>NC_054534.1:28349688-28949688 GCF_017654505.1 Polyodon spathula | reverse complement strand
TTAAGTTTTAAAAATATTTAGTTTATCATCACTTTGGGTTTCTACAGGTCGCAGGCATAGTATTGGGACCCTACGCTTATTATACCACAATTATAATATCACTTAAAGGACAAGCATTTAGAAAACTGTTTTAATAAAACAAAAAGCAAAATAAACATTCTAATAATCTAACAAAAAACTAATAAACTTATTTCATTTAAAGTATTCGTTTATGACAAAAGTACTGGCATCCGTGCTTTAGGATATCATGTGTCCTACTTTTCCTTTTATTATGGCTTACGAATGGTTATGCAAATTCTTAACCAGTATGTTGCATCTTGTTGGTGAAATCTGGGCCCATTCTGTCTTGTAGATTTCTATCAGCTCAGACAGATTGGATACACAATGCTTGGCTACAGCTTTTTTCAGATCTTCAAAGCATTTCTATTGGATTGAGATCTGGTGATTGCTTAGGCCTTTTATCTTAGTTTTTTTCAAGATGCTTTGGGTCATTTTCATATTGGGAAATAAACTGTGCCAATCGGCCTATGAGCAGATGGTATTATTGTACTTTGTGGAACGTTTTGATTAGGGCTGCCACAATTAACAGATTAAAATCAGACCGATTAATTAACTAAATAGTTGATCGCAGATTAATTTCTTTTATAAAAAAATTGGGCAGTTTTTTTTTTTTCTGGCTGGGCATTTTGAACGCCATTTCCCCAAGATCCCCTGCTGAGAAAGAATGCGTGAGAGAAGGCTTCCTGCATCAGTTCGTATCTGGTTTGTTGGTGTTACACACTCACTTCTTACATTTTCTACAACATGCAGAACGATCCTCAATGTCTGCTGCCAGCTTGGAAAAATAAGTCTGCATTTACTACAATCAAAACAGGCTGTATTCATTTTAAAACTGTGTTGGTGAAAAGGGAGTTTTTATGTTTAAGTTGGATGTACAAAGTTCATTACAAGAGGGAACCGTGCAGTGCAGCATTTATTTTTCATGATTCCTTCATTTGGCCTTTCATGGTTTCAGGCGAGTAAATGTCTTTTACTAGTGCCACAAGCTGTGACTAACATGTTGTTTCATTGATGTTAGAAATTTAAAGCTTTGGAATGGCCAAGTCAAAGTCCAGACCTAAACCCCACCGAGATGTTGTGGCAGGACCCGAAACATGCAGTTTATGCTCGAAAACCCACAAGTCACTGAGTTGAAGCAGTTCTAGATGAAAGAGTGGGCAAAAATTCCTCCACGGCGCTGTGAGAGGATGGACAATAACCACAGGAAGCGTTTGGTTGCAGTTATTGCTGCTAAAGGTGGAGTAACCAGTCTAAGGGGGCGTTTACTTTTTCAGACGGGGCATTGGGTGTTCCATAACTTTCTTTAATAAATAAATGAAGTAAGTCTCAAAATGCTGTGTTATTTGTTCACTCAGGGTTCTTTTTATCTAATATTAGATTTTGGTTTAAGATATGATAGCATTCAGTGTCAGAAATATGCAAAAATGCAGAAAATCAGACAGGGGGCAAATACTTTTTCACGGCACTGTATATGGTATGTTTGCATCAAAGACAAAAAAAAAATCCATTCTCAGTTCTTGTACATTATATTTTGCTATTAAACTCGTGGATTGACATTGTTCTGTTAAAACTTGTTACATTTACTGAAATAAAAAAACTTTAAAAAATTACCTAATTCCCATTGGGCTTATGTTATTTTAGATTCTATTATTTTTTTTTATGTATTACTATGCAGGACAGAAACTATAAGATCGTTCCCTTTATTACAAATATGCAGGGATGAATCTACTGATTAAATTAACTAATGTCCAAAAATTAACCGATCAAAAATGTTAATATAGTGACAGCCCTAGTTTTGATACATGGCTGCATTTTTTTGATCTTCAAAATCACATGTCTCTAGTCCCTGAACTGCTAAAACACCCCCCGTTTGATGATCGAACCACCTCCATATTTAACTGTAGGTAGGTTTTCTTTATTTGTTTAATTTTATTTGTTTTATGAATTTTCTTTAAAAGTGTCTACGTGCTTATATGCCTTCTCTGTTCAGGTGTCTTTATACAGTTCTTCATGCACTATTATGCCTGATGCTTCAAAATCTTTCTTTTTGCCTGTTAATCTTGTATTTTTTTTAGCTGCTCTGACAATTGTCCTACCTGCTGTACCAGAATTTCCTTTGTCCGTCCACTTAGTTTCAGTTGAATTTGTTCTGTGGCATTTCTTGACTATTGTTCTAATTGTGTATTTAGGTATTTCATATTTCTCCGATTCAGTTCTGTAGCCACTTCCTTTGTTGTAGTTTGCTACGAGTGCTTTTCTCAAATGTGAATCCAGCTCTTGTCACAAATATTAATGCAGAGTTAAATAAAATTAAAAGCCAAGCGGTTTCCAATATGAAGCCTTTATCCTTTTGCAGTACTATGTCGGACCAGGTCCGACATTACAAATTTCCCTTTTCCAGTCAAAAAGCACAGGTCTCTGGTCGCTTTTTCTCTGTAAAAAGCAGAGAAAACCTTTCAATGGTCGAGTGAGACCAATAGGAGCCAAGAGAAGCCGAAAAAAAAAAGGGCGGATCTGAGCAATACACATAGCCCCTGCGCCATAGAGATAACACGGACACAAACAAAGAAGACAGTTCCAGTGATAGTTCTAGCTTCCGCATCTACTGCTCAAAGAATATCACAGACATTTGCAGAGCTTTTTGAGATGTTACAGAAATAAACTAATGACTTGGATTGCATTATTGAGGAGTTTGGTGATAAAACGAGTGATCAGGAGAGGATTTATCAGTTTGCACGACTATGAGGAGGTGCCTTTTAAACCTGTTTTACCTTGAAAAAAAAAAAGCTTTGAAAACGGCACATGTAAAATAAACTGGACCTGACGTGCCTCACAGGTGCTGAATAAATGGGCCGCTAAGGGTTAAAAGCTTATCAAGCACTGCTCGAAGTTCCATCACACTTGGAAGAGTGGTCCAAAAATAACTTAATACGAACATGCCTCCATGTACTGCATGCTTATTTTTGAGGTGGTTTCCAGAGTAACTACAAATCAATAGATTTTTCCTTTAGAAGAAAAAAAAACACCTCTCAAGCTCTGACGCCAGTCTTTGATGAAAGCCCTACTACTTACAAATTGCCAAACAGAAGTGGATTTCTCAGGCATTTTTCTATGACGTTAGGGGAGTGTGATTAAAGCCGCAAGGAACATAGCACTTGTTTGCTAAAAGACTTGAATTGCTCCTATCAGCTAAACATGGAAAAACAAGCCACAATCAAAATCATTGAAATCAGTTAAGGGTCTCTTTACAATCATAATTGTCACAGCTCATGCATTGTACTGTATTTTGCGTTTCTGTTTTTCGGTTTAAACCGATTAATGATAAAACAGCCCCGACACAAAAAAATGAAATCTGGGTATAACCAATAAACACCAGAAAAAACACTAGAAATGGTTACTCCACTCATGTTGACTTGACCCCTTTCTCTGTGAAAAAATTAAATAAAATACCTACAGAAAAAAAAGGCTGGCTGAGGGACAACTGATGAGTGGAGTAAGAGGCAAGCAAGCAGGCAGGCAGGCTGGAGGTATACAGCCAGAACCTTGGTGAGGTGGTCTTTTGATGTCAGCGCACACTTTCCAGGTATTGACAAAATATTCACTTACCTGACCCAGAATGCTTTTTGCTAGGTTATCAGCAATGAAAGGAAGTACAGTATAATAAGGTGAAACAGGCTCTGATGAAGACAATGTCAAAATGTGTAAGCTTTATTTAGTTTTTATTTGTACCTTGTTCTTAATAAAATATGAATAATTGAGAGAATTTTGGATATAAGTTTTTGTACTGCAGATGATAAACTGAAGACCACAGTAGCTTATTTAAACAGATATTTAGATCCTGGTTGAAACAAAAAACCTGGACCATTAGTATTTACTGTATTCCTGTTTCCGTGCAGCAAACAACGTGCATTTTCATACAGGGGAAAAACAAAACACAATTTGAAATAACTGGAATTGATAGTAACAATTTGCACGTTATAAACTTTATGCAAGACATTTCCTTTTTCATTGTTGCTCGCTTTAATGAATGTGTCTTTCTTTGCAGTTTCTACTTTTTTGAAGACTACAAACTTCACCTCTGGGATGTTGTTAAGTGTTTGCTGCACTGTTCTCATTACAATGACCCCTCACAACAAGTGCCTAGTCACGTGAGCCAGGGTTAGGAATAATATTTCACACAAATTAGCATGGAGCTCTCTAGGTGCACATTCAAAGTAGCACGGGAGACAGTATTCAATTCATGCTTGCTTTCACAACTACTGAAAGTCACAAAGGAGGCACTTACAGTGGCATGATTTTATTCCACTTATATTTACAAAACCCTCCTCCATATAATTGCTGGGTAATGTTTAAATAAACCAGTCCACAGTAAGATGGTCCCATAGGAAGAAATAAAATAAATACATTAAATATCAAACTTTAATAGAATTTAAACAGCAAAAATACTAATCTTTTGCAACACACACCAAAAACGTCTTATAAAATTAAATAATAATGATGAAAAAATACAGTTGCGTGTAACCAGCTTCATGCCTAACTTGCACAACTTAAACAAAAACAAAATTGGCAGCATTAGAAAGCAAAGCGGTTGGGCTTTTAAAAACAAATAACATGGCAGTACAGTAGCACAAGCAGCATACTCTAGCTCAGGGCTTCTCAAACTCGGTCCTGGCAACCCCCTGTGTCTGCTGGTTTTCATTCCAACAGAGCTCTCAATTTTTTAATCAGACCATTAATTGAACTGATAAAATGCTTAATTAGACCTTATACTTGTTATAGCTCTGAACAGTTGCATATTTCAAGTTAGCTATAACATTTGAGAAGTAACTTGAACTGCAACTGTTTAAGAGCTGAAAACAAGTTAAAGGTCTAATTAAGCAAATTATCAGTTCAATTAAGGGTCTAGTTAAGTAATTGAGAGCATCATTTTGAAAGATGGTAAGATGCCAAATCGGCAGTCTGGAATTCCAGTCACCCCAGCGTTACAGTGGGAGCATTCTCTTAAAATGTGAAAGAGCAGTTACTGTGCCTGCTGTATGTTTTAACCATGACTAACTAATTCACAATACAAAATACAGTTTAGAGTGCTACAGCCTCCTGTAGCTGCAACAGATTGGGCATGACTGAACATGAAATCAGGTCTACCGAAGATATCAGAGACTATTCCAAGACATACTGTACAAGCCTCAAAACAGAACATGCAGCGATGCAAGTTTGGGCTGACTAGCTTCCTCAGTGAGGTGGGGTCAGAGAATGCTTTGAAGAGCACAGCAGCAGTGACTTCACACCTGTTCCAATACCTGTCTCCTGATGGATTTGTTTTTGGCAGGGTGATCTACAACATGCATGTTTTGAATGAGCATTATTTTTGCAGTATTTACGGTTACATTGAGCATAATATACAATGTGAAAGATATATATTTTTTATTTCAAAAGACATGCAACACTTTTCCATGAGGTCTGCGACTTAATAAGCAGCCTGTCACAAAATCACAATCTTATTACCTGTTTTGTGTGTTTAAATAAATAAAAATAAAAACACACACAACTGCAGGACTACAGTTTAAAAGCCATAGATCAAAGTTAATATATTACATAATAAACACTAGCAGAGTCAAGAGCAACAACTGAAGATTAAACTGAAGATGTCTTCATAAATCTTTTAGCTATTATAGAACCAATACCAATCCCCAGAGTTATGAATCATCTGTCTTATTATAGGCTATCAACTATAGGTAGCAAGCTCATAAATCGAGACATGCTTGAAAGACAGCAGGTGCAATCAGGCTCTCATTGAATGTTACTCGCACCTTCTTTCATATGGCTAAGGGACAATGTTTTGGACATGAAAGCATATTGGATTCAACAGTGATGTATAACCTACTCATGGAATTTAATGTGGCATTTCCGTCATCCAATTTAAACAAGGAATGCAAAAATCAAAGTCTATGGTTTAAACTAACAGCCTGATCACAGAGTTTACATAGGAATTTGCCACAATAATATAATTTAACAATGTATTGTGTTTTTAGAAGTTACAATAATCATAATGTTTCATCAAACTATTTCTAATGAGCTGTATATTATAGCACTGATTTGTTTTTAAGTGTAGTGTATATATATTCACAATTAACTACATTCTTGGACAAAAAAAAGTTAGGTTTTTATCATAACCCTGGTTCCCTGAAATAGAAATGTAACCATTACCGAATGGGTATTTACATCCAAAAACTCCAAAACCTGAATAAAATATAACCATACTGCTCAGCCGTGCCTCTGATGCAGTCATGCCAGCCCCCAAAGGTATAAAGGACTGCACTCACAGATCTTAGCGTCATTTTTCCTTCAAGCCTGCTGCAATCATGGAAACAGCAACCATGACGGTTAATGGTTAAATTACTATTTCAGGGAACCAGGGTTATGATAATAACCTAATGTTCCCATTCAAGTACAAAATGTAACCATTACCAAATGGGTGAGTATACCCAAGCCATCACAAGGGCAAGGTTGACGGACGACAGGAATGCTACAAGGCTAGTCCGAGGCTGCTTCATGCATTACTAGGGCTGTGATTTAGTCACGGTGGTTGCAAATTTCATGGATTCCGTGACTTTTGCTAGTGTCCACAAATTTTGCTGATGTGCGTGACTTGTGGGGATGTTAGTAAATTGTGTTCAAATGCATTTATCGGTTTATTAATTCCAATAAATAATTACATATTTGAACTAGCTCCAACTTCGTACTTTGATGTCCTGTTTATTTAAAAAAAAAAATAATTCTGAGTCAAACTAAGCTCTTCGATTAAATACTTCTTGAAAGTTATTTTAACAGTTCATAAATTCAGTGTGTGTGTACTACACTAACTGCCACCATTCGCTGAAGGAAATACAATGAACAGTTCTCTTTTTAATTGAAATGACTGTTCCACTTGTTGTTTAATTGTTGTACGGTTGCACTTAATTTAATGTACATGTCCCTTGTCTGCTCCACATCCTCTCTGAGTTATCCTCATGTGTGTATTTCTCGCCCCCAAAGTGTGTTACGCTTCTCGACTTCTTACCCTTTCCCCTGTTTGCATCTTTCTTCTCTGCTTAGTTCAGTGCTTATAAATGCTACTGTTAGACAGTCACCGTTGCAGAGCAAATAAAAAAGCAACACATTGCAATTTAATTTGCATGTCTCTTCCTTCTTTGCTGAACCTGTGCGCACCAAGCTTTAATTAGTAAAAAATGATAATGTAAAAAAATGTGCATCATTTCATAATGAATTCAAGTGCAACACCAGAGGATCATTTCATAATGAATTCAAGTGCAACACCAGAGGAGGCGCTAGAAATGGAGTTAATATTAATTTGCAGCCATTATTCTAATGTGCAACCCAATACTATGCTTAAATACACAACACTGAGTTTGTCTAATAATCTTAACCAGAAAATCTTCATAAATCACCTATAATCTAATTCAATTTTCAAAGATCAGATCATTAATATAAAAGCACAAATCTCACAATAACTGATGTAAAAAAAAAGTGTTTTAAAATAGAGGAAATTCATGTAAGCTTATTTAAAAAGACGTTTGTTGATACAGCACATCTGCATTCTATATACCATTAATATGTGTATCGATCTATCATATCTTTCTAGCTAGTCTATCTACCTGTCTATCTAGCTATTCTGTCCACCTTGTCTACAGTATCTACCACCCTATCCATCTTTCTATCTACAGTATCTACCACCCTATCCATCTTTCTATCTACAGTATCTACCACCCTATCCATCTTTCTAGCTACAGTATCTACCACCCTATCAATCTCTCTATCTACAGTATCTACCACCATATCTATCTCTATCCAGTAGCTAGCATACTATATCTATCTCTCTAACTATAGTATCTACCTCTATCTATACATCTGATTTTAATAACTCCTACAGGTTCTTCGGTGCTTGTTGAAATGCCTTCTAGGTCTTCTCACATTATTACCTCCATCCTTTATCAGCTGGTAGGCTATAAGTTCAGAACCGGAAAGCCTTTGGGAAATTACAAAGCACACAAACTAGATATTATTGAGATCCATCTGCTAGTTACAGTTAATTTCCTACTCAGGTCAAAGAATAGACGGTGACATATCAGCTTACACCGCAAGACAAAACCTTTACTGATTGACCATTGCGTGCAACAGACCATAAGAATGATCTGAACTCAAAACAGCAGCAAGTTTTTTTTGGATATGGAGAAAGACACAAAATAAAACTCAATAAAAAGGGAACTTAGCAGAATCATTTCTAAAGCAGAAACTTAATTGTAGCTAAATGTAGGTATGCTTACCTAGCAGTGCAGGCATGTTCTGAAAGATTCTCAGCAGATCGGGTGTGATGGATGGGCTGTTCTCCAGTGTCACTAACCTGGAAACAAATCAAAGTCACATGACTCTGAGGGAACTAATGACCATAGAGGTTTGTGAAAACAAGCCAGTACCAGTTATTCCATGTAATTAGTCATGTCTAAAGATGTTGCTTGTTTAAACAAACTCTGTGTGCCAGATGGCCCACTGCATCATTAAAACTTTGGAGATTATTTCAACATCCAACACATTTTGGTAGAACAGTTTTTAGACGAACTGGTGTGGCAGTACAATATATTACTAAACAGTACTGGGACGAACACAGGATTTCCACGTTCGAATATTCGTCATGATTTAAATATTTGTTTATCTTTTTAAAAAAGTAATAAAAGCAATTATATTGCTCTGAGACAGCACAGCAGCAGTAGAAAAATATCCCAGGAGTAAAGAATAAGTTATGTAGGACTTGCTTTACCTCAGTGAATTAACTATAAAACAAAGGATACCAAATAACAGTTCAAGTTAAATGTTTTGTTTATTACCGAAATAAATAGTACATAAAAGGTGACACATTTTATTTATTTTTTTCATTCCTTACCAGTGCTTTTTCTACACAGTAAAAAGCAGCCATAGACACATTTGTATAAAGTAATAACATGGTTTACTTGTGCCTTTTTGTAGCTGAACAAGCAAACGAAAACTGAAATTTAACTTTAAAACACTTCAATTTACAATTTCCACGTTTTGTATTCTTTGAAGGGGAGGAAAACTCACTGTCTTTGTTCTCGTTTATTACATTCCACATGACAAAGTCGCAACAAAAAATAATATATGCAATCTATATAAAAATCACTACACAACATTTCCAGGAAGTTGGGCACTGTTTAAGCGAGGCATTTCAGAATGACGTGCTTGCCTTTTTTCTGTCCCATGAGATTCTGGCTCACTCAAAGCAGCAAAACGCATTTTTTTTATTTTTTTTATTGCATTTTTTTAAAATTTGGAATCTGCAAGAGAGAAGAAGATAGATACATGTGCCCTCGAAACTTGTGCTATCAGCCATTCACTTCTTTTCACTCTGCAGGCCTGCCATGCAGCCACCTCAGAGTCGGAGGACCACGCAGCTTTGGGCAGCTTACAGGCAGGTCCGCAGGTGCACAGCCAGTCTACAGGGGTCGCTGATGCGCAGCGAGCCAAGGACACCCTGGCCGACCTAGCAGTGCTCTGCCAATTGTGTGCCGCCCCTGGGAACTCTCGTCCACGGTTAGCAATGGAATAGCCTGGACTCGAACCGGCAACCTCTAGGCTACAGGGCACATCCTGCACTCATGCGGAGTGCCTTTATTGGATGTGCCACCTCGGTAGCCCAAATGCATTTTTGACCTAGATGGCTTTCCATAAAGGTCACTAGGCGAGCATGCGCATAATCTAGTTTGGTGTTTAAAACTTTTAAATAGAGGCTCAAGAGCTGCTCTGTTGATCCTTTTTAAAAATCTCATATCACTTTTTTTTTTTTTAATTGTTGTGCAGTTTCTGGTGTGGAGATAAATAAGTGCAAGGTATTTTTGTAATTTCTAGCAAATACGAACATCTGATTTGTTTGAATATTCGTCCCTGTACTAATTATTAACCTGTTTTTTTCACAACCTCGGTTTTTATACAAGACCCTCAGAACAAACTCTTTCACAACCAGGGCACTCCACTCTACTGCTTGCATGTTTTTACCATTTGCAATTTCAATGAGGCTGATAGCAAGTAAACGTTTTCACATTTTCCTTTAAAATGTTTAGCTTTTCTAAAAGCATGGCACATTAACAAAACACCCCAAATAAAAAGTTTTGTGTTTGCAAAAACAATAGATTTCCTTAGTAACCATCCCTCTAGTATGCCACTGATGTTAAACTGATGTTTAAAATACTTAATAATTCTCATATAAAATCCCAAGTATGAATTTATGTATTTTATTCTGTTTAGACCTAATGTAAAAAGCCAAAAAAGAACAAAAAGAGACCTTAGTGCACACAGATGCAGTAGAAAATTACTTTAATGTACAATTTTATAGAACAAAAATGCTTTTAGTATCCATGGAAACTAACTAAAACAAGCTAGTGACTTTCATCACAGAACCTGAGACAAATTTAGCCTGAAAGAAACAAGGCCCAGAAATAGTGCAGGTGCATCACATACAGTACCTCTGTGAGGGCACTGTTATCATTTCGAACATCCAACGACTTTTTGAAGACACTAAAAAAACAGCTTACACCCTCATCAAGGTTTGTCCTCACCAAGCAGCAATCAACATGCCAGCTATAAAGCAACCATCACATCAACCTGCAATCAACCTTCAAATAGAAACCAGTATGCAGATGGTTTCTCTTGGCTACATGTCATTTTGCAATCAACAGCTTTTTTTTTTTTTAAGATTACAATTTCATTGTCTAGAGACATGAACCTGTTATACTAATCAAACTGGATAGAACAAAGATTAACTGTCTATTTAACACTTCCCTATATAAAAGTCTACAACAAAATGATGTAACACACTGTGAAGTAGCACTGACATTCCGCAGAACGCTGACACAGTTCTAATACAACACAATGCAGGAGTAAGATGGCAGCAGACTGGGTTTTATGGATAAAGTGGATGTCAACAGGCGAGCCCTGAAGCACTTGCCTACGAGACCACATGTCTATAGAGCGCCATTTGTGCCAAAACTATCTGGCCGTTAGTTTGTCAATTTGTTTGTGAATTGGTCAATTTGTCCATCAATTCGTCCATAAATTTGTCAATTCATATAGTAATTTGTAAACATATTTGATAATTCATCTAATAATTCATTAATTAGTTTGTCAATTCATTAACACGAAAGGCTATATACGGACCTGAAAATTTCCAATCAACCTGACAAATTTCCAATAAACCTGACAAACGCATTGAAAATCAGCGGAGGTCAAGTATCTTGTTAAATAGAGTATCTTTTGAAAACGCCCTTCTACATATTATTGGATGAAGCAGTTTTAAGTGAAGCTGGATTTTCATTGATTAAAATATTAGCATATGTTCCCATTGGCTAGAAAGGTTGTAGTGTTTTTGGCACAGTGCGAGATTGACAGTTGGAAGTTTGTCTGGTCGTTGGGAAGTTTGTCAGGTTGATTGGAAATTTGCAGGTCCGTATAGCCTTTCGTATTAATGAATTGACAAACTAATTAATTAATTATTAGATGAATTAATAAATAGGTTTACGAATTACTGTATGAACTGACAAATTTATGGACGAATTGATGGACAAATTGACCAATTCACAAATTAACAAACGAATTGACAAACTAGCGGCCAGATAGTTTTGGCACAAATGGCGCTTATAAAAGGACGTTGCTAATACAGGATAATCAAAACGTTTTACCGATATTATATCTCTGAAATTCTCTGGTGACTGTCCTAGAAAATCATTAGATTTGTAGCTAGTTGCTTCTGACAACAAATCTCACTAAGCCAGCCCATAAAGTCGCATTTGGCCAGAAATTCACTAAATTGGCAACACTGCTGGAAGGCGCAGAAAGAAAATATCTGATTTCCCCTTGGCTTATTATTACCTTGACACAACAAGGAAAACAGATCACTTCCTTGATGCTCAGGCACTGAAATCAGAGCGATTGTGAGCCATTTAAGCATTTTCATAACACATCGGAAAAGATTTTTTAAGTTAAGGATCTGCCTATAGAAAAAAGTACTGGAGGATTTGCTGTGCACGATTATATGATCCCTAACCTACACTTTAGATACCAGTTTTTCTGTAGTTAAGGAACACAATACGGTACTGTACAAATAAGGTACAATGAAAATATGATGTGTTTTAAGTAACCTGCGTATCCTGCATGCATGGTGGTAGAATCCATTGATCATAAATACTGTCATTATAGAGCAGACAGTAGGTGTCACTACAGTTTGTAACCAGTGATGATTGTGTGTGTATATATATATATATATATATATATATATATATATATATATATATATATATATATATATATATATATATATATATATATATATATATAAAGTGTGACTAGGGTGACTAGGGAAGGTGGCAAAAACCCTTGCGCAGGCCCTGCCATCAGCGACCTAATTATCAGGTTTAAGAATTGATAACACTAATTCCTTTTTAAGGTCCGGGATTTCACATTTTAAAAAGTCAATAATATCTTGCTTCCACTTAGATTTTAACCAAATCATTAAATTTGGTTCATTGACAAGCTGCTTATGCTATGGTGTCAGTGGGGCCCTTTGTATACAAACTGTACAGTGTTGTTTGTTTAATGATGGCTACAAAATGAACACAAACAATTGAAACTTATAAAGAAAGCAATGCATCTTATATGCAGCTGACTTACCATAATTCTAAACCATCCTCTAGCAGATAGACATGTGGAGGCTGGGTAACGTCTGTGCTCAGCTGAATAACTGGTAAGAGGAATGGATACAGGTTCTTGCTTTCTGCTCCTAAACCCTATGAAATAAAATGCAGGGGGTAAAAACACCACAATAGTTAAAAATCTTTAAAAAAAAAAAAAAAAAACACACAAACAAAAAAAAAACATAAGGGTATTTTTTTTTATTTTATCAAAAGGGCATAGTTGTATTTTTGGTATTTCTAACATGTACCCAAAAAAAAACAAGTATTTTTTCTTGGCAATCAACCAGAGCTTTTTTTTTTTTATTTGTTAAATGAAGACAGAATGCTAAAAAGGCTTACTCTTTAAAGGGCATCAGGAGCATGAGATATTAGACCTCATCAATATGACCGGATGCTCGAATGGAGTAAACCACATTAGCTATTTTTCCAACTAGTCGGTATCACAAGATGCTCTTAGCATAAACCTTTTGGGAACCATTGGAGCCAAGAATGGCTAATATCACCACTAGTAATCTGGCTCCAAAACGTAACAACTTTAAGGTAATCCACCCCATCTGGACAGCAGATAAAACAAATCCCACGTCACCTCATGGGCAGTGTGATATTCTGCTATGGTATTAGTGTACAATGCTCCGAGGATATTTAAAAAAAAAAAAAAAAAAAAAAAAAAAAGGAACACACTTTACACACTGAAATTGATAAACAAAATTGTTTTATGTGCGCAACATTTGTGACACGCTTCTCAGCCCTATACCTATACAAATCAATATACCCTTAGGCTTGGTTTCTGGAGATCAATTTTTCAGACAATTTGAAAATAGTCTAAATGAATGTGTCAGTATCAAGTATGGGATCCTCTACTGTTGAAGCAATTCACAGTATCAAATCATGCGGTGGATGACATCCCTGATGTCACATGGAGGGTTACAACGCTGACAAACAGAACATCCTAGAAGGTCCCAAAGGTGTTCTATGAGATTAAGGTCTGAACTTACTGGCCAGTCCATATCCTTTAGTGTCTCCTGCTGAAGACAAATCAGTCAATGCTGGCAGTATGACAAGGGGCAATGTCTTGCATCAGAACAAACTCTGGGCCAATTTCACCAGAAAATGGTCTTACTACAAGGTCCAAGACTGTACCGTATAAAAATGCCTTCCGCACCATAAGAGTCTCTTCCAAAGCATAAATAGACTGCAATATAAAACCACTGGTATTAAGTTTTGGAATAATACTGATATATTGCATTGTTCATATGTTACATTGCCTTTTATCTTTTTTATTTAAAATCATTTTGATTCCAGACTTCTTGTTTCCTAAGAAATGAATCATCGCTGCAGTGAATTCTGAGATTGTCACAGAGCTCTTAGGTCTGAGGAATGGTCATATTTACAAGACCAATCCATGACATTTGCTTGTTTTGCTAAATATTTTCATCACCTTTTATGTTTGTTTGGTTTCATCTAACAGCCGCCAACAAAAACATCTTAAAGGAAATTACTCCGAAAATCCGAGTATCAGAACGCCCCTGACAGACAGACAATGACAAAATATCTGAAGTGTTTGTTATCCAATGCAGTTATAACCCTGGGTACTCTCTAACCAATCAGTGCACTAACAAATTCCTCCAAATAACTCGCCCTACCCTCCACTGTCTAAGATCATGGTTAATAAGCATAAGGCATATGGGAACTGCTATTAAATGTTCATTTTGCAAAATAATATAAATTACATAATCTTTCTTGAGAGAATAGAGCAGATATCTATACAAAATATATACATATATTCATACCAGTATCCCAGACTGATTAGAAAAGCAGTTTATCTACCCTGACAACAGTCTACAGCTCCTTCAAAATCAACTTTCACACTGTAGCTGCCCCAAAGTAATGTTAAAAATGAGGAAAAGGTATTAATTGAAATGTTTTACAATATCAACCTGTCACCAAAGCAAATAACAAACAAAAAATGTCTCTCTCAATCGTCATGTAGCTAAATTGTTCACCTCTAATGTCTTCCAGAGTCGAAAATGCACCATAAAAAGCACAGAAAAGTACCATGCAAAAGTACAAAATTCCTAATAAAAAGGCCAAAGCATTTTAAATGCATCAGGTATATTAGAAAGAGGTTCATTGGCTTTTACGCATTATTTCTTAGGGTGTCGATGCAAACTGCTTGATGATGAAGCAATTAAACTAATAAGGCAAGATATTAACCACCCTCCAAATGTTGGCTTTGGGATTTCCAAACAGATTTTTTCAGGAATACCCTTTAAATACAAATAAGGCTAATTGTTATAAAACTAAAAAAAACCAGACAAGATAAACAGAAATCTTAATAGTAGAGAACACAAATAATGCAACCACCGCCAGACTGGTAAATTGCTATATATATATATATTAAGCTATATAAAATTTGTTCCAAATATAAATAGCAATTAAAGCTCAACAAATGTTTCTGCAAGAGAGAATTGGTCCATAGCCAGCGTAAATGAGCAGTTCAGCTTTAAGGACAGCCAACGTTATAAAGGACGAAAACATAGCTAGCCCGGGGATCAGGGGGTTGTTCTCAGGCAGGGGTTAATTCAAATGAGGTACTCCTCAGTATATCCTCACCTCATTGGGACAGATAATGGCATGGGCTTCCATGTGAGAAATGGAAAAACAACATATTAGCTTTGCCATTTTACTCTGATGAGGGCTTTACATACAGGAAACAAAAACATGCCAATTAAACCTCCAGTACATTTCCCCATTAAAACTGAAACGATAAAAAATAAAAAATAAACATTTTTACTGTCTAACTGCGTATGCCCTAGCTGCAATACACGCAGGCACTTAGAATTACTGTTAGTTTTATGTCGTACTGCACATCAACAACAATATACAAAACAATTAAAAACAAAGCATTAACATAGTACTGTTGTCATATACACACGTATAGCACAATACCACAAAGCAAATAAATATCTACTTGCCAAAGCAGTTTTTATTTTGAGTTCAAGTGTGGCAGCAATGCACAAGCAAAAACCACAAGGCAGTGACGTCAGCTCCCTAGTAACAAGCCTCCTATGTTGTTGTTGGCAAAGGAGACTGAAGTTGATGAGAAGCAATTACCCTCCGCAGTAAGAATTAAAATGGTGTGCTGCTTTTTCTAATGAAAAATGAGAAAAGCAGGTTGTGTATAGGATTAATACTGGACCCTGATGCCCCCAATAAAACGAGGGAGTGGTTTTACAGTACTTATTGTTAGCTATATCACAGGCCTTGATATATAGCAGATTTGTATTGGCCCCCGACACCCGCCAGATAGAGTGGGTGGTGTCCTATGTTCAGATCCTACACAGTAGAAGCAGTTGTAACATACAACAATAATGGACAGTACTATGAAAAAGTATTTGGCCCTTGTCTGATTTTCTGCATTTTTGCACATTTTTCACATTGAATTTGGTCAGATCTTTTTGTGGGTTGTAGTAGTATATAGTGGGAGTCAGAGAAAAAATTACACCAAAGTTTGGTGCTTCTTTCATTTGTTCGGTGCGCATGGTAATCAAACATGCAATCTTCAGGTGTGAAAAAGTTACTGCCCCCCTAGTTAACTCTAAATATATAAATATATATTTTGTAAATCTTCCTGCAGTGATTTAGAGGACAGATCAAAAATTCCAGGGCATTGTAGCGGCCATTTTGAAAAAAAAGGTTTCAAACAGACTTTAAAGTTATCAGTGTAAAAAGTTGTCAGGATGTTGACAATGAAAAGATAAATTACAGGTACATCACTTAGAGTCTGAAGCAACACATGGAGATGTACAACGTTAGATTTTTCAGAATCCCGCCACTAACGGTACTCTAATATCAAAATATAAATAAAAGTAACCTTACCAATTTTGTCCTTTGACACCAATGAATGAATACAAACTAACCCCATGATGACACCAAAAATCTAACATTTCTGATGTCTTTAAACTTTGGTAAAGGTTAGGGAAGTTCCTTATGTGGAACTGAATTATCTTACATGGCCAAATTCTTTGTAATTGTCTACATTAAGTATTTATAATAAAGCTTTAAATTCAGTATTTTCAACTCTGAACTTAGTGGTATGGACCAAATGGGAGCATTTAAAATGTCAGGGTGTTTATAGAAAACTTGTTTTAAGGCTGCTCTTAAAATAATGCATTTACAGGAAAGATTTACAGATCTCCTTCGTTTCTGCTACGGCCAAAGGTGTGCATGAAACTATTCAAACAGTTTTATGACAGCACACTTCCAATGCAATGTTACATTACCATTTATTGTTAGTTTTCAATCTGAGACTAAGCAAGTAATACAGGTTTGCAAGGTTCCAAAAGATTATTTAAAACAGTTATTTTAGTTATATCGATACAGTAAAAACTCATGGGAAATACATTAATAAATGCAGTAAATAAATAAGTAATAATAATAAAACAATGAAATGCTTTCAGACAGTGACTGTACCTGAACCAGATGAATGAGTGTTGTGAGGATGGCACACCGCAGCATATTGTGTTCATCTGACTGTTTCCAAAGGAGAGGCAGGTACTGCACCAAGCACCCTACATAGGGCCTGATCTATAAAAACACAAACATACGCTACAAAATGTATGCAACAGCTTACTCCGTGCATTCTGCTTGTGACACAACCTGTGAGACGGAGCAAAGAGACACCACTCTTATAACTATAAGAAGTCATCGTACCAAAAGATATAAACATATTATAACCTGTAAACAAAGCAAAATCAGAACACTTACTACGAATTAAAAATACATTTTATTTTAATTTTAAAACACAAAGCAAAGTAAGAGGTGCACTGAACATGTCTTATTCCATGCACAATGTGTTTATCCATGTCTTATTCAAATAACAAATTTCAAGTAATTTAAACTGCAGGAGACTGTAGCTAAGCGGGTACAATCGGGGAACTGAAATAACATCAGAACTGTGAAGCCAAATATCAAACAAACATTCAGTCCATTACTGTGTTCCCAAATGTCTTTATTGTGTAATTTTAAGGGCTTAGTACTTGTACAACAACTGAGCGTCTAAAAAAAAAATCTTTGTTTATTAAAACCAAAAAAGCTGAAAGAAACTCTTAAAATGCTTACAAGTAACCACTATGGTTCGCTAAATTCTGTTCTGTATCCAAGAAGAAGATCTAGAGAATTGGGTACACAGTTGATGGCAATGGCAGGAGGGATTTAGATAAAATTGTGACAGTGTAAACTTAACTTTTTTTTTTTTTTTAATTAATTTATAGCGCCTATAAAAAGTCTACACCCCCTTTCAAAATGTTTACCTTTTGTTGCCTTATAGCCTTCATTTATCTACACATCCTACCCCACCAAGGCGCTTTTCAAAAGAACTCCGGGACAAAGCTGTTGAAAGGCACAGATCAGGGGATGGGTATAAAAAAAAATATCAAAAGACCAGTGTGGCGTATGGTGTGTAGATAAGTGGAAAAGAATCCTCATTTTAATGCATTAACACAACACAATATGAAAAAAGCTGAAGGGGGTGTAGACTTTCTATAGGCACTGTATATAAAAAGTAACTACTACAAGTTTCCTCAATGTTTTTTTAAAGCAGATTTTTGCCAAACATCACTGCTAAGCACAGGAGTGAAAAAAGGGGAAATTCCATGAAAGTGGTGGCATGATGTTTTGTAGAGCATGTAATGTTTCCGTGGATTACAGACAAAAAGCAAGCTGTGACAAACATATTGAAAGCACTGGACATAAATGGAAGCGTTGCCACACCTCGGCCGTGAAATGGACTAAAAATGACCTTGCCAAAATCGTACCATTACTGACGAGCAATCGTTGTCTTCAGGGTCAACCAAGCTCTTCTGTACTACGATTGGAGATATTCAATTGCCGTAAATGTACCGGTTTCACTGACATGCCTTCGACACACTCTTACCTGCACATTTACTCTTTCAATGACACAAGAGATCACATGGAGGACATGCATTTTGGTGTCACACTCTGTCACCTGCTGAAGCAACTGGAAGAGCAGGCTGAAAATGGACTCCAGGTACTGTACATAGACAAAAGGACATTCATAGTGGAAGTCAGAAATACACAGCATTTCAAAAACTAGATATAGAAGTCTGGATATTAGCTTTTATAAAATATTTACCAACAAATTATAGTATAAAAATATATGCAATGTTTACTGCTGGTAAAGTTGGTTTTCCTACAGTTAAACATTTGAGGAAAAACAATATCCAAACTGTTAACAAAATAAACTATAAAAAAAAAAAAATAATAATAATAAATAAATAAATCCCTACAGGATAAAACGTTCTGGACCACGTTTGCAAACCATTTACCACTGTGCATGGCAGTCAAAATGTTAAGTGAGATTAATTAACTGGCAGTTCAGTATATACTTACTGGCAAAAACTGTTCCGTTCTGAATTCAAAATCATCCACAGGTAAATAAGTTAAGAAATTCAAATTTAAAAATGCATGTAGTAAAGTACGGAGTACGGGGTTGTAACAATGCAGAAATGAATGTGTAAGGCAGTTTCTTCATAGGCTTTTTTCACTTTTTACTGCTCTTGCTGAAAAAGACCAAAAAGGCAGCATACCGAAAAGCAAGACCAAACAAAAATGAGACCAACAAAAAGCAAGATGCAAAAACAGGGCAATACAAACAGTTTAAAATAGGGGAAAATGGCAAGGAAATGAATATCGACAGGGATCCAACTAACCAGAATGGGGAGATTGACAGGGAGCAAAAAACAGGGGAGAAGCCCTAGCACCTGCTCCCTGAAATTCACCTTAAAAAGTTAGGAAAGAAAATTACTTTCAATATTCTTCTGTATGGGGTTTATCCTAAAGCGTAAATACCTTTGCTAATAACTAACATGATTAAATACAAAATTGAAAGGATATCAAGTTTCAATGTTGTTGCTGTCTCAATGCGGACCTGAAAAACAAAACGAAAACATATTTAGAACATGTAGTAGCATAATTCAAATTAGAACACTTGATAGAAGTTTTATAAAGTCCCTCCATTATTTTATTTTATTCATCAACCAATCTTAACGATAATACCATAAACATGCAGCTGATTAAAACCTGGTCAAAAATAACAGGATTGCAACATTGTGTCACTTGCTGCATTGCCCCTGGCCCTGGCTACCACTGCAATCTGAGTGAATACAACAGTAGGTGATGTAAGACTTAACCTTATCTGTATACAGTGCCACAAAGTTATTTGCAATCAATCAGGAAAGTAACTTCTACATTGTGTAACCTACACATAAGAGCACACATGTTCCCATTATCAGCTGGTAAAACTAGTCATGAGCAAAAGGGTTATTAAACATCTTTTAGTGTTTTTCCAATGTCAAAAGCCTTGCATAAATGTTTTTTTTTCTTTTTTTTTTATGACTATGGACTCCACCCCATTTTCTTATTAGCAGCACCTTCCCTCATATTCTAGCACCTAGTACTCTGACAGAGTGCTTTCCAGTACCAAATCACACTTTCCAGTGTTACTCTTGTGAGAAAGTCTATTATGGATAGGAGTAGCTGCTCATCCGGTCTGTTATTATGCACAGGAATTGCTGCTGTTGCGATTTACACTCGGTACACTGTCTACAGAAGGGATCATAATTCCATCCAAATTGAACTGTCGAGGAATTGTTGAATTCAAATGTAAGCCACAGATATTTCATAGGTAGGAATAGTACATTTTAAGCACATCTTTGATGATGAGGCAAATGTGTAAAGATACTGTTATGAACTCTTATAAGCGGATGCAATGTGTTAGGTGTTTCAAATAATTAAAGAAAAAAAAGAGGAATTCGAAATATTATCAAATATATTTTTACAAGACCTTTGTAATTCAACCAAAAAAAGTATTATTACATTTTTACCTTGAATGTAAAAAAGTATTACTGGACATTATATATCACATTCTGACCTAAAACATGACCCTGTGGCCTTAAAAAAAACAAGTCAAGAGCACCTGAGCGTGAGCTTGTTCAATTACAGTCATGGTCCAAATTCAGTGAACCTTAGTTTAAATCATTCAAGAGATATCTTGTCAACAGTGTATTCTTAACAACGGGACTTGATCACTACAATACCCCTTGAGCCCAATACTAGGCTTGAGGGTACAACTGTACACACTGATTATTTTCAAGACAAGGTCCCCAGCAGAACCCAGCTTGTCATCTGGTATTCCATGACCTTTACAGCACAGTACCATGTCTGCCAACAAGTTGCCTGGGGTACATTCCTGTTTCTTCAGCCGACGTTCAAGAACAACGTGCTTAAAATACATCCACCCACTGCATTGGTGATATGCACTGACATATTATAATCACTACTTATCATTATTTATAGACACACACATATACATATTCCAGTTCATGTGTAAAAATCGGTAAATCTACAGATTAACCGGTATAAAGATTTACCAGAGGTATAAATTATAAGATTATTTTATCAATAAGTATGAAGGAAAACAGAACAAAAATAGTTATATAGCTACAAACAAAATACAATCTGCAGATGAGAAAAAAAATATAATCAGATCAGTACATGTGGGGGAGATGAAAGATAAGTAATTAAATAAAAATTACTCATAAATAGAAATATGGAAGAAAAACAAGTGGTATTCAAAAGATTGTTTCCTAGTTTTATATTCAGAGCTGTCCACCAGACAAGCTATCACCAATCACTCCTCCTAGACACGAAAATTTACTTTGTATATTGTTGGGAAATGTAATCAACTCAACACGTGGTTGACTTATTTCCACCCCCCCCCCCATCACTTATCTTTTTATATAAAAAAAAGAAAGAAAAACAAATTCAAGAGATCAGTGCTCAGATCACGTCCATTATAACAGCTGATCACACAGAGACTTTGTAGCCTTGGTTACAGCAAAAACCTATTGCAAAGCCATTCTTATTATTAGGAGGTTGAATCAATAAGCTGCTGTTGCAGGTACATTTGAATGTCAAACAATATCCAGATGCAGGAAATAAACAGATACAACATTATATATTTATACTCCAAAGGCCCAAGTTTGCTAAAAGCATAGAAGGCAAGGTGCAAACTTAAGCGCACCTGCGTTGCAAATGCTGGACCTTGGCACGTGGGAGGCAGAATGGGTTAGCAAATCAAGAGAAACCGACTTCCCCTTTAATGAGGGAAATCAAAATTTCCATTATTGTAAACATCCCACCATGGGAACTCATATTGGGTACAGTGCAGAAACTGTATCTGTATAATACAGAATGTTACAGATACTGTGAAAAGTATAGATTTGTATTAAACAAAAAACTTTAGAAATACACACTTCAGACTTCATGATTACTATAATTCATTTATTGTTAAGCATTTTAATTGCGTTAACGTAGTTGGTATTTTAACGTCCTATTTTTCAGAGCGTCCGTGCATATTAAACCCAACACAAATTGAACACGTGCATATAACTAAATTAATTTGGAATGAATTATTTCATATTGGCATACAGTATTGAGTTTTGTAATATTTTAAAAAAAAAACTACAAACCTTTTGTTTGAAAACTATCATTGGCAGAGCAGCACTACATTTACCAAGCCGGGTCATCACACAGAGAGCCTTATATGTACAGGTGGAGGGCATATAATTTTGCAGACATGCCTGTGAACATGTTCGATTAACATCAGGTTATTTTGGCAGTTATATTTTACTGTCTGATTTTTTGGAATGCCTGTGCATGTTAAACCCAACCAAAATTGGATGTGTGCCTTTTTCTCAAATAGTAGTACAGCACTGAGCTCACTGAGCGTGTTTTTGCCCTAGCACTGTAATTTTTAGAACAATAACACTTTCCCATAAAAAAGGAAAATGTCTTTCCTAAGATGCATTGTTAAATCAGTAAAAACATATATATCAAGCTGCTCAATAAGCCTGTGATTGTCAAGGCCCGCCCCCAAGGACATAAAAAACACCTGCGGTCACAGACCTCAATGTCATTTTCCCTTCAAGCCTGCTGCAATCATAGATGCAATGACCTTGAAGTTTATCAGTTACATTTACATTTCAGGGAGCCAGGGTTATGATAATAACCGAATGTTCTCCTTCAAATACAAAATTACCGTATGGGCAAGTGTACCACAGCCATCGAAGGGCTGAACGACTGGAGGGCTATGCGTTACCAAAGTAACAAGTAGCGAGGGCTAAAAACTGAGGCATTTGTTGCCAGCGGGTCCTCAACTCATATTATGGAGAACCAGAGGGGACAGTGGGTTGATTCCTGGGAGACAGAGATCTATATCAGATCTCCCGAACCTCTCCCAATTGAGGCTCACCACCTCAGGGTGAAGCATCCACACTGAGGCGAAGAAAAAAAAAAGCAACAACCTAGTTGGAACAGTAAACAAAGCGATAAGAGAGTTTCCACCATCTGCACAAAACTACTCTGTGAAAGCAATCACCGGTGTCCAGTTGCTGTATTTTTACAATGTACTGGATATGGCAGCCGTCAATATCTTCATTTTATACAATGAATGCACAGGGGGAAATATCATCTTATGATGCTAGCCATGGAGCATTTGCAGAAACATTTCGATCAGAAAGCTGCAAAGCGGCAAGGAAACACAGCTCAAGCTGGATAAAGTGACACACGCAACAGAAAACAATGGCTGGTAACTAAATGCAATAAAAATAAAATGTCTGATATCTGTGCCCAGTGTGAAAGAGCAGTATGTGGTAAATGCAAGCGATAAGGTGATAAGTGTTACATCTGTGTGGATTGTGCTAATATGGGGGTGTGGCAGAGCACAGCTCTGCTCTTTAGAAATTGGCAGGGATGGGGTTAAATTCCCCTACCTGCCTTGGTTCATTGTGTTCAGGTGGCTGGGGTTGATTAGATGATTAGTTTAATTAACGATCAATCGGTGCCCAGCCACCTGACATAAAAGGAGGCCTCTGCTTTTCATTTAGGAGGAGGGAGCTGAGGAAGCAGGTTGGTGTTTTGGTGTTTGTGATTTTTGAATGTTTTGAATCCAGTGAAGGCATTGCCCAGCCTGGAAACCTTTATTTTTGCGAGTGTATTTTTGCTTTATTTTGTTTATTTTGTGTTTAAATTGCTTTGTTTTGGCCCTTGTGCCCTTTCATTTTTGTGTTTATAATAAAATAGTTATTTTTTTGAACTCCAGACTGTCTCTGGGCCTCTATCCACTCACCAGCCTGCCACAGGGGGCTACTTTGAAGTATGTTTCCCAGAATGCACATTCCCGTTACACAATGTGAACAGAGTTATTTTCTTTTTTATAAATAATGATTTCGATTTTACAATTTTGTATGTAGGCCTATGTGTAACCAGCTGTAAACTGGTTATATAATATCTTCTTTTGAAAAGTTCATTTTATTAGTTTTTCTTTTTTACGTAATTCATTCTATGCGCTAATTTTGAAAATAAAGCCTTTTATGTTTATTTTTTCATTTAAATAGTGTTTCCACTATGCAAATATTAGATATGATGTACATAAATAAATCTTTTGAGTTGTATCTAATAGTTTGCGTTTCATTTTCATATCGAAGCTGTTTAAAATGTACCCGTCAAAATGACTACTGCTGGCTGTTCTAGGTAGTAGCATAAACCCGGCAGTTCTAGTGTTGAGAAGTAATCCTACAAAATCTGGCCATGAATACCCAGAGGGCTATTCTGTGAAAATTCAACAGCAATATATTTAAAACAGGATTTAAAAAAAATAAATGTGTGGGTGCCGAATGCATTATTACTGAGCGATTCACAGCACTTGCAAAAACTTGATGCAGTATTAGACTATGCAAGATACATGCATATTCACATTATTTAAATTATATAATAATCTTGTTTGTTGGATCTGATATTGCTAGAATATAAGCAAAATTATTATTTCTTTACTTTTAAGAAGTAGTAGAAAAGACAGATCTTGCCCCTGGCATTAGTGGCGGAGATATACAGCAGACCAAATGATAACTTAGATGTTGATAAATGCACCCTTGTTCCAGAGAATTCTCATGTTGGTGAATACTTCAGCAGAAGTTTTAACCAAACTGGCCCTTAGGAACTTGTCATCTTTATTTAAAGCATCTTAACTCAATGCAGTCATCAGTATGACATTCCACTGCCTTGACTCTCTCCATGAGACTAAGCATCAAAAAGATCTGAATTAGGAGTACGCCACCATACAATAGGTTGAACAAATAGGGCCAGTGGATAATTTAAACCGTAACAAAACTGTTCATGGATTCTTTTTTTTCACTGGGGAAGATGTATTATCTTGAAAGACAAATGGATACAAAAAAAGTTTCAGTAAATTGGTTATCAAATACTGCATTTAAATGTTATACTGTATTATTTTAAACAGATACTACATACAGCTATTTAACAGAGTAGCACTCTTGTCATACAATTGACAAGCAAATATATATGTTTTTTATTTATTTTTTGATTAAAATAAATTGTTTTAGCTTGTTAGCTCCTTAGTTTTCTCTACATTTTCTCCCTAGCTTCATCCCTCACAAGTTGCTGTTTTATTCAGCAGCTATCCAATGATCGCATTTGCTCTTTCATAAGACCTGCTTGGATGAAATTAGTTTGAAAAGTCTTCAGAATCGCACATGTGAACGAGGTAATGAGGCCACACCTTCCAATTTTCAGTCGACTCCTGGTAATATCGCAGATGTAAAAACATGTGCGATGACTTGGTGTACCGTAGCTCCGCCCGCTTTCTAGAGGTCCGACTTCCACTTTTCCCTGGAATTAACTGTCAGACCATTCAGTCCGGGGCACTCCGTTCCCTTTACACAGCACCCTCACAGGTCGGGCGGTAGGGAGATTTATAACCAAGATTCATTATTTCTCTGTCACATGCTTAAGATCACTGTTGTGTTAGAACATCCAGTTGCGCTTTAAACCAAGTTTTGTAGCAGAGTGTTTCAGATGATTGGCCAATATCTTTTGTTATGCTATGGAATCCTTTTTGCCATGTATTGGAACTAAATTTCTTGTGCCATTAGAGGAAAAACAGCCCCATAGAAGGATATTACCACTTCCATGCTTGCTAGTAGGTATGATGTTCTTTTTTATACGCCTCACCAGACTTTCTCCAAATGTAACGACAATCAGCATGACCAAATAGCTCGATTTTTTCATCACTCCACAAAATCTTTGACCAGAACTCATCTCCATCATTCAAATGCTGTTTTGCAAACTTCAAGCGATTGTCATTGTGAGTTTTCCTAAGAGTGGCTTTTTCAATGGCCTGAAACCACTGAGACCTTCAGCATGCAATATTCGACCTGTGGTTGAAATGGAAACCCCAGTCCCTCTTGCAGCCAATTCACTTTAAATATCTTTGGCAGTCAATCTCGGATTGTTATTAATCTTCCTTACAATTCTTCTACTTGTTCTTGGTGAAAGAACCTTCTTTCTTCCAGACTGAGGGAGTGTTGTAAGAGTACCACGAGTCTTGTACTTCTTGAAAACAGAAACAATAGTTGAAATTCTCAGATGCTTGGAAATATTCTTGTATCCTTCTCCAGCTTTGACAATAAATCATTTTCTGCCTAAGGTCTTCTGATAGCTCTTTACTTATTTCCATATTGACTTATTGATAATGACAGCAATCATCCTATGCCTAAACCTTTTATACGCTCTAACAATGTTCACCTACAATCCAGCATTTTCTAGACTTTCCCAGAATTAGGAGATGCATTATCATATTGAAATTTCTAGCACCTTGTAAACAATACTATCATAGCATCAAAGGGTATGAATACTTTAAGTTGTATTTTTGGAGTTTTGCAAAAACATTGCTGGAATAAACTGTAAACATCTATTTCTTGTAACTTTGCACAAAAGAAAAATTTGATAAAAATCTTTGTTTTCAAGAAATTTCTAGAAATGATAAAAATTTCAATTGGGGTATATAAACTTTTGACTACAACAACTACATATAAACTATCCAAAAAGTATATATATTTCCAACAAAAGAACTGATGCAGGTAGATTTTAGTGCCCTGCCACAAAAAATGTCATAAGCAATAGGAAATTGTCTATGATCAACTGATCAAAGCTTTTAGAGCTGGGGTTGGTCCTGGAACTCAGCTGACAAAGTATTCTTTATCTCAGGTACCATTTTTTTTTGTTATAAAACACCTGGGCATCTGTTGCTTTTATTTAACATTTACAGAAACCAACAATACCTGCAAGTTTGACAGACAAGTCATTTAATATCTGGTATCGCCATGCAAGTGCTGTAACTTTGATATGCAGAAGACTTTGATATTGATGCGATATAGCCATCTGAAATGCCTTTGTAGTTTTCTGATGGCTTGTATCAGATCGTTTGGGTCACATGGAAATCAGGTAACATTAAGATTAGCTTAAACTGTTTAATAATTCTCATTTAGCTATATATTAAATGCTATGTAAAATACACGCTAATTTTGATTCGACTCTGAATCAGAGTATCTATAAAGCCCACAAATTACCAAATAAATGTAAAACAAGGGTTTCAATAAAAAGCCTTACTGAGGCATTACATTATTTGCAAATGTAATTAATTGTTTTGTTGGCCTGCCCTGCTAACTGGGTCAAAGTGCGTTGACTAAAAATAGCAAGCAAATCCATCCCACACCTCATCTGTGTTGGAAGTTTTCTTGATGAAAAAGATGTACTGTCGTGAAAATGAATACAGATTCTACTGTATGTGGTAATATACCCAATTTAGACAGTAAAAGGTTCACAAAGTAATTACAAGATCATTTAGAAACTGTGGAAAACCTCCATTTATAACAAAACACAGATTCTGCAGACACATTAGTTAACTCAGTATAAATGCTTCCATTTGTTGCCATGCAAAACCGATATAAGAACTACAAAACAAGCCAAGACTTGCAATAAGTACATTTATATAGCGCCTTTCATACAACAGTATGTAAAAGTGCTTTACAAGTGAATAAAAACAAAACACAATAAAATGAATTAAAACAATTTAGAAAAGCATGAACTTGGAAATGAGGGGGTGAAATCGAGGAGGCGTTAACTCATTTATCAACAGTGGAAAAGAGGACCCTGGGATTATCTCTGTTTGAAAGAGTCAGGCTTCTCTCAAAGCGTTATTGTCCTCTAGCCTATGCTGTTTCCAGATAACAGAATGAATATACAATGTTGCAGTCCTCCATCTGCATTCTAGTCTCCGACCTTCCCTTTCTCTCGGCATATATCAGCAGTTACCCACGGTGAGGTTCATTTAGAAGCAGCTTTAGGCGTTCTAAGTGAAAGCGACGGAGCAGCATTAAGCAGTGACAGCCTCAGTATATCAGGAGAGCCTGGATGCAGTTGATAAATTTATTTTGCAAGTTTTAATGTATTGCAATGCACTCTTAAGTGTGTAAAGGCAACTTAATCTCAACAGGAACATCCAAAATGATCAGATATATTAGGATCTAATGTTGACACTTTTTGAACATTTAAGTCATGAGAAATTACTAAATGTAATGTATGGCCACGCTTGTGTGTAACATGCTGAGTATAAATCAAGAGAATCTAAAGTCTTAAGAATTCCAGATTCAGAATCAGATTCAACATCAACATGTACATTAAAATATCAAAGTAAAAGGACCCTACTGTGTTTAGCAGAAAGCAATGACAGGAAATTGGCAAACTGTCAGAAAAGATTAATAAAATTTACATGGACGGTATGAGTACAATAAGAACAGGCAATTGCATATTTAACAAATGAAGACTATCGTTCATTATTTCCTTGTTTAATATTGTAATTTGTGTGATAAATAGTGGCAAGTTGTTGACCGTCCATCCATCCATCCCCCCTCCCCTTCTGCAAAAAAAAATATAATTTGGAGGAGAAGCCTCTATCACGGAAATGCTATCATCAGCACTGAGACATGTTTCAGTTAACTGACAATGTTGGCGCATTAATGTTTTGGAGATTATTGCAGGCATACAACTGGAGAATAACTCAAATTTTTTTTAAGCAAATCAGTCTCAACTGTTTTTGTGTAGTCAGTGCCCAAACACAAAGCAAGGACTGATAAGAAGTACAGTTACCTTAAGAAAAGGAAGTGTTTTAAGACGTACAGTACAATTCCAGTATATATCAAAATGACTTCACACAATGTATTTATTCTGTTGTCTGTCCCCTGTTGGTTAGGGTCTTTCAAACAGGTATTCCGGCAGCTTCTAAAGCTGTAAACAAGGTACAAATTGTCGGTAATTTGTATTTGTAAAGGCAATATAATATAGTATGCATCAGTAATGCCTTTGTCAATGGTGAACAAGTGTCTTGGTTCAAACAAGAGGTACATTCCTCATCAGAAGGCTGCAAGTCGGTCCTGCATTGCTAACCAGACCGAGAAAGCAGAACAAGCAGAGATGCAGCTGCTTTTGCAAGGCTGGATATTGGAAATTATCCCTAATTCTCTACTGCCAAGTACATAAATGACTGCTGATTAGGAACAGGCACTGCTAAGCACTAGTCCAGGGAAAGCCTAGGGATACTCCAGGCCAGCCCCTCTCAGCAGATGTATTCTTCTAACAAGCCTGATCTGCTCAAATTAAAATTTGGCAAATCTAATCTTCTATTTGCAAACTACATCCACCCATTACATGATAGTCAGCAAGCAGCTGCATTTTAAGATGAAATGGCATGGTTGCTGAAAAAGATAACAAGGAACCAATTACTATTATTGTTCTTTATTATGTGACACTTACAGTACTTAAAAGCACACACAATTAAACCAGTGAACTATTTAAATCAGATCAAGGTATGACTTAAATATGATTGTGGTACCATTTAAAACTATAAATGTGTCCCCATGTCAAAACACAAGTGCATTCATTCACTGGGCGAGCTTGAGGTATACAGACATGCAAAACCTACTGTACAAGATGGCTACCTGACCGCAATAAAAGGTCAAGGGCAAACTAACAAATCCTCAAGGATGTAAATCATACCCATATTCTGTATTCATGAAACCAAAACTCAGAGCTAGTGATTCATTTCAAAACCCATAATGGAATGTTTCAGACTTTAAATGGAAGGCTTAACATCTTGATAAAGTTCTAACGCTTTCAGAAAGGTTAATTCCATCTGGGGCCTCTGAACACTAAACCCTATAATCTGGTCACTTAAACAGTAAATGATCTATCAGTGGACGATAAGAGTTAGATTTCAGTTTTGACAGCTAGCATATCGTCAATCTAAAATTCAAGATGACAGGAAGATATACTGGTACATTTCAACAATTGATAGCTCCAGAGTGAAGGTTAGCTTTTACCTTCATCTTCCTAACAGAGTATTTCATACTTCAAAATATTTCAAAAGATGACCTATATATATGTATGTATGTGTATATATATATATATATATATATATATATATATATATATATATATATATATATATATATATATATATATATATATATATATATATATATATATATATAATTTTTTTTTTTTTTTTTTTAAAAACCTAAAAGGTTGTAAGTAGATGTTTTTTGATTACTTGTTGAATGTCCATATGTCATACAATGAAAATTAATGTTCGTTGTCAGTAGTAACAGTTTTTGTTTTTTTTTTTTTTTTTTTATCTGTGCACCAGCTTCACTATCTACAGATAAAAAGACGACCAGTCCTATTACATTAGAAATACAGTGCCTTGCAAAAGTATTCAGACCCCTGACCAATTCTCTCATATTAATGAACTACAAATGGTACATTGAAATTTGTTCTGTTTGATATTTTATTTTAAAACACTGAAACTCAAAATCAATTATTGTAAGGTGACATTGGTTTTATGTTGGGAAATATTTTTAAGAAAAATAAAAAACTGAAATATCTTGCTTGCATAAGTATTCAACCCCTGTGCTGTGGAAGCTCCCAGTTTGCACCAATGAAAGAAATATCCCTAACAAGGACACAATTACCTTACCATTGGCCTCCACCTGTGAACCATTAAAGTTGCTGTCACATTTTCTGGATAAAAACCCCACTGTTGAATGATCATTGGTAAGGCTGTGAATCTGAAGGAAAATGAAGAACAAAGAGCATTCTACAGAAGTTACAGATAAAGTAATACAAATGCATAGATTAGGGAAAGGGTACAAAATAATACCCAAGTGTTTGGATATCCCAGTGATCATAGTTGGATCAATAATCAGGAAGTACTGATTAGAGCAGAAACCTCAGAATGGAGTGTGGTAACCAGTGGTGTACCACAGGGATCAGTATTAGGTCCTCTGCTATTCCTAATCAACATTAATGATTTAGATTCTGGTATAGTAAGCAAACTTGTTAAATTTGCAGACGACACAAAAGTAGGAGGAGTGGCAAACACCGTTGCAGCAGCAAAGGTCATTCAAAATGATCTAGACAAGATTCAGAACTGGGCAGACACATGGCAAATTACATTTAATAGAGAAAAGTGTAAGGTACTGCACGCAGGAAATAAAAATGTACATTATAAATATCATATGGGAGATACTGAAATTGGAGAAGGAATCTATGAAAAAGACCTAGGAGTTTTTGTTGACTCAGAAATGTCTTCATCTAGACAATGTGGGGAAGCTATAAAAAAGGCCAACGATGCTCAAATACATTGTGAAAAGTGTTGAATTTAAATCAAGGGAAGTAATGTTAAAACTGTACAATGCACTAGTAAGACCTCATCTTGAATATTGTGTGCAGTTCTGGTCACCTCGCTATAAAAAAGATATTGCTGCTCTAGAAAGAGTGCAAAGAAGAGCGACCAGAATTATTCTGGGCTTAAAAGGCATGTCATATGCAGACAGGCTAAAAGAATTGAATCTGTTCAGTCTTGAACAAAGACGACTACGTGGCGACCTAATTCAAGCATTCAAAATTCTAAAAGGTATTGACAGTGTCGACCCAAGGGACTTTTTCAGCCTGAAAAAAGAAACAAGGACCAGGGGTCACAAATGGAGATTAGACAAAGGGGCATTCAGAACAGAAAATAGGAGGCACTTTTTTACACAGAGAATTGTGAGGGTCTGGAATCAACTCCTCAGTAATGTTGTTGAAGCTGACACCCTGGGATCCTTCAAGAAGCTGCTTGATGAGATTCTGGGATCAATAAGCTACTAACAACCAAACAAGCAAGATGGGCCGAATGGCCTCCTCTCGTTTGTAAACTTTCTTATGTTCTTAAGTGGAAGCTGTATCACACCACCCTGGCACTGCCAAGAAAAGGCCGTCCCTCAAAACTCAGTGCTCAAACAAGGAGGAGACTTGCGAGAGAAGCCGCAGAGAGGCCAACAATCACTTTGAAGGAGCTACAGAGTTCAGTGGCTGGGAGTGGAGTAATGGTGCACCAGTTAACCATATCAAGTGCTCTGCATAACACTGGCCTGTATGGGAGGGTGGCAAGAAAGAAGCCGTTACTCAAAAAGTACCATCTGAAAGCACGTCTGGAGTTTGCCAGAAAGCATGAGAGTGACCCAGCTGCGATGTGGGAAAAGGTTTTGTGGTCAGATGAGACCAAGATAGAGCTTTTTGGCCAAAACTCAAAGCGCTATGTGTGGCGCAAACCGAACACTGCCCATGCCTGAAGACATACCATCCCTACAGTGAAGTATGGTTGTGGCAGCATCATGCTGTGGGGATGCTTCTCATCAGCAGGGACTGGGCATCTTGTTACAATTGAAGGAAGAATGGATGGAGCAAAATACAGGAAAATACTGCAACAGAATCTGCTTCAGTCTGCTAAAACACTGAAGCTTGGGAGGAAATTCACCTTTCAGCAGGACAATGATCCGAAGCACAAGGCCAAAGCAACATTGGAGTGGCTCAAGAACAAAAAAGTGAATGGCCTACAGTGGCCCAGTCAAAGTCCTGATCTCAATCCCACTGAGAATCTGTGGCACTATTTGAAAATTGCAGTCCACAAGCGTCGTCCAACCAACCTGAACAACCTGGAGCAAATCTGCCAAGAAGAATGGGCCAAAATCACTCCGACACTGTGTGCAAACGTTTTTTATTTTTCTTAAAAAATATTTCCCAACATAAAACCAATGTCACCTTACAATAATTGAGTTTAAGTGTTTTAAAATAAAATATCAAAACAGAACAACATTTCAATGTACCATTAGTAATTCAGTAATATGAGAGAATTGGTCAGGGGTCTGAATACTTTTGCAAGGCACTGTAAATACTTTAACAAGAACAGCACTTCGTTGTTAAAGATTATTGAGAAGGAGCTTGTAGAATAATGCTTAAAAAAAATCCTGTCTGCAGTCTTCAAATATGCTCATGATTGTGGAAAAATGGTACACCAAATCCATGCACATACAGCATGTCTTGCATTCAAATGTATGCATCTTGTGATATTTTTTTTCAACCTGAAAAAGATTAGTTCATCACATTCATATGGTCAACTGAAGGTCGAATGATAGAGTTAAAAAAAAAAAAAAAGGAACAATTTGATAAAATGACTTCAAAATGTTTCTACGTACCACCAGATCAGGATCTTGCATCAGATTTAGGATGGCCTCATATAACAAGGGTCGTAATTCAGACTTGAATTTCACAGAAATCCACTGTCCAATCAGCCATATCACCCTGCGCCGGATAAGCTTGTAACTGCACATTGAAGTAGAATAATAAAAAAGGGCAAAAAGAAAGCAAAATTAATTGGACAGAATTATACTGTAATAGGAACAAAGCATATATTTATCTACTGGGAGGGATAAATAAATTGTGAACTGGGGGAGGGGCATTGGTTGTTTCACTCCACTCAGACCACTGGCTTATTAAAAATCTTGGTATTACAATATGGAAACATTTGTATCACAGGGTCACTGGTACTGGAAATGTTATTCATTTACTAAGGATACAACTTGTTTGGGAATATATTGTCCACATTGATATCCACAATATCAATACGCTCTCTCAATACCAATACAGAATGACTGGGTGAGAGTCACTACCACGGCCAGACTGACCTGTACAGAAACCCAACCAAGTTTTTCTCGTTTCTGAAAAGCACCTTGATGTGTGTGCAAGTAAACAAATCATTCTCTGTGAAGGAGTACACAACAATCAAAGAAAATATGTTTTAAAGACAGACAATGTCATATAAGAATAGATAGTTTGTAAATATGACACTGGACAGAACCTGTAATGAAATGTTATTGAGAGAACAATATAAATCAGCTGTTTATATGAAGACACTATTTCAAAGCATGAGATCAATGAGGCAAGGGAAGGTTGTGGTTTTTTTTTTTTTCTTTTAAACAGGAAAACACTGGTAACTGAATTTAACTAACCTACAGATTTAGTACACAGGGTTTATACTGCATAACCCTGAAAGTATGAAGTCACTACCTCAAGTGGTTTTATAGATATAAGGCTTTGACACTATGGCAGCAACAGCTTTGTAAAATAACTGGCACAAATGGGCAGATTTGACAATTCATACAAGCTTCTCTAACAGTAATGCTTAATGGACTACTGTAGGCTTCATATGTCTTTCCTTCTTAGGTTCAACATATTGGGGGAAAAAAAAGTGACCGACTCTCCATTAACACCATTTTACACTATCACTGGTCATAACACAGAGCGAGAGTCCTCTGTGCTGGAATAAAGCATATATTAAATGTAAATAAAATCTGGTAGGTTTGATTAATTAACTGATTAAAGTCAACTCATGATCAATCTAAAACTGACTTGAAGTCATTATTATTACATGTACATTACATACAAAAGATGTAGGTCATGGTGATCTAGACTACTTTTTCTCATACAGAGGTCAAAGTTTGTATTCACACCTGTTGAGATAATGTTACTAACATACAGCACTTATCTATTCCCCTTTGTTCCTAGTTGATTCACATGTACCCAATTAGCAGCAACAAAATTGATTTACAATATCACATTGGTTTGTATCAGCTGGTTTATGTTCTTTGTGAAATGTACACAAAATCATAAGACATAGTACAGGATCAGAATACCACCAGACAAAATAAAATAAAACCATAGATAAAAGAAAGTTACAATAACCTTTTCTAGCCATCACATAAAGTACTGCAAGGCTATCTACAGCACTTGAAAGACAACTAAACTTCCCAAGGACAGCTGGTACTCAAGTTTACAAAACTACAACCTTAATGCGTCTCTGTGATCTAGCCACAGATCAAAGTAGTAGAGACACAAGGGCGGATGTTATCCTACTCTCCGATTGTAATACAACAACGCAGTCCTGTATAAAAATGCATTTAAGTTGCCAAATTTGCAAGTACTGCAAAAATGACACATGCCACACCAGATAAATACTAGCTTCACTGAGGTGCTGGGAAATTAGACAATCCTCTAACAGGACTTCTTAAAAAACAAATATTAAAAAATAAAAATAAAACTTTTTACACAGTGGAGACACGAAAGTACAGGACAGGTTTGCCTACCTAACAAGACCAATTAAAAAACATAGCCAATTACTCTAATCGTGCTCTACAAGCCTGTACATAATTTTACTGGGTATATAAAACACTTTGAGAGACTTTAGTTTTTATTAAGAATGATCCCTGAAGGACAATTCTTATTGCTTAAGTGACATGCTTCTTTTGATATATTAAGATGCATAATCATGTTCACACATTTGACCCAAATTAATCCAACATCTTGGTTTGTGGACTGTGTGCCAAACAAACTACTGAGCAATTAGGCTTGGAAGGGGGGCTTCATTAACATTCTGGATAGATAAACTCTAGCCACTTTCCTTTAGGACTCCCAAAGCCTGGTACAGTATTTCCTACACCTCTCCTGCTGGGATGACCGTAATCATTTATACAGTAAATACTTGTCAATATAATCTGTCAAAATGTTCCTCCCAGTGTGAGTGTGATGGAGAGATGACTGAGAAAGCTGCTTTAACTGGATTATTATTTAAGATTATAAAGCAACACGTTATTTGACAGAGCTCCTTCCTAAATACTGCTAAAAAAAAAACAATGTATGATTCCTAGGTAAGAGTGGTTCTAGGAAAAAAATGTGTGTAGTGAAATATTTAAATATATATGCTTGAATAAATCAATGAAATATTCCAACATTAATTGCACAGTCAAATATTACTTGAAAATATATAAAGTTTGTTGCAGAAAACAAATAATATTTAAAAATATTTAAGTATATGCAAGTTATTTGAATATACAGAGCCTACAGAAAGTCTACACCCCCTTGAACTTTTCACATTTTGTCGTACAAGTGCCTCAGAGTCAATGCATTTCAACGACTTTATTCGTATGGAAATATTTTCAAATAATTGCTTTCCACAAACAATATTTAAATATTTTGAAATAATATGTATTTTATTATTTTCAAATAGTTACTTTTCACCATATTTATAACTATATTTATCCCAGGTCTGTTAGATAGCAATTCCCAGCCTTACAGTTTGAGAAGAGCCTCTGTGGAAAGTAATGCTGCTGACAGGAAACAGCAGCACAAGGACAGAGTAGGCTTTGACAAGAGCAGGCTGACGCAGCTCTGCCCACTAACAGTGACAGGTTCATACTTACCGACGTCTTTTTTGTCATACAAAAATTTAATTTGCCACGTGTGCGTCAAGCTGGGACACCTGTACTTCTATTGGATTTCTGTGCACTCCGATCTCAGTTAGATACCTGAGCCAAGTCAAATCTGGCTTCTTTAAAAGTGTTTACATTTTCTTGTTTTTCAAGCATTGGTGTCAGCTAGGCGTTGAAAACGTGACAATGGTTGTTACTCGAGCTAATCTTGATTGATTGCCAGAGAAAGTCATATGGGTAAATGTGTGATGACTTTAACTCCTCAAATATAGTTACTATCCATGTAATATATATGATAAACTACATCGATCCCACAACACTGCAAAAGTTTAAAATCCAATGCAGTTAATAGAAACCTGGTCAGCAATATTAAAATATTAAAACAGACTGACAACGTTAGACAGCCTTCCAGAAGTAAAACAGGTAAACAATTCACAAGAGATAAGCCAATGGTCTTATGAAATGCATAGATTTCCTTTCTTATTCTGAACAGTGTTTTGCATAAATCTGATAACAGAACCATCCAAAAATGTGAATACAAAATAAACTGCAGAATATGGTTGCAAACAATATGAATGCCATTTACTTTCAGTCCCTCTATTATGACAGTTGCTGTCATTTACCACACACTCCTTTCAGTATATTTAGAGAAGCCAATACTGAAGTTCTTAGAGGTGACAATTAATTTACTCTTTGATGCTTATCCGCCCGAGCTGAAGTAATGAGAAATTATAAATCTCCCAGTGCATTTCACATTTAAACTTTGATGCAAGCAGCATTTTAAGTTATAACCTATTCAGGCAAGCAGGCAGGCAGGCAGGCAGGCAGTGGGCAACAGCTACAGTAGATTACATTTACTGAGTTATTCAAGTGCAGTACCGTGGCTGAAATCCCATATCCAGGCTATGGTTGTGACATTATGCTCTAAATCATCTACTGAGTTAGACTCATGAATTCAAAATTGTATGAACATTCCTTGAAAACTGTCATAAAAGTATGACCATGTGACAAAGAGCGAATGAATCTGGATCAACAATCTCCCTCTTGATCTGTAAGAGCACTGCACAGCAGGAATTACGTGCCCCGTACTGAATGGTTGGGCAGTTCATTCCGGGGGCAGTCGGAATCCGGCCATTCAGGAAAGAGACGGTATCACGGTACCAGGAGTCATCGCCCTAGTACGGTGAGCAAAGTTTCATTCATGAATTGGAGGAGACGTGATTGAACTAGCTATCGGAGGGGGCGGGGTTATGGGTACCTTAGGGGGACGTGACGTCGTGATCGGTTCCTTTGTTGTGGTTGATGGGAGGAAACAAGGACTGTTGTTGAAAAGACAGAGTTAAGTGGGTGCTTGTTTCTTGCAGCCATGTGTGTTTTTGTGTCAGCAGACTGATCAAGCACGGAGCCGGGAGCTGCAGCCTTGGTGCCAGCGATTCACTCGGACTTCACTGCACCTGCACTTAACCAGCATCACTGTTCCAGCACCACACCTACATCAAGAGCACTGTCCGGAGACATGTCTGTTTGTGTTGTGTCTGTGTTTTTGTATTATTATTTCGGGACTGTAAACCCTCGTTTCGGCGCTGGCGATACCCATTGTTGTGTACAGCCAGCTTTATTATTTTTAAATGATGAAAGTGGTTGGAGAATTAAAGCTTGAACTGTGAACTTTGTGTCTGTCCTTGTTCGGAGCACCTGCATCACCCTCTCACTACACACAGCAACCCACACGTTCACAGACCATCAAAAAACAAAAAGTGGAATTTGAGAATGTTGGTAGTCAATTCTTTAAATGAACCCCCTGTTCTGTGGTTCAGATTTGGAATGGAATGTACACCTGCACTCTCACATTCTATATCTGTCCAAGGAATATAAAACACACACACACACACACACACACACACACACACACACACACACACACACACACACACCTATACAATATATGTAGGTCTACTGATTTTCCACGATTGCGGAATCACGGATGGAATCGTGGAATTAGGCATTGGGAACGGAACTGGCATTTTGGGAATTGAATTCTGCTTTGCAACTGCACCTTTATATATTATCTTTTACCGCTGTTATTCTCCTATAAAAAAAAAAAATAATGGATTGCTTTGAAAACTACACTACCCAGAAGCCCGGCAATGACGCTTGTATAAAACGTTTTTGTATGTTTATTTGGATCACTGGATAACAAGAAAACAGGTTGTTTTGTGGGCGTTACGTTGATGGTCTGTCTCTGCTGCTGCGCTGCCTGTATGCCGTGCGAGTCAAGTTGTTTAAAAAAGCAATAGCTGTTTTGTAAGTTCAATTCTGTAGAATAATTTGGGAGTTGTATATGCAGACAAGTGAAAAGTACCTGAAAAAAAAAAAAGATAAAAAAAAAATAACTTACTTGATTTCATGTATTCATTTATTTAGATATGGAAAATCTGTTACTCCGTCACCCGCTCAACACAAGGAAACAGCACGGTGGTTGAGGTGAAACCTTACAGTTTTATAACTTATTATTTCTAATTTACCATTAACTCCTTAATAATACTACATGCTCAGAGTGATTTTTAGTTTTTTTTTTTTTTTTTTTTTTTTTTTTTTTTTTTTAACTCGTGTTGCTATATCATGTCTCTCTCTACTCTAGCTACTGTAGCAAGAACAGGAAATTGTAGATTCAGCAATGAGTGGCCCAATAAATACTTATTTTACCAACTGTACTGAAAGCAAAGCCAATGTGTTTATTGTGCAATTAATGTGTCAGAAGTTAAGGAATACAATATGAAAAGGCATTCTGAAACCCAGAATGTCACATTTATTTTAAAATGTTTGTAATGGTACTCTGTTAAATTCTCACACTGCTTTATTATCATACTATTCATAATATGTGTAAGTCTTGTTCAATATATGAACATTAAGTTATGTAATTTTATTACTAGTTCTAGCTATTTGTCCAGGGTATGCAAGAATCACATGCAAGCAGTTTTACAGCAAGTACAGAATAAACCAGTCTGCGCTGCTGCAGATGAAATTACAGGTGGGAGAGAAGTGTCCTGAACATTGTAAAACACCTTTATTTGTTGACTGACATACAGTACATTGTTACTAGTGGACTGCTTTAAGAATTTTTATTCCTGAAAACTACAGTATCTCACGGGCTTAAGAAAAATGACTTATTTTTACATAAAAAAAATCTATCGATGCTCAAATTACGTTGTTAATTCTTAATAAGTTGGTAAAAACGGAATTGGTCATTTTGAAAAAACGGAATTTGCCATTCCCAAGAATGGAAAATCAGGAGCCCTATATATGGAAAAGTATGTTTAAGCCAAAATTAAATCAGTTTAAAAGATCCAGATCAAAATCATAAAATCAAGGCTGAAGATGTATTTCCTAGTTTTATACAACCAACTAGATGACTTTTTCCTTAAACTGATAATCAAAATAAATTATCTATATTATATTTGATCACTGGAAAAAATAAGGCCTGTATTACTCATTTCTGAATGCAATCTTTTTCTCAAGATGCTGTGCTCCCTGGCCCCAACCTAGTAGATCAAATGTAAAGTAACACCACGGTTAGAAACAAACAAAATTGTGGTTCTAGTCCTAAGGATTAGAACCTTTTGAAACTTGCTAGCCCTTATGTGAAGTTCTGGAGTCGGAATCAACAACAGCTGTTGGGGCCCCTAAAATATCAGACTTAAATTTAATTTTCCTTAAATACGAATATATCAGAATTAGTTAAGCAATCATCCTTAAATCTATATAGGTTTTAAATACTAAATGTCAACCTACCAAATAAGTTGTATGTTCAAGCAATTGAGCTTTTTCAAAAAATAAATGCATAATTTAAAAATGAAGACGTAATGTGAGGAAATGTATGCGTTTATACTGTTTTGATGTCTAAAAATTACATTTTGTTTATACCAAAAGTTCAAAGTTAAACCACAGCAACGAATACACTAACAGCATAAGTAATCACACTGATAAAATTCAACAAAACGATGACGGACATCTCAAAATAATGCAAAATTCGGAATGACAAGTTTTGTAAGCATTATGAATTAATGTTTGTTCACCACTGCTACACCCTGTTAGAAAATGTACTTTTCCTGTATTTTGTAAACGCAAGTCTACGAACTTGACAGTATATCTCTACACTTTATTTATTATTTATTTTTTAAACCACCTCACCCACAGAACTACTGAGCTACAGACATCAGCTTGTCCTCGTCAGTTTTATTTCACCTCGGGCAAATGGGCGAGCATTAGTTTCTAACTCTGATAAAAGGAGACTTCCACAATTCATAGGACAATCTGAAAACTAAACCTTCGTAAATACATACCGCTTAGCAAGACATTAGGTTATTTTCTTTCTCCTGGGAGAAATTCATAAGCCAGTTTTTATATGAGGTCAAAACAAGACATTTAGTAAGCAGTCTGAATAGATAAAACACTAAATCCATGCCAAAATAATTAAACAAATTAAAACATATTAACCAGTTTAGTTTGTTACCTATTATGACTGACATGAAGTTCAGCCAAAAGCTGGTTCTTGAACCACTGATCGAAGTCCACATTGTCAAACAGTTCATAAGCTGCCAGTCCCACTGCATTATAAACTGATGGAAAAAAATTACATTAATAGAATTCTTAAATTAAAATGCATTTACTTAAAATCTCCCTGCATGACTACAATTAATGAAAACTACAAACACAACAATAGTTGAGGGAAATATCAGTTCCCTTTCAATTCGAATGACAACCATTACCGAATGGGAAGAACCTCTCTGACCGTCAATCTCTGAGCAAATATACAAAAGCTGCCCTATCAGGGCCCTGCTGTGAGGGGGAAGTCCCTCCCACCTCCTGCTGAAGAGGGATGTCCTCACAGTAGCACATTGCCATTTTCTCTCTCATCCCTCTGAGACAGGTCGTATATTGGTTTTGCTTTGATGTACCGAATTTGGCTAATTTATTGGATTTATCTGCAAATTAAAGATTAATTCACAGTAAAAATTGTGCTGAAGCGTGTCTAAGAGAGTGCTGTTGCTTTATTCTCGCGTCAGTTTTCTGGCTAGAGCTGGTTTCGACCCCTCTGAAGAGATTAGCAAGCGGCCATTGCTCTTTCACTACATGAGGCCTCGTGTAGTTGTTATCCCGTGTGAGAGCTGTTGTGGTGCTGTAAGGAGACCCCGCGGGCTCGCGGTGTCATCCTCTACACAGATTAAAAAATCGGCCACAGACCAAAAAAAAAAAAACAACTTGGGCCTAGCACCCCTCTCAATCCTCGGCAATCACGCCGATTGAATCGGCTGCATACCCCGGCATCGACCGCGTTTTTCCCCGCCGATCACGAGGTTGAGAAAACAGCGCCTACACAGAGCAGATTGACTCGGCATTGGTGTTAACATCTTCAGTGCCGCCTACAGCTCGGCCCCGACCGTGCCAATTCATCAGCACTGACCTTGGAACAGGTCCACTCCGCGTCGACTGTCTCTGCATCGACAGCACTTTTCTCGCGCCTCCAGAACAAGAGGGAAAGAGAAACCGCTTCCACCAACAGAAAGGGCACCCAGAGCATGCCCTCCCCCTATGCCAGGACTTCCTGGAACTGGTGCGCTCCTCCTGGAGCAACCCAGCATCTGCACCCTCAGTCTCCAGAACAGCAGAGTCTCTGCTTCTTACTGCAGGAGCCCAAGAAGCGGGCCTAGGCATATTCCCCACTATCGGGGACACGGTCACGGTTTTGGTGCAAGGTTCCACCTTCACTAAGGGGGATAAAGACCCAACCTGTCCGTCCAAGTCTTGCAGAACGACAGATGCAATGCTCAAAAACGCTTACGCATCGGCAGCACTGTGGGCCCGAGCAGCAAATGCCTTGGCAATACTGGTGCTCTAACAGAATCAGTTGGCAGAGAGGCTGCAGGTGAGGACTACACAGGCAGACAGGGGTAACCGGTTCTTCAGCTGGAGACCAAGCCCAGGGCCTAAGAAAGACCCACCCCCTCCCAAGCCCAAGGGAGACCACCCCAGATGGGACCGACTGCCTCCAAACCCCCACAACCAGACTGACCAACGGCAACAACCCATGGCAAGGCTGCACCCAGGACTTCCGGGTGCTATCAACAATGAGACACAGATACGCTTTACAATTCCACATAGGTCCGCCACCCTTCAAGGGTGTGTGCCTCATCACCGTCGAACCAGCGTCGGCGATACTCCTTCAACAGGAGATCGCCAATCTTCGAAGGAAGAACTTTGTATGCTTGGTAAGTCCAAGCGATGCCCTCAGCGGCTTTTACTACAGTTACTTCCTGGTGCCCAAAAGGGACAGAGGTTTCAGACCAATTATGGACCTCAGGGTCCTCAACTTGTTCCTCAAACAGAGGAAGTTCAACATGTTGACAGCACAGCGCATCCTCCAGTCCGTCCAACTGGGGGACTGGTTCACATCGATCGACCTGCAAGACGCCTACTTTCACGTTCCGATCCGTCCCGCGCACAGAAAATATCTGTGTTTCACCTTTCAAGGCAACGTGTACGAATTCTGTGTGCTGCCATTTGGCCTCTTGCTGGCACCCCGCACATTTTCAAACCAGAACTATCTGGACGATTGGTTGATTTGCGCGCAGTCAAAAGCACGAGCACACAAAACAGGTCATAGATCATTTGGCGAAGCTGGGGCTCTCAACACATCAACAGAAGAGCAACTTCATACCGTCTCAGTCCACAGTGTTCCTGGGGATCAAACTGAACTCTGTGAGCATGCTTGCCTCACTGTTGGAAGACAGGATTCAGTCATTGGAGACCATACTCTCCCTATTCGGAGAGGAAACTCTCCTACAGATCAAACTATATCAAAGGTTGTTGGGGCTGATGGCAGCCACCTCGAGAATCCTTCCACTAGGGCTGCTGAGAATGCACCCGCTCCAAGCCTGGGTGAATATGCTCAAGGTGCACCCGGTCAGAGATCGGTACCGGCTGGTGAGAGTGTCTAGACAATGCCGGAAGACAATGTTGTGGTGGCTCCGTTCCGGAAATCTGTGCCTCGGCTCTCCCCTCGGATCCCCTCACAGAAGGGAAGTGATCACTACAGACGCCACCAGTCTGGGCTGGGGAGCGGTCTGGAATGGGAGAGGAATAAGAGGTCGGTGGAAGGGACATTGGCAGCAAGCGCTCATAAATGTGCAAGAACTGCAAGCAGTGAGCCTGGCGTTATGACATTTTCACCAGCAATTAGTGCACAAACATGTACTGGTTGGGATGGACAACACCACAGTGGTAGCCTACAGAAATCACCAAGGCGGCCTGCGCTCACTGAGCCTTCATTACGCAGCGCACACACTCCTGTCCTGGACGCACAGAAACTTGCGTTCCATCGGGCAGTTCACCTCCCGGGTGTGGACAACAAGGCAGCAGACCTCCTGTCCAGAGGAGCTCCAGACAGCTCGGAGTTGAGGATGCATCCTCAAGTGGTGGAACAGATTTGGGAAAGGTTTTGGCCGGCACGAGTCGACCTCTTTGCCACAGCCGAGTCCACTCATTGCCCCCTATGGTTCTCCATGGAGAGAGACAGAGGTCCCCTGGGAGCAGATGTGCTTGCTCACCCCTGGCCATGGGGGCTCTTGTATGCGTTCCCTCCGCTACCACTAGAGAGGATCAGGGTGGAGAGAGCACATGTTCTGCTGGTTGCACCCAGATGGCCGAGACGCCCCTGGTTTGCTCTACTCTCCGACATGTCGGATCAGCTGTGGCAGCTCCTGCTGCGCAAGGACCTCCTGAGCCACGCGGAGGGGCTATTATGGCACCCGAACCCAGCCCAGCTCCAGCTCTGGTCGATGAAGTAGAAACACTACAGTCTGCTAGGGCGCCGAGCACTAGAGCCCAGTACTCGGATAAATAGAAAGTTTTCCAAGACTGGTGCCTTGCCGAAGGTCACGATCCGGTGACTTGCCAGATTGAGACGATACTAACCTTCTTACAACACCTGTTTGACGCAGGGAAATCAGCGTCCACTTTGAAGGTATACCTGGCAGCAATATCAGTGTGCCATGACAAAACTGACTGTGTCCCTGGGGGTACATTTCCTGGCAGTGCAATTTCTTAAAGGGGTTCGGAGGCTTCATCCTCCCATGAAAAGTATGGTCCCCAAGTGGGATCTAGAACTGTTACTGCGGGCCCTTACGGGTCCCCCATTTTAGCCCATGGCGTCAGCAGAACTGCGCCCTGTTTCACTGAAAGTGGCATTTAATAGCCATTGCGTCTGCCAGATGAGTAAGTGAGTGCGCTGTCCATCGATGACACATGTATGGCTTTCACTGGAAGTGACTCGAGGGTAACATTAAGAACAAACCCATCCTTTTTCCCCCCATTCGGTAATAGTTGTCATTCAAATTGAAAGGGAACATTAGGTTATTACCATAACCATGGTTCCCTGAAAGAGAATGACAACCAATATCTTTCAAGGTTGTGTCCCCAGCTGAGCTCCGATTTCAAAAGAAAATGGCAATGTGCTACTGTGAGGACGTCCCTCTTCAGCAGGAGGTGGGAGGGACTTCCCCCTCACAGCAGGGCCCTGATAGTGTAGCTTTTGCATATTTGCTCAGAGTGATGGTCAGAGAGGCTCTTCCCATTCGATACTGGTTGTCATTCTCTTTCAGAGAACCAGGGTTATGGTAATAACCTAACGATATACTCTTATTAATGCCCTCAAGGTCATAAAATGGATTCTGGTGAGATTGATGGGATGCTATAACAAGAGCTAATCTGGTTCAGTAATAATTATTATAAAGTGTGTATAATTTATCATAACAAGTGACCATAAAATCACTTAATACCCTAAAATGTACAAAGGTGTGTCTACCTCAGGAAACACAAAACCAACAAATAATATATATATATTTTTAAATTCAATTTAAGAAACATAATATAAATAAATAAATAAAACAAATGCCATAACTGACATCCACATACCAACAAACAAATCTTACGCACACACCAATTAAAAACATATACTGTATGATCACAAAATACAAGTAAATCATACCAGCATCTTTAATCAGCAGATGAGCAGAATCCTCCACGTTAGTCGGTCCTGGAATGGACAATAAAATACAGATTACACCAGAGACACAGACTTCCATTTACAGTGTTATGAAAAAGGTTAAAGCTTCATTTTAAGTTCCCAAAAATGTCATATTTCACATACAGCCTTGAACTATGAAGTGGATAATTATCTTCCTTCTTTAAAAGTCACCAAGCAGAAAGTCCCTATCTCTGTAATATCTTCCATTTTATAAACTCAAAGCATCCAATTTGTATTTTTAAATGAAGTTGTAATTTTATGAAGGCGTACACCAAAGCCTCATTAGAGATCAAAGATAGTCCCTTGGTCAATTTGGAACAAATTACACATTGGAAGCAATAGAATCTGCATGGGAGGAGATGGGCAGAATCGGTTTACTCTGCGCAATGATTGGACTGTATCACTGATACAACCTGAGTAACAATACAACACTGATCAGGTTAGTCTTATTTGTACCCTCCGGAAGCACACATCTCAGTTTGCAGATATTTAGCGCCTGTTTTTATTTGGAGGTATCAGAATTGGTCCCTAAGTGTATGCTGATTTATACAAAAGGGTATAGAAAACAAAATAAAGATGTATAGTTGGGTCCAATTTCCCCTTCTCATTAATCCTGCACTTACTCATCTCTTCTATTCTAACATATTTCCAAGAGTCAGTGACTTTGAATCAATGCAATTATAAACCTAATTGGTTGCAATAAGTTAATCAAAACACTTTCCATTAAAAAATGTACTCTTCCAAATGTCAATGACCAAGTTCTCTAAGAAAGCAAACCATAAGAATAAAAAGGCAATTACTTGAGGTATTTTTTAATTGGAGTGGAACATTAAGAAGATTTTTGACGGTACGTACGTATCAGCTTTGTTTATTACTCCACTTTTTTTTTTTTTTTTTTTTTACTTTTTTTAAATTTGTAAAGCCAAGTGAACGGATCCATACAAAAAAAAGTGTGCTTTTTCATTCCTGTTTTCAAACATCAACGCAACAGATATCCATTAAAATACAAATTTAAAAAATAAATACAACTTACCATGCAAATTTTGAACCATCTCTAAAAGAAGAGGAGTCAGCGTCTGACTATAATTGTGGAAAATGTCCAAAAACAGAACTTCTGTACTAGGCTGTTTAAAAAATAAATAAAAAAATAAATAAATAAAACTGTAAATCTATGAATATACATTTTGTAATATGAGTAGGTATTTTTGGGAACTGGTATTCCAGGGAAAGGATTCCAGCAAATCATGATTGGCATGTAGATTTATACCTACATGCCGCGCCATACCTATGTTGGTTGTATTACGAATCACTACCTGTCCTGCCAAATTTTATCAACACACACCTTTAGTTAAAAGGTAATCTCTTCAGCTTTTTGGAGATAGTGTTACCATAAAAAAATAGGTGGCAGTATCAGTACCACCCAGCTGTGAACTAGCTACAAACTTTTTATTTATTTATTTTTTATCTCAACTTACCCTGAGACTATACTTCCAAGAGTCCCCACCTGTCTCTTCCACTGCTAAAGAAGAAAACAGAAATCCAGATGGCAGTCATAATTTTATTATCGAAACAAATCAAATTTTACACACACCACCTCGTACTAAAAAAAGAAAAATCATAATGGAGGATTTGATGTACTGTGCAGTAAGGTGCCCTTTATTTAGCATGCAGAATCATCATCTTAATCTGTGCAATTCAAAAAGCAAGTCCTTTTGTTGATAGACAGTTTCAGGACGACGAATCACAAAATGCAACGAAGCACAGCTATGCCAGGTTAAAGGTTACTTTTACCTTTTGCAATGCGGACGCACTGTCATGTACTGGCACATGTTTACAGAAATATGGTGTGAACTGTGTGGATCTCCCGAGTTACTTATTGCAGCAGTGCCACAAACCAGCTACTGACTGGGATGTACTTTGCTGCTATATCTGTAACATTGAAAATTTAATTTTACAACTGTTTAAGGCTGGGACGATACAGTTTATTTTGCAATATTTTTTTCAGAACGCAAAAGAAACATGTAAATAATAAGTACATATACACCCACCCCTCGTTATGTCGCCCCTTGCTATACTGTGGATTCCAATCGGTCCTGGAGTTGGCTCCCCATTTTTACTGTCTAACTGCGTATGCCTTAGCTGCAACATACATAGGCACTTACAATCACTGTTCGTTTTATTTCATACTGCACATCACCAACAGTATTGCGATTGCAGGCACCTGTACATTTTGCTTCAGTTGTGTAATTGTTTACCAAAACTTTCAGGGTCCTCCTCCCACATTGCAAGCTCCTCTTCTGTTAACAAGAAGAAGTGAGACACCAGTCTTCTACAAATCTCAGTCAGTGTCGGGTAGGTGAAGAATGCTGTTTTTATCTTGTGAGCTTCAAGAGTTTCTGGCTTGCTATCTGATAAAAGGAACACCATTTTAATGAATAGAAGGATAACTTAAAGAATAATAAAAAGCACTGTTGATGGAATCATACCCACATAAAGTCACAGCTTGTCCAATTGTGTAACAACTTATTTCAAATTTAGAAGATGTAGAATTATCTAAATTATTAAAAAAAAAAAAAAAAAGGCAAACATACAGTGTAAACTACAGTGCAGATCAGTCTCTTTAGGGTTGTTTTTTTTCCGTAACCAGGCCCTTTATTAACTATTTAAAAACAGCTGTGATATTTAGATCAGCTGCCACTTAGATCCAGTGACTATAATCACAAATAAAAGGGCTACGCAAACAACTTCAGGAGACATTAAAGTGCTGTATGCAGTTGACAAGCCTTCTAGTGCAATAATAATTCCAAAACAGAACAATGAAAATTCTGATACCATAGTAAAATCAACAGAAATACTTCTATTTAACAAAGTTAAAACAGTTTTTTTTTTCTATAGCATCTTAAAACCAAACATTCTATTTTTTTTTTAATTTACAACAGAGAGGGTCACAGAAAAGCTATGTGGTAAAAAGCTTTAAAAAAAATAAATAAATAAATAAAAAGCAGCCACCTACACCTACATGTTAGAACATGGATTTTACAGAATTATACTATACTGTAGCAAAACATGAAAATGAATACATTTACAGTAGCTATTATTTAGAAGATAGTCTAAATTGTACCAAATACGAAGCTTGTGCTGGTAGTGCGGTTTTCCTTAACTGCACTCAATATCCCCGAAAGATATTGAGTGCAGTTAAGGAAAATTAAGATACTGATAGTTTTTCCTAGTTTGTGGAGAACAGACATAAGCCAGTTTGCATGCTTTGGCTTTATTGCGGATGTTTTCATGTCCACATCAATATCCGTACTGTCGGTTACTTAAGCCCTCTAGTGGTCGGATGAATTTCGTATGACTCAACCATTGGAAGCATTTATAGATGCGCCAAAACTGTTTGCAATTTATTTTTGATACGCGGAAATCGCATAATAAAAGAGAGTCGCAAATATTTCTGGATTTACGGTAGTCACAAAAAACTGTTTAACACTTGAGAGTTACAGGAAGATTTATATAAAGCATCAATGCTGTATTCTTGAAGTAGCAATTTTCTTTCTGCATGCACCAATATTGTTAAGGCAATATAATTATTATTCAAGGAAGACCACCTCAGTCCAATGCTGTGTAAAATGTCTTTTTTCACAAACACACCAATCTCTAGAGTCAATTTTCTTTCAAAATGACAGGAGTACTAATGCAAGAAGAAATAAAAACTGTATTTAAAGCAAAAGACATTATTTGGCAGCATCCCCACTTGTGTACCAAGTTATGAAATTGCTTTCCAATGTACCAATTAACTGTAGATGCATCCTGATAAGCTGACTTTAAAACAAAGCCTGAGAAAAAAAGCATGCATGAGCCAGAGGAGGTAAATCAAAGCAATGAAATGCATGGCTCTGCCTTGAAAGGTACCTTCAATGTTCTTTTCAGGCTTGTAGGCATCATTTTTCACAATCGTCTTAATCAGGTTCAAGCACTGGACTATGAACCGCTCAAATGTAATTCCCTTGCCAGCCTCTGTGAAAACATAGCTGACAGCAAACTCCAGAGAACGTTGAATCAGGGGGATGAAAGGGTATGGGTGATACTCCAAAAAGTCTAAAAGCTGCATTCCAGAAAAAAGAAAAAAAAGAAGATTATTTGGTAACCTCCACCTCTACTATATGTACAGGGTGATTAGAAAGTAAGTTTACCACATCAATAATACAGTCCGTTGATGTGGTAAGCTTACTTTCTAATCACTCTGTATATTAAGTCGCCTATAAAAGCAACATCACCTGAATAAAACAAATCTACCGAGCCATCTAGGAGCAAAACAAGTAATCCATACCAGACAATGATAGGTGGTCACAACAAGGTTACCAAACAGATTGTTATAACTACTATAATATAAATGCTTAAATATACATATGCATTTATAAATGTACAGCAGATATTACATTTTACATGAAAAGTAGGAGCAATTTTTTTACATAAAAATATTGTAAAAATGTACAAAATCCATTCATTTACAGCATATACAAATTCCATTAGGCAGTAAAGCATTTAAAAAAAAAAAAAAAAAAGAAAAAGAAATAAAATGAATGGATGATGAATAAAAGTTACAAGAATAATTTTTTTGTTGTTTCAACAATTTTTTTTGCAAAACTTCAAAAATGTCAATTCAAAAGTATTCATACCCAGACAAGGAAAATTAAAATAGCAGCTAGTTGAGGCACCTTCAGCAATATCTAGGGGTGCACCGAATCCAGGATTCGGTTTCCGCCCGAATACCTAATTTTGAGCCGGGTCCGGATTCGTCCCAATACTTAGCATTTGGTGAACCGAATCCGAATCTTATACCCGCCCAGACGCACATCCGTTTTATTACATCCCTCCGATGTGTCCAATTCTTATTTAAATAAAAGACACAAATCTGGTATTGAATGGAACTGCTGTATTTAATAACAAGGACATGTTTGATGCAGCTCTCAACTCCCTAAATTACTGGTGCCGCACGCACTAAACACGTCATGCAGCTGCTGAATGCAAACATACCCCTGTATGCAACAGCACATTCACATCACACTTTTCTTGGAGTAAAGTTATGCAGTAAACCTGTAATATATAGTAACAGCAAACTGTTGTACTTTTGTGCTTTGTTGCTTTGTCTGCAAAAAAACAAAACTTGTGCTAGACAGGATTTTTTCTAAAATTCTTTGTTTTTGAGATATTACTAGAAATTATACATTTCCAAGAGAGAGAGAGAGAGTGAGAGAGAGAACTTCAAAAGTCAACTGTAAGTAATTTCCTTCCTAAAACACTGTAGGCCATGAAACAACGCATCCAATGTGATCTTTTGAACTGCTTCTACTGGTTATTTTAATCAACCATTAAGCTGCCATGAAATACCCCAGAAAGGAAATGTTTATAAACTAAAACACGATAACGGTAAAATGATGACCGCAAAATCCAGTTTAAAACTGGGAAAGGTCATATTTTCTAATCCTACCATGGAGCTCAGTATGTTTATTATGTCTAGTACATGCTGCAGAGAGCATTAAACTCTGACAAACAGTAAAGTCTCAGCATAGCAACAGTGAGATATTACTTTCAAAAGCGCATTCCTTGTCCACCACACCACACCATGACAGTCCAACAGTCGAAAAGGATTAATTTTCATCCCATCACATTTACTTCAGGTCAAAATGCTCCAGAAACCATAAATCACTGTTATTTGTAATTTTGAAGTGCTGATGTATTACAATACTGCCTATTTCAAATCACTCAATATAATCCTAAATCAAACACAAATCATGGACAGTAACTAAATCAAACACAAATCATGGACAGATGGAGAAATTGTACATTGCTACAAGAAGTCTAATGTGGTTATGTTTTACACCCAGTTCTCTTGCTAACATAAGCAGAGAAATGATTTATTACAAGTATGATAAGAATTTCATGTATTGCATTATTTATTTATTTTGCTGGTCACTTACAACTTTTGTATATAGTAAAATGGTCTTCTCTAGCTTTTCTCTGCAGTTGCTGTCTGGGCCAACTTGTCTGCCTATAGGAAAGAAAAAAATAAGTTATTATAAAACATTCTTTCTGCACCAGAGTCTGGTTGAAAACAGAGAATATAATTAAGCAATAAGGCACAAGAGGGCATGGATTGTGTTGGATATTGTCAGTTCTTGGTGCGTTGTTAGCCAGAAAGGAGAAATCTTAACATTTAGAAGTATAACCTTCCACAAACAAAAATAGTCCCTATGAACATAAAATAATATTCAAGTAAAACATTTAAGTTGTTTTTTTTGTGTGTCAGTAAATGCAATATAAAAACCTTGCTTAAAATGTGTTTCAGTATATTTGTATATTTAATTTTCAGAAAGTCATTCATTTAAGCATTTAACAGCCCACTTTGTTTTGTGGAATTCATTTCATTGAGTTTTTTCTAGCATGTCAATGCTACATTTTAGTACCTGTAAAGAGAGTGATTGCACAGTAGTAAAGGAGAAGAGAGTGAAGAAAGACGAGAGTTGGATGGTTAAGAACAGCACCTTGTTTAAAAAAAGCAAACTAATTCGTAGCGCAAACTAATAAACTGGAAGATATACCCAGATTCACCCTTAAATGCTCTGACTTTAAATTCCTTTCAATTGTGACAGCTAAATATTTAGTTCTTTATTATAAATAAAAAAATGATGCAGAGCGTTAGGTTAATATCATAACCATTTCCATGAAATTGAAATGTAACCATTACCTCATTGGTACTTAACCTTAAATACCATCTAAGCTGAACAGATATATCAAAGCTGCACACACTGCCTGTGACAAAGTCGCACCCACCGCCAAAGGCATAAAAAGTCAGCCGACACAAGCATCTTCATAATTTTTCCTTCAGGACTGCTGCAATCATGGATCATACTATCCAAGGTGTGGACAGTAGCACCACTGCATTGCAAATGTCATTGACAGATGCACCCTGGAATAAAACACAAAAAATTGCCATACCCCTGTAAGGAATGAGCAGTGAGCTTTTCTGGAGGGGGCAAGTTGGAGAGCTCATAGGCAGTTCTGCACGAGTCCGCTATCTATTTGCACAGCCTCTGTCTAGAAGGGGATTGATCACAGGACTTTGTTCCAGAACAGACAATATATCATCCGGACTGCCTCCACCTTTTATCCTGTCAACATAACATGCCAAGGCCCACACTGGGTAAAGCGTGTGGACCTGCAGCTCTCTGTCAGACTGGAAGGAGGTGAAAAGAAGCCACTAAATCCACAGATCGGCTGACATGGACTGCCGATGGTGTTCGGCAAAAGGCAGGATCAGTACAGAGTGTAACCCTTGTCCTGGCTTCTGTAAAAATTAAACAGGTTCTCACTAAGGAGAAACCCTGCATCTCGCTCATCCACTTCGCGAAAGTGATAGCAAGCAAACAGTTGCTTGACTGATAACATTTGACCTAGGAGAATGCGTAGGCTCAAATGGAAGCTTCAAGAGTGCATTGAGGACCACTTTTACCCTCCAATCGAGGAATACTGTCCTTCATAGGAGGCCGACGCCACCTAACCACTTTTAAATGTTTTTCCCCGGCCAGGAAGCTGAGCTCCTTGGGGAACTAAATCAATTTTGATATGGCAAGCTGAAATAGTTGCCCAATAGACCTTTAATGTAGAGGGGGATTTCCTCTCAAACAGGTCCTGCAAAATTGCAGTCAATAGCCCTATTCAACAGACCCAGACAGCTCAATGCCGCTGTTCAGGGCCCAGACCCTGAGCTACAGGATCGATGAGTCAAATGCCATAAGGTCTCCCGTGCCTGACTGAGCAGATCATGGCACTTGGGCAGACTCCACGACTGGTCGCTTAGGAGCTGTGGTGTGCCAAGGGATCTACCGCCAGGAGGTCCCCGTCTCCTATTATGGAGAGCCAGCGGGGACAGTGGGTTGATTCTTATGAGGCAAGAGAGGTCTCCATCAAATGAGGCTACCACCTTAGGGTTCACCTCCACTCTGAGGCGCTGGGACCCTCCTTGAGAACAGGTCAGCTGCCCAGTTTTTCCCTTCTGGGCATATGTACTGCCCGTAGTAATGGTAGGTTCTCGTGTACCCAGAGCAAAGTTTACAGGCCACGTGATGGAGACTAAGCGACCAGAGGCCACCGTTGTGGTTGGCGTAAGCCACCACTTTTGTGTTGTCTACACGGACAAGCACATGCTTCCCTCAAACCCTCAGCAACAATGCTACAAGATCAGTTAAACTGCCTGCAGTTCCAAACCATTATGTGGAGTGCCATTCTACACAGTGCCCCAGCCAAGGCTGGAAGAGTTCATGGTGACTGCCTCTCCTTTTGGTGGCATTACCCAAAGCTAAGCCAAGGCGCAGATTGGCATGCTGTTTGCACTAAGAGGGTGCCCTTAGATCAGTGGTGGCTAATACACCAAACATTGCGATCCATTTTGTGTTATGACCAACAATTACTAGCAGGACTTAATATAATAGTGCCCAATACGCAAGATATTTTCACATTTAAACTTCTGGCTCCCTGTTAAAAATGCAGTCTTGCCTGCCACCAGTTCCGCTGCATCCTGACAAAACGTGCAAATCATTGATTTTTTTTTTTTTTTTTTTTTTTTTTTTTTTTAACAAGAAAAAAGAAAGTCAAACTTCTAGCTACTATTGGTTGAACTTGTATGTTCTTTTGCTACTTACAACTGTGAACATGCTGTAACAAACATAGCCCCTTCTCAAAGTTTTCATCTTTTCATCTTCTGACATACCTTCATTACTTATTTCTTGTAAAGAAGTCGACATATCTGTATTTTGTTCATCATGGTTTTCTTTGGAAACCTCTCCAATCACATGAAAATAATCTGTTATTTCTCCTCATCTTAGTTTGACATGTTTTCAGTAGCCATCTCACTGATAAAGCAGTAAAAATGTGTGATTAACAGACGTGAGATGTCAACAATGGTCAGTAGCAGGCTGGAATCAGACGAAAAAACTTCTCCTCATCAGGCATGCGTGCCTTTAGGAAACTGCTGGACGCAACCACCTCTTCTAAGAGAGGGCGATGGGGAAGAGCACTGAACAGGTGAGGGACTCAGAGCACTCTGAACAGCTGCAGGAGAAACGTTCTCCAACGTAAACTTGGAGAATGCACACAAAACTTGCAGAAAATCCAGTTTATCAGTGCCTCCTTTGCATGCTGCTGCCTCAGGCACGAAGAGCATCTGCTTGCCTGGCCTTGCATATGTCATAGGGATAAAACCCAGTCATCATGCAATAGCAAGCAACTGGGCTGTCAACAAGGCCTGCTCAGTCACAGATTGGGGATTGTAAAACCCCGGTCGGTAGCAGGTCAGAACCAGGACTGTACGGGTTGGTTTGGTACCGGCGAAGTGCCTGTAGCACTGGGTTGGTACAGTAGTGTATAGCTCAAGCAGCAATGCTGCTGAGCAGTAACGCAACAGGGCAAGACCACAGTGGCCTCTTGACCAATGGCATAAGCTCTGTCATTACAGGGACAGCTTAAATCACAGGGGATGTGCCATCTGCCCCCACGTCCTCAGTACGGGAATGTCAGCTCCTACAGACACAGACTTGGAAAATTGCGTACAAAACTCGCAGAAAGCGGTTTGAGTAAAAAACTCTACAGTTGCTGTCTCAGCTTGTTAAAGACATTAACTGGACTGTCAACAAGGCCTGCATGGTACTAGACAGGTGGGCTGGAATAACAAGCAATACAGTTTGGCACCGGTTTGGTGCCTGTAGTACAGGGTAAGTACATTTATGCACAATGGAGGTTCAACATCCCCTACGTCCCCTCTGTCATTCTAGACAATGTCCCAGCAAAACACTGCGGGAGAGACTGTGAGCAGTCAGGCCTGAAGCCGAGCAGAGTCCAGAAACTGTTAGTGAATCAGTAAGGTAACCCTGTTCATTCTACAAGCGGGAATAGGAGCAGGTCTAGGACCTACAGTTGCCATGGGAGCAAATATAGGGGTGCCCATCTATAACGCTCTTGTTTAACCAACTAACCGAAAACTGAGGAAAACCTATTGCTAGAGCCCTAACAGTCTACACATTAATTCTGCAAGCAGATCTTAATGTGGCAATGAGACACTGTGGGGGAAAAACTGCAAGCAGCTTGACTCAGTCTAACGCAAGACAGCTGAGCCCAGCAGCCGCGTTAGTATTTCTGTCGAAAAAAATTTAAATACACGAAGAAAACATACTTTCCTCACACAATACAGTAACCCAAAAAATTACCATTATTTTAATATAGTTTTTATAACAAGTGATTTTTTTTATTTAAGCTTCAGCTGAAGCTAGCAGCTTAAGAGAGAGCACAAGTAGCCGACTTAAGGTGTTCAATCTCAGGGAAGGTGCAGCAGAGCTGCCATCTTCACGCGGGGCAAAAAGACGTTGAGGAACTTAGACAAAAACCACTGCTGAGTGCATAATATGTGGAAGAAAAAACAATATAAACACGTAAAATAATCGCAAGAAGTGTAATACAGAAGCAAAAAAGTCAGATATAAGTGTGTCACTTATCTGTCCGTACATCGCTCTCCTTGCTTCAGGTTGGTGAAAGGAAAAAATCACGATGATGCCTGTGTCAGCAGTCTTTTTATGCCCTCGGGGGCGGTGGCGGGGGCGACTGGATCACAGGCACTGCGAGCAGCTTTGATATATGTATTCAGGTTAGACGGTATTTAATACTAGCTAATGGTTACATTTCATACTTGACAGGCAAATTATTTTATACTTACAGCACTCCAAGAACTGTTTTAGTCTCTCAAAAACTGTATTGAGGAACCCCTAAAAGAAAGCAGAGAAACATTTGTAGGCATTCATTTAATATTTTATTTTTGAAACATCTGAATATATCTTCTTGTAATGTTTTAACAGAGAACACAACTAACAGTCTGAAAGGTCTGTGATGTGAGATCTGTATCATAGATATATTAAACAATGTTGCAATGTATCTTATTTTATTTATTTTATTTTTACTGGAAAATCCTTGAAATTAGTTTTGGAAAAAATCACTTCTGTACCAAATTTGAATCAATAACGCTATGTGTTTAATCTTAATACAGAAAAAAATATAAATCCTATTACCACAACAAGGCAACAAAAAAAAGCTTTTACAACTCGATAGGCACAACATGAAAAGAACAAAATTTTTATCAAAAGAAAATAAATTTACCACGGTAACCGGTGTCATGTTGCTGTACTCTGACTAAAACCATAAGGCCAATTGTCACACAATGTGATCTCCTGCAAGTTATCTGACTGCACCTGCCAGACCCTTCTATTTGTTTCTTCAAGTGGAAAAAAGAAAGAAAAATGCATGTCTGACTAACACAAGTCTCATTTTACACTGGATCCTGAGCTAAATGTTTTATTTGTGAAGTCACCAGGAAGGAAAATACATGTGGTATTTCTGTCTTGGGCGGGTTCTGACAACATTTTGTCAAAATCAACACTTAGTAAATAGTTTGTTTTAAATTACACATGTTTAGCAAAACCATGCATCAGCATTGCAGTATAATTTTTTTACAACAAAACAATAAAATCAAACATGGTGGTATAAACATTCACACTTTCATTTTTCATTATTGAGGATAACCCAACCCCCCACCCCCACCCCTCCTTGTGGATAGAATGGAAAAAATCTGACTCGATGCCCTAAAATATGGAGCACTTTGGGAACCTCTCTGGTTCTGACCAGCCTGACCTGTAAGGAACTGGCGCAGAATGCTCAGTCACTTTGAAATGAACAACCTTTACACACGTGTCTTTATTCAGCAGCTTGCCTTAACTTCCATTTAACTTCAAGTTAACTTCCATTTAAACAAATGCCAAATCCATTCTGAAGTGATCATCCACCAATTTTGTTATTAAATGATATAGGCCTGAGGCTATTCCAAATCGTGATGTACTTGAAACCTACTGCAGGCTAAGAATAAAGATTGATATTGTTTATCATCAGTCACCAAAGATGAACCCACACTGAGATTTATTTTATCATCAAAGCCTGTCCTTCTGGAGTCTTCAGAATAAATGTCAAAGAACAAAGCTGAGCGGGGAGACAAATGTAATTGGGGGTCTGGCTCTTTTGAAAAAACAATTAACAATAACTTTCCAAACCCAACTAAAAAGCAGCACATTCTTATTGCGGACTTGTATGGGTCTCCCATGATTAGGGCCCTACCTATTTCACAGACCGTGAAATTCATTTTGCACCGTGAAATCTGGTCTATTTAGAGTACTTTTACCCAAATAAGTCATATGTTCCTGATGAGATTGTTAGCTTGTTTCAATTTAAAAAAGAAAGCTCATCATGAACGGGACAGAATTTACTGATTGACACGTGACAGCAGCCAATAACCACTGGGGCTCTACTCACTCGAACAAGCAGTATTCCAGAATCTCCATTGGTTGGCACAGTTCCCAGATTTTAGTAAGAATTTACCTGTCTTTAATTATCAACACAGATGGATTGGCAGAATTCTCAAGGTTATAGAAACACACTGAACAATAGATATGATCACAGCCAAACCAGCTACATGAGGTGTGTCCCTACTGTAATGCTTTAACAGTGAACTAAGATATACTTCGGAATAAAAGTACTAAACATGCACTAGTGAATACTTAGGGTTGCAGTAAAGGATTAAAAGAAACATCCTGCTGACACCATGGATAATTGATGTACAATGTGCATGCAGCAGTATTCCACCTGGTAACAGCTCCCTCTCACTGAGACCAAATGTGATCAGCTCCCTCTCACTGAGACCTATTGCAGTAGACCTAAAGCAATACCTGCTGCTACAGTACTTACAACCAGTACAGTAACATGTGTCGTGTTTTTGGATATAAACATTAAAAAAAAAAAAAAGTATTCTAATATTGTTTGCATATTTTCATGTTTGAATCAATCCCTCACACATTTTAAATAATCACCCATCCATCACGAATACCAATTTAGATTTATATGACAAATGACTAGATCTGTAGAATCTCTTTTTAAATGTTGCACCCTATTTATATCTTGATTTTAAATTACAAGGAGATTAAATGATACTACAGCAAGCAGCTATCGCTGGTAATGTACTGGCAAAGTATACTAGCTGCAGATCAATGGAATTCCTTTGACCACTCATGACAGAAATTATAGAAAACACTTAGATTAATACATAGGTGGTATGGACTGAATTCCATGTCTGAGGATTTAAGGTAAAAAAAAAAAAAAAATTTGTATGAAAATATCTATATTTGCATCTGCTGCTAATTAATTTACTGAAAAAGGGCAAAGCAAAAACTACAACCCTTTAAAAACTTATTCAGACCCCCATCACTCAAATAGAAAGAAAGAACCTAAATAAGTTTGACAACTCTTCAACATGTACAAGTACAAGAAGACAGACAGCTTAATCTGCGAAGGCTCTCAAGAGAACCATGTTAACTATTATTATAAAAGGCAGAGTGTGATGGGATCATGAGGTCAACTCTGAGCCAGCGTTAAGTCTGGGGAATTTAACATGCTTTTCATAACTAATCTTGGCCTTGAACAACCTTAAAAAGGTGAAAATATGCCCTCTTCAATTTCATTTTTACATATATCTGAATACAATCAATGAAACACTCACCTTTATTACTGAGAAAAAGGGCACTCAATTTCTGGCAATATACAGTACTGCACAGACTAAAGGCAATGAAACACCAGGCAACCTTTTTTCTGAAAACGTTAAGCAACCGGTACTATACTTTTCAATAATAGAATTCAATCTAGAACATCACATTTTTTATTTGATAAAACTGTTGCCATTTGCATAAAAATGTAATAATCTACTACTAGCTGCTTCAGCAGTTGCTAGAAAAGATTTCCTGTGTTCCTAAAATCTACGTGAAACAAGTGCATGCTCACATTTGTATTTATAAGGCAAGAAATGTTTGGTGCTTCATTACTCTGGGCCATTTGTCAAACACTTCTCTAGGCTATATCAAAAAAATGTCATACATAATTTAAATTAAAACTTCTGCAATGTTTTACAGAAGTTTAATTTCTTATATATATATATAAACAAACACTAGTGAAACCAAAGCACAATGGTGTTGCTGGTTGTTGTTTGTCTGACGTCACTTACCATAACCTCCATGTTCTGATGTGGCTCGACAAACCCATGCACCGTAAGCTTCCGTAAAACTGAAATAAATAAATTTCAAATCATTGATATACCTGCCCATCTATTCCACAGTTTTAATTACAGATAAGAGAGATCAGCAGATAAGAGCGAGTGGTGCCACAGTAATTCAAGATTTAGATGATTGCAGATTAGAGGCAATAAGACAGTTAACGAATCCTGACTATTATAAACTCACTGACTTGTGACTATTCAAATTAAGGAATGCATTGACACAATTTTAAAATTGGCGTGTGAAAATAATCAGATAACAAGCCAAGAATTTAAATTTGTCAATAAAATTCCCAAGTAAACCAGTATTTTATACAGTGCCTAAAATAAACAAGAATATGCAGAACACTCCAGGAAGGCCAATTGTTGATGTATATTTGAGGGAAAAAAAAAGTTGCACAGCTTTCATCATTCAAAGAATTCTAGGGATGTCATAAATTGTCTTACAAAATTGAAAGTACAAAAAAAAAAAATGTGTGTTAGTTAGTGTCTATATAGAAAGTTTGTATACAAATATTCCCCATGAGTCAGGGTTACAAGCTATGTCATTTAGTTTGGAAGACAGAACAGTTTTTCCCCCTCTCATTTTTTATAGGATTTGACAATTAATTTTACAAAATAATTATTTTACTTTTGAAAATCACTTCTATCAACAAGTAAAGGGAACAACTATGGGATCCCCATTTGCTCCAAATTGTACATCTGTTTGTTGGTAAACAGGAGGAGAAGACCATTGATGACATCAACAAGAACCCTTTTGTTAAATCACACTGTTGTATAGAAACTATTTACAGACAATATATTAATGATATGGGATGGGACGGAGCTTGAGCTTAATAAATTCTATACCTATATGAACAGTACAGATGCAAGCCTAAAGTTTACTATGTATTTTAATGAAACACACATGGATTTGGATGTTTATAAATATGATTTCAGGTTTATTACATACATCAATCTATAGGAAAGAAACTGATACCCCATCGAGAGCTTCGAGTTTCCACCCTAGACATTTGATTAACAGTATAAACAGCCAATTTGTGAGATTGTTAGAATGTGGTTATGAGGTATCGAACATAAAATAGAGCAATTAATCATGCAGCTACTAAATCAAGATCCGAGTTCATTCTGATTTAAACGTTAAACAAATTGAAGAGACACCAATTTTTAGGACTGATTATTCAACACAAGCTCAAGATGCTGAATTATATTAAAACATTGGAATGTATTATAGAGTGATTATACTTTAAAACAATTTGTGGAGACTCCTCCAAGAATAGTGTTTAGACGAGCTCGTAGTCAAAGAGATCAATTGGTTTATAGTGATTTAAAAACAGTATCACAAAGTACATGGCTTGGCGGTCAGACCAATGGAAATTACAAATGTGGCAATTGTGCCATGTGTTGCAAATCTGTCAACTCTGATTCGTTTTGTCATCCACACAGTGGAAAACGCTATCAAATAAAACAATTTATTAATTGCAATACGTTTGTTGTATATATGCTAGTGTGTCCATGTGGAAAATCTTACGTGGGGAGGACAAAAAGACTATTAAAATAGAGAATTAAAGAACATAAAGCTGCCATCGTAACTAAAAATAATGATTACACTAAGTTGAGACATTACATACAATCCAGACACGACTTGCCGCCTACATTACGATTCTTGGGGATAGAGGAGGTTGATTGTCCAACGCGAGGTGGTGATCACTTAAACATAATTCTACAACGAGAATCATTTTGGATTTAGACATTAAATACTTTGTACCCTTCTGGTTTGAATGATGAATTGGATTACAGCCCTTTCCTATAGCAGAGTTCTTCCTTGTATGTATTTTAGAACATTAGAATTTTAGTGGTTTAATTATGAAATTATATTAATGACCAGGAGCTGATAATTTGTGATTAATTATGGATGATTGATAAATGTTTGTATATGCATTAATTAAGTTAATGCAATTGTTGTGGTTTGAAAAACTGTTTTTGACTTGTTAAACTGGAACTAGTATAGAACTCCTGAGTGAATTTGATATGCTATCCTGATGAAGGCACATTTGTGTCGAAACCAGTAGATCGCTATGTATTTTAAAACAAATATAATAAAGAAATTAATATTAACATTCTGTGTGCACTATAAATTTGTTCTTTGCATATGCAAGAAACTGGATGTATGAATATATATGAATTTAAATTTATTTAACCATCCCAAACTAGTACCGAAAAACTGAAAAACAAACATTTTATTAAGTCCCTTTAGTGTTTAACTTTCTAACTGAACATCCATTTACCGTGTTTGAAAAGTATAGAATATGGAAAAATAGAGATGGCTGGAATTTAAAGTTAAAAACAACTTTTTATCATGCCATGAAACCAAAAGCAAACCTTATCAAGAACATTAATATATGAAAAAGCTTGCATCCACTAGTGGCTATAGCGATGGTAGAGAATACCACCTTGAACAAGCTATTGCATGACTAAACACACAAGCAGAGTGAGATTTAAATGAATGGATGACACACAGTGGGGAAAAAACAAATCTGTGCACACAAATGCAATGTTTTCCAAATTATATTAATATTAATTTAAAATCAAGGTAAAGGTAGTACAATTTTCCAGATGGATCTTAGCTGAATCAATCTGTCTACAAGGGCATTCTGAATTTTTTGTTGTTTACCTCATGTTTCCGTTAAGTCACGTTTATTCAGAAGCTTTTATCTAGACATTTTATTTTTGTAATCAAAAAAAATAAAGCAAGTAACTAGTCAACAAAGAATCCCCAGTGCAAGAGAACAGTACATGTGATATACTGATGTGTAGAAATAAAATGAATGTGGAAAAAATACACTGTTTGTACGACTATATGAAGTATGAATCTACAATACAGCAGTTTCTAAAATAGAGCACTGCTGCCACATAACGGTTAATTAATCTTAAGTGAAGGGCCCAATGCAAGTCAAAGGGAGGGGGTCCTAATGAGCCAAGTGATTGCATACTGGGGGGGGGGGGGGGGGGGGGCTTAACTCCAGGACTGTTCATCATGCATATATTATTGAAATCCCTGGGTGGCTTCACAGTTACAATGTGTCCTCCTCACCATTAATCCTCAAAAGTGACAGAATGTGACAGACTGTACAGAACTGCAATTACTGAGAAAGTTTCAGAACATCGTTTTTCAAAATGTACACCCTGGTAAAAATTCAGCATATAAAAAACTCCAATCTAGACAATTTACTGCATTTTCAAATGACAGAATTACTACTTGGAAAAAACAAAAATCACACACATTATCAGCTATTACACCAATTGAAACTTCTGTCAGTTAATTTGCTATTCATTTTTAATTTTTCTATAAAGCCGATTACTTTTTTTAAATAACAGCAACAACTACCAATACATTAAGGTAAGCACTGATGATAAATGTTCATGACAAGTCAATTATTCAGTCAGAACTTCAGTATGACTAGCAACTCCCTTTATAAAGCCTTTTCCTTTGCTCAGAAAAACCATACTATTTACAAAACAAATGACTGCCAAATTACTTGTAAGCGTACCCAACTAAACCAATACATTATTTTTATTTTAATAATCTTGAATAAACTCTAGGATAGGTGGTATAATGTGTGTAAAGAGACCCTCAGAAATCAATGGATTTCAGCAATTTTTACATTGAATGGCTTTTGAACAACTGAATACTACTGTACATTTAAAAATACAATGATAATTGTCCAAAACAAGGTTTTGTGTATATTATTTGGATACAGCACTGTTCAAGGCAATGCATGCAAACCATTAGAAAAATAACAGTTAGGGGGTTCTTTTCAAAGGAACGTAATGGTGTCTACCACTGACCAAGTGCATTTTTGTAATTAAGCAATTTTTAAATTTCTCAAAAGCTAGTAAGTTGTAAGGTTGCGTGATGATTTTATGCTATGTTGGAAGTGGGTACGTAAGTAATTTAAATGTGCAAATCATGTCTGCTAAAAATTAAGTTCATTAAAAAAAGTGTAGTCCTATAGATAAGACTATCATGAAGATATATGTTAAACTGATACAATGATTGGATGGCATTTTATGTTCATGAGTTTTTTACTCTGAATTGTCAAAGGCTTAATCCCTATTACTACTGATCAGTAGTCTAAAACACTTTCTCAATAGGCCAAATGGGAACCACAACATTAAATGTGAATACCTTTTAAAGAAAGCAAAGTTCTTTCCAGTGAACTGATGGCAGCAGCTTCATCTCCGGCACAGATCTGTTGTAGGAAGGTGTCCGTGTGATGATTCCAAAGAGAGCAGGCAAAGCTGTAGATGCCAGATGCCAACTGTTGCAAAACAAAACAAACAAATGTAATACCTAGCCTTTTTATTTTAACAGTTCTAAAAGTAGACTTTATTTCAACTGCAATTTACAGTTTTCATAATTTTCACCTTAAATACATCTTAAATTACATATACATTGAATAGAGGAACCAGCAATACTGTATATTTCAGTGATGTATAGGGCAGTTGTAAAGTTCAATATGCAATCATTAGATTAATTGTGATTAAGAGCAAATATATTTTTTTTTTGTTTAGATCTTTGGAGCCGTCACTTTCTTCCTCACGACTGGAATGAGCCAAGAAACTTTGTGACACAACATGCATTCAAAAATCCTTGCTGGGTTATTTAATAGAAAAGTATTGACTTCACTGTATTGCTTCTTCGCTCTGTACATTCTATGCTTGTTACCTACTGAAGTGTTGTTTTATGTTTTATAAGTGGATATTTCATTTCCATTTGTGTGCGAAATGTAGCGTAAAAAAGGTATTGTGCATGTATACTGAAGCCTGCTATCCCCAAGGAACCCCTCACAAATTAAATGTGACATCTCCATACATACCCGGAGGTGGAAATTTAAGGAAAGAATTTAAATCTAACTTTACATCTTATGCTTCACAATGCCGGCATTTTTTACAGGGGGGGGGGGGATATGAATGAGAACATAAAGGTTCTGAGGCAGTAACAAAGGCCTCACATAGTTGTCTCTCCATTACCAATAAATCCAAAGACAATGGTCTGTTAAGAGACATTACCTCAGGCAGTACAAAATCACAATAGAAACACAAGGTTTAATGAACAATGGCTAAAAACTGCTTCAGAAGAAACCAGTGAACTGATCTAACATTTTACTTAATTCCCAATCTGATACGGTTTGGACTGATACTGTAGTTGCTATTGTAGGTATTGTAAAATGGGCTAGAATCACAGTTGAAAAGTAGTGAAAGCATCATTGTGTAAAGGTTACACAAATTTTTATCAAATTATAGCTAATGCAATCAAACATCAGTAAGAAGCTAGGAGTGTACGACAAAGGTTTGAAGAATATCAGTACAGTTATTGGCAGTTATTGTGTTCACCATGCAGTGTGGGGCAGACAGACAAGCGCAATCAGCATATATAGTGCCTATAGAAAGTCTACACTCCCTTGAACTTTTTTCACATTTTGCTGTGTCAGTTTCATGCATTTGAGAGGATTTTTTCCCCCCCACTTACCTACACACCATAACCCACAGTTAAGGGGAAAAAAGTTTGAGAAAAAAAATTATATATTAAATACAAAACTGAAAGATCATAATTGGATACGTCTCCACCCCCCTGAGTTAATACTTGGTGGAAGCACCTTTGGCAGCAATTACAGCTGAGTCTGTTGGGATAGGTCTCCATCAACTTTGCACAGCTAAATTTGGCAATATTTGACCATTCTTTAGAAAATTGTTCAAACTCTGTCAAGTTGCTTGGGGAGCGTTGATGGACAGCATTCTTCAAGTCATGCCACACATTTTCGATTCGATTTAGGTCAGGGCTCTGACTGGGTCAGTCAAGGACATTTACCTTTTTGTTCCTTAGCCACTCCAGTGTAGCTTTGGCTGTGTGCTTTAGGTCAATGTCATGCTGAAAGATGGATGGTGCAAAGTATAGTCAGAACCTGGAGAAAAACTTGTTCCAGTCTGCCAGAGACATGGTACTGGGGAGAAGATTCACCTTTCAGCAGGACAATGATCCTAAACACAAAGCAAAAGCAACAATGGAGTGGCTCAGCAAAAAGAAAGTGAATGTCCTCAAGTGGCCTAGTCAAAGCCCAGACCTGAATCCTACAGAAAATCTGTCGCAAGACTTGAAGATTGCAGTCCACAGACAATCCCCAGCCAACTTGAAAGACCTTGAGTTATTCTGCCAAGAAGAATGGGCAAAAACTGCACCATCCCGCTGTGCTAAGGTGGTAGACACTTATCCAAAACGACTCATGGCTGTTACTGCTGCAAAAGGGGCTTGCACCAAGTATTGACTCAAGGGGTGTGAAGACTTCTGTAATCAAGACTTTTTTTTTTTTTTTTTTTTTTTTTTTTTTTTTTTAATTACTTTGAATATTTCTATAATTGTCCTTTCTCATTGAAAGTGTAGATGATGTTGTGTAGATCAGTGAAACAAACTCCTACTTTAATGCATTCTGAATTGTATTTTTTAGGCGTAAAATGTGAAAAATGTTTAAGGGTGTGAATACTTTTTCAAGGCACTGTATATATGAGACAGAGAGAGATAGAGGGAGTTCATTAAAATATATCTAGAACACTCAATATGATCGTGATCACTGGGGTACAGTCGAATCAGCCGCTAATAACTGAATGGCAGGAATTTCTAAATTTTTGTCCAACCTCTGAAATATAAAAAGGTTACATTTATGAACCATTTTTTTTGTTGTTTAATCTTACTCAAAAGGTTTAGTCCAAGCACTTGGAACCCAGATACAGGGGTTGATTAATCTTTTCTTATAGGATTCATTATCTAAGAGCTTACACATTTTCATTAATACTGTAGTCTTGACTTCAAAAACTCAAGACCAGCTTTGGCCCCTTGCTGTTTTATCCAACAATCTAATCTCTATAATACTCCTTAACCTTATGATCCTTGGTACATGATAAAACTGACCCCCAATCCAGCACTGATTGATTATTTCCTGTTGCATTAAAATAAGACATGTCTGTCTATGTGGTTCACAATGACTCTTAAAAAGTATAATATATAAATATTGCACAAAATCAGAACATCATGTACGGTGCATGTAAAAATGAAGGAAGGACAGATTCTGATACTCTCAATAACTTGTCTAAGTTTTAACATATTTGAAAATATACAGTAGTATTGCCTAGAATCACTCTTACCCTCTGTATTCAGATGCTCAATAAAGTATTAGTAAGTATGAATACTCTTACTAGTTCATTAAATAATTACTTCAATAAATAATTATAGTTAATAATTTATTAAAATGTGGTATGATTTTGTGGGGTACATCTTGGGGGTACACGCTGTGGCTTACTTAGCCAATGTAGAGTGCTGAAAGTAAGTACTTGCACAGAAAAAGCCATAGCCAACATAATGATACCATACCAGAGATGACCATATGAACTCTTCAAGCCGATATGTGCAGATCACATGGTTATTTTACCATGAACTATACTGACCATGTGCGACCACTCAATAAAACACAGTGCATGTAGGGCACACGATTACATTGGACATATAAATGTCACCCTCCTACAATGCAAGTTCATACCTGCATGTGAGCAGAAACCAGGACCAGAGGGCAATCTACTGTTAACTTTAACTCATTAAAGGACCGTGATCATGTTAACATAAAAAAAAAAAATCACTTTGTTTTGATGACTTACAGGGCCACCGTACTTTACAGTACAGGCTTGAAACACATTCATCAATGGATTTTTTTTTTTTTTTCTTGTGAGGTCACTCAGGGGGACATTTAGTGTCTAAGGGCGAAGAAAGTTTTGGCAGCGCGGAGAGAAAAAACATCACAGCCTGCTTCAGAAAAACTTGTAAGAAAGGTAAGAAAGACATGGAAAAGCACTGTAAATCCAATGTATTTGACAGTTATATTAGAACATTTATTCTGTCATGTGTTTTAATTTATATTATATATAACATTTACAAATATCAAGAAACGAGTGACTATAACCAAATACCAAATTTCATGAACTAAATGTATCGCGTACATATTTTTTCCTTATTACTGATAATAATGGAACTAATAACTAATATTTTATTGATAAATGTTTATTTAGAGAAAAAAAGAGAGAGTAGTCCATTATTGCTTATAAAGACCCTGAGAATAAACGTGTATTATGTCACTGCAATCACTCAGGTGAAACAAATGTCTTGTAATTTCCCAAAACATTAACATTTTACAACAAAACTTTCAGGTATTGCAAGGTCCCTCGGTTCATAGAATAACACATTTTTATAAATGTATCTTTAAGCAGAATACATAGCGAAAACACTCTAATTTTTTTTTTTTTTTAAAAACACATTGTATTGGGAAAAAAAAGCAAAGTTTGTAGGGTTTCTGTACTTTATAATGTTCCTCAGAGTGTTCTGAAAAAGGGGATACCATTTCCAAGATGCTACTGTAAAAAAAGACTTTTTGTGAATTCTTATAGCAAGCGAGTCAACTACAGCCAAAAAACACCTGGTCCTGGGAGAGCATCTCACTGAAAAATGCTTGGTCCTGAAAGGGTTAAGCAAGGCTTCACTTTGAGGTTCTATAAAGCATTCAAGCATCATTTAATTATAGGAAGCCTGCAAAGCTATGAAAATGTGCTTCACTACAGGTTGTCTGGGGTGGCTTCAGATTTGTACATTGTATAGCCACAGGCAGCAGTTATTTCCTGTAAAATTACAGTGGTCACAGACCGATTTGACAGGGTGTTTAAGTATTAGCTTGTCTCTTCACACAGTCAGATACACACATTTTTATACAGATAGAAGACAGAACATGTAAACGTTTATAAAAATAAAAAAAAACTATAAATCTTATCTGTTGGTCACCTCCATTCACTTAAGCCTGTAAAGCTACACGTTAATATTAAATTATGTAATATTTAATTACCTAAAATCTTAAAAAAAAAAAAAAAAGTATATTAACATTTGTAAACCCCCATATGGAAGAATATCTATGCAAAGCTTGTAGGTAGAGAATTGTGATGAAACTTGCTAAAGACCTTAAGTAGCACAGATTATTGAGCAATTCAAGAGAAATACAGCGAATTAACATGAAACTGAGAAACTGAGTTTTGGGTAAGAAATCAAGCTGAGGTTTAAATACGTGTGAAAAACACCCTTTACAAATTTGCCACATCCTCTGAGCAAATTTTTCATCCATGAAAAGTCTAATTGAATTGAGTATAGTGCTTGGAAGCATCTCCCCACAACTGTAGTGACGCACCCTGCCACCTATGAGAGGACACTGCCCTCCAGTCTTCTCTTTAATTTAACACCTGCCCCCTCACATCCACCTTTTTATATACTGCAAACAAGTTAATGGGTTTCCAAATGACGTGCAGTTCTAGCCTCAGTTTCAGTCAAATTGGCCCTCAATTTATAAAGACAACACTCTAATTATTGCAGATCACTGTCTATATGTAAAACCAACAGGGTAAATAAGCCAACAGAATGAAATTCCTGGCAGAAACATATTACTTAAAGTTTTCAAAATAAGCAGCATAATAGGGAACCAAATTTTTTTTTTTTTAATCATTTATAAAGGGTGGTCTTAGCATATTAGACAGACAATACATAAAAAAAAAAAAAAAAAAAAAAACGCAAACTTTACTGAAAAGCAAAAAACATTGGAATAGTCTAATGTATATCTGCATGATATGTTGATGCATTCTATATTTATGTTGTCAAACAATGCCAAGACCCACCAGCTCCTTATTTTCTCAGAACCAATTCTCTGAGAACTCTCCTGCCCTAGAATTATAGTCAAACCAGTCTGACAAATACAGTAATAATGTCTGGTGTTTTCAGTTCATTTATAATATTAGCATGAGAAAATAAACTTCAAATCACAAAGACTGTCAATAACTCGATGTTAGCTGTTTGCACTCAAATGTAAAACATTTTACTGCCAGGAATTTTTATGATGTCATTTATCAAAGCAAAAGTTAATTATATTTCATACTTGATAGTTATTGGTTTTAGTGTTAGTCAATTCTGGATTTTTTTCTTTTTTACAAGCACTGGCAAATCAGAATCCCTGTTTTCATTTTGTCAAGACCTCATAAATCTTAAGGCTTCTGGCACTCAACCCACTGTTAGAACTGTGATCAATTTAACCAGGAAAACAATATTAAAAACAATGTGGCAGTGAAACAGTTAATGGTTACAGGACATCACCATTCATGGAACTCAACTTAAAGAATCCTGGAAAATATAATTTTTCAAAACATAAATCAAAAGACTCTCATACTGCAAGATGTTTGATTTTCATAACTGTAGCCTTATTTGAATGACCTAAACAGTGAAGGGATGCAACGATTATGACTCTCCCAAACCGAATGACATGGAAAGATATATACAGTGGCTTGCAAAAGTATTCAGACCCCTGACCAATTCTCTCATATTACCGAATTACAAATGGTACATTGAAATTTGTTCTGTTTGATATTTGATTTTTAAACATTGAAACTCAGAATCAATTATTGTAAGGTGACATTGGTTTTATGTTGGGAAATATTTTTAAGAAAAATAAAAAACTGAAATATCTTGCTTGCATAAGTATTCAACCCCCACACATTTGTTAGAGCCATCTTTCGCTGCAATAATAGCTTTAAGTCTTTTGGGGTAAGTATGTACCAGCTTTGCACACAGTGATTTTGGCCCATTCTTCTTGGCAGATTTGCTCCAGGTTGTTCAGGTTCGTTGGACAACGCTTGTGGACAGCAATTTTCAAATAGTGCCACAGATTCTCAATGGGATTGAGATCAGGATTTTGACTGGCCCACTGTAGGACATTCACCTTTTTGTTCTTGAGCCACTCCAATGTTGCTTTGGCCTTGTGCTTAGGATCATTGTCCTGCTGAAAGGTGAATTTCCTCCCAAGCTTCAGTTTTTTAGCAGTTTGAGCACTGAGTTTTGAGGGACGGCCTTTTCTTGGCAGTGCCTGGGTGGTGTGATGCAGCTTCCACTTCCTGATTATTGATCCAACTGTGCTCAATGGGATATCCAAGCACTTGGATATTATTTTGTACCCTTTCCCTAATCTATGCATTTGTATCACTTTATCTGTAACTTCTGAGAATGCTCTTTGGTCTTCATTTTCCTTCAGATTCACAGCCTTACCAATGATCATTCAACAGTGGAGTTTTTATCCAGAAAATGTGACAGCAACTTTAATGGTTCACAGGTGGAGGCCAATGGTAAGGTAATTGTGTCCTCGTTAGGGCAATTTCTTTCATCGGTGCAAACTGGGAGCTTCCACAGCACAGGGGTTGAATACTTATGCAAGCAAGATATTTCAGTTTTTTATTTTTCTTAAAAATATTTCCCAACATAAAACCAATGTCACCTTACAATAATTGATTCTGAGTTTCAATGTTTAAAAATCAAATATCAAACAGAACAAATTTCAATGTACCATTTGTAATTCGGTAATATGAGAGAATTGGTCAGGGGTCTGAATACTTTTGCAAGCCACTGCATATATTTTTTTTTATATATACAATGAAAAAGCATTGGCAGTCTCAGCATAAAGCCGGCAGTATTTCTGGGAGTTAATCAAACACTTGTCTGCATGTAGACGGTTCACATTAAAATACGTAACTCATTTTAATATGATAACATAAATCACAAGTTATGACCAGACTTACCTGATTGCACTCAGTCGGGATAACCACAGCTTCATACTTAGTGTGGGTGTTCAGATGTCTAGGGATGTTTTCTGTAGGTTTGTTGATGAAAGGTGCTGGTGCTAGCACTAACAGGCATATGAAAAAGCCTGTGTACTCTAACTTAAACCTTGTTAATACAAATGCATCCTAAGAAGTGAAAAACTGACCCTGTAATTTTTTTTAAATTGTCGTCAGTCACATCTATTACATTACCCTGTATACCCACCACAAATTTAAATAATGACGCTAAACTAAAAACAGACCAATTGAAAATATCATTAAATTGTTAAATTGTCTTGAACCATTATAAAAATAGAATAAGCAGAATACTGCATACAAACATCTGGATGCTGCTTTAAATCAGATGCTTCTGTGAGCAGGTCAGTTGATTTTTATTAAGGTTGCTTCATTTACTGTGCATGTATTGAAAGGGGTTCCGTTGTTTGTTGCTGCATTCTGTTGGCATACTGATTGAATTCAAGTGTAATGATCTTACTATAGTCATATGTATTATAGCACTGGATCCCAACCATTTTTCAATTTAGGGACCACATTGGTGTTTGGATTTTTCACAAGGCCCACTTGTCATGCAATTTTTTACAACAGCATTTTGAAACTAAGTTGTATATGTATAAGTGCATGTAGAAAGTAATGTATTTATATAAACGTACCTAACAAAATCCACGTCATCTATTTCACACTACAAATCTGATTATATTTATTCAAGTACACTATAAGATTATATATATATATACATATACATATACATACACACATAAGAGTGTGTGTGTGTGTGTGTGTGTGTGTGTGTGTATATAACACACACACACACACATACACACACACTTGCGCTGTAACTAAGAAATTTACAATTGTAAGCTTGTTTTGAGTTCTTCCGCCAAAAAGCCCTGATTTTGAATCGTGACATCTGTGATGTCACTAGGGGAAAACACAAACCATAAACATGCATGTATGCAAACAATCATACATACAGGCCTATTTCGCGATGGTTAAACAGTATAAAAGATACATTTCACCTCGGCTAGGCACAAGGGAGCGTGAAAAAAAGAAAAAAAAAAGTACTGTATTCCGCGAAAGTAAAATGAACAAGTTCGCCAGTGCACAATGCAATGATCACTTCGTACAGCACGGAACACGGAGACTGCAGCTTTTGTTTGTTGGTTTCGGACAGGTACACATTTTATGTTTTCTCTTTTGAAAGACAGTGGTACAATAGTTCACAAACACACGCAGACCTTTACAAAGACAGCTGTTCACGAAGACAATCATGTAAATGACCATTGGTTCATTTTCCCCTGACAACAGCGGAACCATTTAGAAACCGCAATACTTTTTTTTAATTTTATTTTTTACCAGCCTTAAATTAAGCAATTTCATACCATTTACTTTTATATCAAAATATATTTTTAATTAGCTGCATCTATAAGACACTTCATACAGATATAAAAATGATTACCAGACTTTTTTTTTTTTCTTACCCACTAGTGCTCAATACTAGGATATCCACTGCGCGTAATCCATTTTCTGCAAGTGTTGCGTTTGTTTTTTCAGACTTCAGATATTATTATTATTATTATTATTATTATTATTATTATTATTATTATTTATACAATATACCATTATCAAATAAACTATGTGGCCCAAAACTACCCAAAGAAAATAAACATGAGCACGGTTTTCATATTGCCTACTTAATAAAAACAATAATGTCAGAGTACTATAAACCAGTACAAATACATTACGTGATCAAAATTTCTGATACAGAAATCAAAAGAATGAATTCACTCATCCAGCTTTTTTAGGTAAGCTTTAGATTTTCAATTTTATCGTTAAGGTAATGTTCATATGCACATTACTGGTAAGGGCATCTGCCAAGAAATAATAATTATTATTAAATAATTATTAAGTGCAGTTCACAAGCTCGGATACATTGTGAAAAGTGTTGAATTTAAATCAAGGGAAGTAATGTTAAAACTGTAGAATGCATTAGCAAGACCTCATCTTGAATATTGTGTTCAGTTCTGGTCATCTCGCTATATTAAAAACATATTGCTGCCCCCAAAAAAAGTGCAAAGAAGAGCAACCAGAATTATTCCGGGTTTAAAAGGCATATCATATGCAGACAGGCTAAAATAACTGAATCTATTCAGTCTTGAACAAAGAAGACTACAAGGCGATCTGATTCAAGCATTCAGAATTCTAAAAGATATTGACAATGTCGACCCAAGGGACTTTTTCGACCTGAAAAAAGAAACAAGGGCCAGGGGTCACAAATGGAGATTAGACAAAGGGGCATTCAGAACAGAAAATAGGAGGCACTTTTTCACACACAGAATCGTGAGGGTCTGGAATCAACTCCCTAGTAATGTTGTTGAAGCTGACACCCTGGGATCCTTCAAGAAGCTGCTTGATGAGATTCTGGGATCAATAAGCTACTAACAACCAAACGAGCAAGATGGGCCGAATGGCCTCCTCTCGTTTGTAAACTTTATGTTTTTAAGGTTAGGTCTATTTAATTTCATAAAGCATAAGCGTTTATTTCATGAATGAAGTTGAAGAGCTAGAGTTATGGAGTGATTGACAATTAAAAACCCATTTCATGCCAAACCGTATCAGACTGTAATCCGCTGCGGCGAGTCTAGCTCATCCTCGTGGTTCAAAATATATCTGTCCCACCCACCTCAGTACTGTTGTCATGGTTATGTAAAAAAGATTGGTGATTGGACGGCTAAGATATGAGATCTTGCGTCTTCGATAGTATAGGATCGAAATTAAGCGCGTCGGCAGCAAACATACAGGAACTTTTCTTTCATTGCAAGGTACACAAGAAACCAGCTTGTGCAGCTGCTGTTTAGTTATTTATACTGTATAACTGGGTAACTGTATGTACAAATTAATGTGATATCTTGTAAGAATTGTATAGTGGCTTGCGAAAGTATTGACCCCCCTTGGCAATTTTCCTATTTTGTTGCCTTACAACCTGGAATTAAAATGGATTTTTATTTGGATTTCATGTAATGGACATACACAAAATAGTCCAAATTGGTGAAGTGAAATGAAGAAAATAACTTGTTTAAAATAATTCTAAAAAATAAATAACGGAAAAGTGGTGAGTGCATATGTGTTCACCACCTTTACTATTAAGCCTCTAAATAAGATCTGGTGCAACCAACTACCTTCAGAAGTCACATAATTAGTTAAATAAAGTCCACCTGTGTGAAATCTAAGTGTCACATGATCTCAGTATATATACACCTGTTCTGAAAGGCCCCAGAGTCTGCAACACCACTAAGCAAGGGGCACCACCAAGCAAGCGGCACCATGAAGACCAAGGAGCTCTCCAAACAGGTCAGGGACAAAGTTGTGGAGAAGTACAGCTCAGGGTTGGGTTATAAAAAAAAATACCCGAAACTTTGAACATCACACCGAGCACCATTAAAGCCATTATTAAAAAACTGAAAGAATATGGCACCACAACAAATCTGGCAAGAGAGGGCTGCCCACCAAAACTCACGGACCAGGCAAGGAGGGCATTAATCAGAGAGGCAACAAAGAGTCCAAAGATAACCCTGAAGGAGCTGCAATACTTTCGCAAGCCACTGTAAGCCGCCCTGGATAAGGGTGTCTGCTAAGAAAATAATACAGAACATTTGGCCAACTTTGCAGTAAACCAGTTATATTTGTGTCTTACGCATTTCATTAGCTATGTCCTGACAAATTTTGTAAAAAGAAAACGAACAGACGATCAACAAATGCACCAGTAATCTAAGTACCTACATTTAATGTTATCAATTTGAATTCAGTCGATTTATGCAGCTGAGATGTGTGTTATGCTCAAGTCATGCCTCTATTCCTGTTTTGTTTTTGTTCCTGATACTGATACTTTTCTGAAGCTCAAAGGGAAGTATTGATATTCACTTTTAGTCACTGTATGAAAGCTTTTTAAATTTAAGCTCAGCGGTGCGTTTCAGTATCTTCCGGAATTATGGATAGTTTTACGTCTCTCGGTGTCATACAATTGATCAAAAAAATTATTTTTTGACCCCAATGCAAAAAAAATGATTTTCTATGTGAGAGATGAACTTTAGTTATTTTCCTACGTTTGAATCTTTGTTAACAGTTCGTCAAAGAATGTTGTCATTTTGCATTTTGAAAGATGCTGACAACAAAGTTCCTATTTCTTTTGTTTAAAGTTTTTTTTGTATTGTTTTTTTTTTGTTTTTTTTTTCACATTCAGAATGCTTTGTAGATAAATGGCATCTCACTTTTGCAGGTTTAAGAGTTTTGTTTGACAAAACCTCATGACAAATAATGCACTGGGGCTTGGGTCCTCCGATCCAGTAACTGTAAATACAATTGTAGGTTTGGAGGGCTGGAATCAGGCCCAAGTTCTAACTTAATTAGTTTTTTGAGGGAATTCTAGGTGACGTTTTAAAATTGGAAGTGTTTCCTCATCAGGAACCATTTTAAAATGCTGCCACACATCTGTCACTTTGAAGCCAATATTGCTTTTTTGCAATTTTGAAAATCATCAACTACAGTTCTACTTCAAGGTGATATGCTACTTACAACCAACCACAGCTACAATCAGGGTACCGTATTTAATTCTTTCTACATTATATTATATTGATATGAGTGATGCAATAACACTATTGAGATTATTCATGACATTTTAAAAACTTTCATTTTAGTTTTACTGAAAACCGATTGGTTGTCAAAACAGCTGTAAGAGTTGATAAAAAACCAAACCGATCATAACCGACTGGCATCCGTAAAGCAATGGCAGTATTTACATCTGCCACTGTTGAGTTAAGCAGCCTCCAGTATCCTATGGTTTCACAGACCCCAATAGCAGCACTATTATGTGGCAGGAGATTTGCAGGCTAGAATCCATGCATGTGTAAACCATTACATTAAATGCTAAAAGTGATCAATTAAAATCAAAATCAATAGATGTAATTCTGAGGGCCAATAATTTAATATAAGCATAACTTATATTAAAAAGGGGAAGCTGTGTGGTCCAGTGGTTAAAGAAAAGGAAGTAACCAGGAAGTCCCCAGATCAAATCCCAGCTCACTCACTGTGTGACCCTGAGCAAGTCACTTAGCCTCCTTGTGCTCCGTCTTTCGGGTGAGATGTTGTTGTAAGTGACTCTGCAGCTGATACAAAGTTCACACACCCTAGACTGTAAGTCGCCTTGGATAAAGGTGTCTGAACAATAACAATAATAATTAATAATAATAATAATAATAATAATAATAATCCTGGACTACTTAATGAGTCTATGAAACCACCCTCTGTTAGTTACTGGACAACAATAACTGAACTTGACTAAAAGAATGATAGAAAACAGCTGACCACCAACCAACTTCGACTGTCAACACTGGTAATGGAACTAAACAGAGAAAATCAGCTGTGTACCAGATATTAAGGCAATTACTCAAAATGTCCTGACACTGTGACCCAGAACCTTCAGTCACATAACCTCTATGTGGCAGCCACATTAAGTTAAAGCAATCTAATATAAGGAGGGATGATCACGGTTTTTAAATATATAATCCATGTCTGAGTTTCCATCAAAATACTGCAGACCTCTAAAAAGGACCCAGGATAAGAACTCAACTCAAAATGAACGTCTGCTACTCCATTCTAGGAAAGAAAACTACACTCAACACAGAAGAAAATATACTATTACTATTTAAATATGTGACTGTCAGCTAGACTTTTCTCCAGCCTACTTTGGGAATTAACTCAATCTCAAAAGCAACACAGCACCACCAACTGGCTGTGATCTAATAGTGCACGAGACAAAACAATTCAGGTTATCAAGATGAACAATTTCATTCAGTTTTATCTATTAAATCACTGTTTCCACTATTTCCCAACAACAAAATACCCTTTTTTGTGCTACTAGTTATGCTCTATATGTCATAGTTTTTCCTTGGCCATCAGTATTACACCTATTGATTTTGATTGATCACTTTTAGCATTTAATGTAATGGTTTACAGATGTATGGATTCTAACCTGCAAATCTGCTGCCATAGTAACGTATGGTGTTTCAACTGCTTCATTTAAATGACTTCATGGAAGTTTACAGCAGTTACAAAAAATCTTAGCAATTCTCGAACAGACAGAAATACATATATAAAGCCAACATACAGATAAATAGCTCACTAAGGACATGAAAAGGCTCCCATACAAAACAACATGATAGGAAGAACATTTTATTTTGTTTGAAGGACACCAAATAAAAAAGCACTAGGAGATGTTTAAGGCTGTAAACTAATATGCATAAGGAATGCAAGTGAAGCTGAGATTTGTTGCCCATATATAACAAATAAACAAACCACTGTCAATATAAAAAGGAAGCAATTTTCCCCAAAAGGCAGATAAATTGTAAGCTTTCAATGCTACTGGTGTCACACCAAGCCAAAAATGTCCACTTACACACCACTGAAAATTAACATAGTCTTCATAAGTATTATAAACTATTGCAAATCAAGGTTCTAGACCAGTAGTGTAGTTAAAGCACTGTCAGATCGTTACATCTCAGATATTGCAATATTACTACTTAAATAACTAATTAATATTTCAGGTATGTTTGAAACTAGATCCTAAATGGCCACAGATATTAAGGATTGGCAAAGTTGCAGGATATTTTTTATTTTTTTAGGTTTATGAAATTAAAATAAAATGAATCAAATGCATAAATAAAAGCAAAACTTCCACGAAGGCCCATTGAGGAATACTGGAAAGTCAAAACCCTTGGATAACATATCTTGTGGTAATTTTTCTGTCAACTTGAAATGTTTAATTCCTGAAATAATGTATCTTGTGAGATTGACGTGACACGTATGTTTTAATTGTATTCCTTATCTCTAGATTAAACCCTGAGCATACATACAGCAATATATATCTTGTTTATTCGGAGATTTACATTTATATGCAAAGGCTACCAAGGGAAGGAGAATATTGTGTGACATTTCGAGAAGACGGCGTGTATATCTAGTGGTACACTTATCAATTGATTGTGTTGGGTTTTCATATTAAATTAAAAGCATCTGTGCAGTCTTATCCTGCGCCTTTTCTAGCATAACCCCTCTCCATGTGGCGAGTATGAGAAGATAATCCCTATCTGAATAGAACCCAATACCAATTAAAAAACAAGGGGTTTCACTTTCATAATGTAGCATAAACATTAAAAATATTCAAGGTCCAACAGCTGAATACAATTAATCTGGATTAATGTGTGCTTCATGTGTAGAAAAAGAAGAACTACACTTTTTTTTTTCTTTTCAATTACAAATTTACCACAGAGGTGTCATTACTTTTCACAGTTCATAAAAACAATATAATCTTTTAAAAAATAAAAATAAATAAATAAAAACTAAACAAACATAAGACAATGTTCCAATATGTCACAGACCATGCAATTTAAAAAATGTACCCATTCTCATTTCAGTTCTTGATAGATTAAATGGTAGCCGTATTAGTCCAGAGATAATAGACAAAGCAGTAGATGTGAAAGCTTTTATTGGACTAACTAAATAATAATTACTCACAAGCTTTCAAGACCTCAAAAGGTCTCTTCTTCAGGTGAAAGCAAGAAAGAGAGATTATATGTAAACATCAATCTCTCTTTCCTACTTTCACCTGAAGAGACCTCTGAGGTCTTGAAAGCTTGTGAATAATTACTTAGTTAGTCTAATAAAAGGTATCACATCTCCTTCTCTTTGTCTATCATTTCAAATGTATACATCAATATAAAATTCCAAAAGCAAGAGGGAATAAGAAGCAAAATTAAGTCGCTTATTATCTTATGTCCCATTTTCTGAAATGTTACCAAAGCATGGAATTTTTGTGTTAAATATTATAATAAATTTTGTATAGTTAGGGATAAGAAAAATAATAAAAAGAAATCTGAATAATGACTGTAAATCAAAAGTTATGTTAAAATGTAGGTGTTTTTTTTTTTTCTCTTTCACCAATACTTAAAATAAATAAACTAATTAAATAAATAAATAAAAATGCAGAACCATCTAATCTTGCAATTCCCAGCAGCAAAACTACGAAGGTAAGGCAGTGTGCCGAGTTATCATTATCTTCATCAGCTTTTGTGGTTAAAAGAGTCGTGCCCTGAGGTGTTGAAATGTAGATCTTGTACCAATTAATCTTTGGCAGAGCTTCCCAACCTCTGGCTCCGAGAACACTTGTGCTGTACACAGCACTTGTTTTTATTGTAGTTTTATGTTTTTGGAGCCATGCTGGTAGTAGTTGGTTGGAAAGCGGTCTACGGTGGTCCCCACCATGGAAAAGTTGAGAACCACAGAGTTAAGCGTAGGGTTCAACTAACATCTGGTCCATACACACACCCCTCTTGGGGAACGGTGTTTGAGATGTCCCGGGGTAACAAAAGGGTTGAACTGAACACTCAACACAGATGGTAAAGAAGCAAAGTCTGACAGATAGTATTACCATTAGCAAGCTAACAGGCTAATGTTCAGATTATACAACTCAAGAAGCTGGTATTTAAATTCACATTAGAGAGACATTTTATAAAATTACTGAGAAAGTTGCAGCTGATTATGGACAAATTCAAAAATTATTATTTCCCATCCATTGAGTCCTAAAGAGTAGCCATGGATAAGAATTGCATTTGCACGCACTGATCACAGGAGCCTCCCCCCTTGTATCATCCAACACGAGGCACAAATTCAAGGACAGGGTCCCATAATTGTGTGGAAAACAGACAATATATAATACAAATATATATTTTCACCACATAACATGTTCTTGTCAAGAATTCTTCAATAATTAAAAAATATGTACTGCAGTGTGAGAAGTGTAATAAAGTCATATTTTCCCACAAAATAAACATGAAACAATGTATTGACTGCTATCTTGTATGAGTTTTTAAAAGAGGTAGTCAGTAACAGCACTTCCATAAATAAATGTACTGGAAACCAAAAACATTTCTAAGAAGGTAAAACTGTTCGAATGAAGTATGTCCCAGTTTATGATATGAAAGATAATTCTTGACAGCATTGTTTTCACACAAACTTCTCTATGTGCACTCATTGGCGAGTTGGGGGGGGCTTAAAATAATTAATGTAACCTTTTCAATGCCTCGGACAAGCTCTCTTCTCCTTATTGTACTGTCTCCCATAATGTATCAAATGACAAGAAGTTACATAATTAAGCTTGTAATAGTGTGTAACCTTAAAACAAATAAATCTCGGAATCAAAAATAATAATAAAAACGTACTGCCTATATCCTGCCACGTGGCAACATTATTTTTATCTAGTTGGGAAGTTAATCTTGAGATGTCTAGTCAACTGGATTTCTGATTTCCCAATCAAATCTACATGCTACCACTACACCTGTGTTTTCTCTTTTTAGATTATATCAACAACTTGGAGTTGTGCGTTTGTAAAATGTTTTACTTGAGCTTTTAATAGAGCAAAAGAAAAGTGTAACTTTACAGCATCAACACAGACGCCAGTGTCAGTCTAAATAAAGGTGAACAACAATCCTAAACTGTGGACACTGAACTAAGTATGAACTCCATGGGAATCCTAATGGACCTATTACCACTACAGTTTGATTATTTAGTAACATTGTGATTAATAGATCACAGATTAGAGAAAATACCAAAATTAAATGGGGTCATTACTTAGATCTGCCACTGTTTAGATCATTAAAATACCAGCCCATGATATTTTTACTCAAACACACCAGAACATGAACATTAATACTTACATCTTGAAAAAGTCTCCTGTCTGCAGCTAATCGTTTAGAGGCCAGGGTCTTGGTCACATGGTAAAATGTCAGCAATGCCCTGTGCTGCTGGAGACCATCCTGGACCTTCACTGACTCCAGCAGGATGGGAATCAGTTCTGGCCACTGGCGAGGGCAGTCCAGTCTGGCAACTTTGGCTATCAGCACTGCAATCTGAGTTGCAATCTATATTAAAATAAATAAATAAATAAATAAATAAATAGGACAATTGGACATTCAAAATTCAGACTGTTCAATAAGTCAAGTAACAAGTCTAAGGTGTCACAAGATGTTGGTATGCTCAAACTTTCACAAAATAAAGAATTTAAAAAAAAAAACTTTTACTGGGCATGAAAGGAAAATGCTAATGTATTTCAAAGTAGAAATTGGTCTGTTTAAAGAGAGCCCAAATCATATTTTATAGAAACTTAATTATCCCTCAATATCAATTTCTACCTAGTTCCATCATTTATTCCTGACAATAACTGTCATTATGAAAAATTTATTCCTGACCATTTCACCTATTTTGCAGAGGTTAAGATTGCTGACCCACTTATTATCATAAAGGTTGTGTAAACCATTCAATATATTTGGACAAGAAAATGTATTTAAGTATTTATATAAAAAAAGAAAACAAAGCAAAGAATAGCACACTTACTGGATAATAAAAAAAAAAAAAAAAGATTAGCAGCTGGTAACATCCAACATTTGTTTTTGTAACTATGTTAAGGTCTGGTTCTTTTTTTACAGATTTCAACATTTTTTTCTTAGAGTGATCCTAAGGAAAAGGTACATTTTTAAAATCAACCTTCAAATTAGACATTTAAACTCTAATCTAACTAAGTTATTTACCACAATATTCTTAGCCAATCAAAAGTTCAGCCCTAACTACTGCAAAAGTTGAGCCCCAAACATGATTCATACTGCTCCAAAATGATATCAGAAGTTTTTTTTTTTTCTTAACCTTTTCCATGTACTTCCAAACATTCAAAGAATAAATAACTCTTCCCTTACAGCCCAAAAAGAGCAACAGAAGTAAAATGGACAGCTGAGTACAAAGCAATAATTTAATTGAGGAGTTGAGATCAAGCCATAAAGACTCAAGGTTGAGCAGATAGTGGATTTTATCAAAAACTAGAACTGAATTATTACTGTCCTGTACTTTGGTCAGGCATCTGTAATTGGTTTCATGATATAGTGATCCCTGGTTTTCCATTTAACTGCCTCAAGTTTGATGAGCAAGTGAGGGGAGCTACTCAATAAAATTAACAACCTGCAAACCAGTGGTAAGATTAATGGATACAAATTTTAAAAAAAAAAGAAAATCTTTCTTACATGAATGCCTTTGTTACATTGCTCTAGGACTCACCTGCCACATCAAAATATATATTACTGTTGAACCAAACAGGATAACTATTATCTAGTCTCTTTTCATAGGGGAAGTCTCTTTGGGGTTTTTAAGATTACCGTATTCCTTTGAATTTAAGACGGAACTCAAATTTCCCGCCTTCAGTTTTAAGAAAAAAACATAAAAAAAGAGGCATTTACAAAGAAACAACCTCAACTACACATATAAGAAATGCTACAAATCATCTATTAGTGTTGAAATAAGAAGAAAGGACAGAGAAGTCGCAAGCTGCTTCTTTGAGTCCAGATAAGTATAGTTTATTGAAGACCAAAGTTCCGAGTTGCAAAGTTACAACCAGAGACTTAAAGGTTACATGGGGACAAGTGTGCAAGTATCCTCTTTCCAAGCACGGATCAGAGCAATACAAAGAACATTTCAGTATTCTCAGTTTAAATGCAGTCTCTCAATGGCATCATTTTTCCTTAACCCAATCAGAAAGACACAAATTTCTTATCACTTGGTTAATTGCCCATTTGTCCTAACCCTAGCTTCAAAGCATCTGGTTCAATCCAGTTTATCTTAGAAGTAGCCAGTTTTTATAACCCTCATAAAATCCGCTGTAATTTCCTAAGAAAACCTGTTTTATGTCTAGCTCGTACTGTCTAAGTAGGAATTTAACCAGAATCTGGTTTAATCTTTAACCCATTCTGTGAGCTGTATTCTAAGACCATGAATTCATTTACATCTAAATAAAATGTTCCAAGAATTAGGCATGTTGGTAAAGCATAAATGAACAGGCCTGTAACAACAAATCTCTCCTAGTCATCATCCTCCGAGTTGGAGTCCTCTTTATTGCTTGACATCTTCCAGACAGTGTCATCTTCTGTTACAATGAGCTGGTTGGATACGTAACATTTTTGAAGGAGTGCACCACGTCTCTGTTTTTATGAAATCCCATGCTTTAATAATCCGCTCACACAAGCAGGGCAGAGGTGCACAGCTCATTCGTCCAGTTGCTGTCAGTTGTTTTTCGGCATTCCTGATAAAGAAAACAGCTGCTTGTATGTCATGGATGATTTGAGATCAGGCAGTAAAGTTTGTCTTTTCTCAGGCAGTCACCTCTTTTGTTGCTGATGTATCAATATACTCTAATTTAAGATGCAGGCCATTTTTGAGAAGAAGAAATTGGTTTAAAAAATGCGACTGAAATTCAAAGGAATACAGTAATTATAAAAGTATAATTACATTTGTAAATCTCAAATAAAATCTGGAAAAGCATGCTTTCCTTTACTTGTTATAGCTATCCACAAGATATACAAGATCTGACTGCTGCACTGAGATTCCTGGAACACTGTGCTATTGAACTCTCCAGTAACGAAACGACATTGCAGTGCGACAGAAGCTCTGAACGCACCAAAGAAGCCAGCAGCATACTGTAGCTCTTACTAATGGCACTGAGCAAGAGGAAGCACATACATTCACACAGACTAAAACCACAAGGGGCGTACCACAATAGAAAAAAGTGCAGTGGGGTGCAGACGTGACTGACTATGCAGCTGTAACTTCAAAAGTCATACAACCTCAATGTCAGCCTGGGTTAATTCTATGGTCAACAACACATTTAGCACACCAGGTTACTCCAACCCTGCAAACCACCTCCCGTGCTTTCTAATGAACAAGAGCTTGACACTGCAGTGGGGCCAGCTTTGTATTTTTCTTAGATGACACCCACAATCAAACTGGACCTAGAGAATCACAGAATACACCTGTGTACGAAGCATGCATCGAGTATGTTTTAAGCCAACATTTATCATCTGGAAAACAAAAAAAAGGTCACATCACCCTAACATGGCAGATATATACAGTCACAGGTTCTAAGCGATGTTATTTTTCCCACAGCACTGAACATTTGAATGGTCTATTAGAGATAACTAGCAGTAGTTGATTATGTACCATAAGTGTCTTGCTTAAGCAAGCTGATGCTCCTGTATGGGGATACTGGGTTGCGCTTTACTGCCAAATATTGGGACATCCACAAAGTATAAATGTACTTTACATTAGCACCCACCTTCACCACAATCGCCACTTATGACTCACCTGATTCACTGGCTCGTTGAAGTTAGTGATAAGACCTGCTCGCAGCGAGGACTTCTCTTCCTCTGAAAGAGAACTACAAAATCAAAATAATTATTCATATTAGAAACTGTTTACTCGCTGAACAGACAGTATATTTAAAACTTCATTACAGGTATACATATGAAATCTATAAAACTGAGAAATAACCTTGAGTTGAACCTACAGTATGTTGTCCATTAGTTTGTTCAAAATATCAAAATGACTATTTCCATGTCTCATACAATTTTAAAATCCCAACAAAACACTGAAATATTGCATTGTATCAATACAATATATATTTTAATGCCGATATTTAAATTAACACATCCAAAAATTCCTACACTTCACTGGCAGAAACAGATAAATATTATTCCCTGGTTGGAACCATCACCGCATTTCATCACTTCGTTAGCAGTGATGGGCTAGAATAATGCATCATTGTCTTTCCAGGTATAATGAACTACCATAGACAAGCAAGGAAGACAGGAAAAAAAAAATATATATATAATAAAAAAACCCACCTGGAAACGTTAACTTATTTATTCTCATTTTTACAATTTCTAATTTTACATTTTGATCAGTCTGTACTACTCAATACTACTGTAATTATTGAAAACAGTTCAGTATGGTCACAGATATACATCCCCTGTCCTAGCTGTAAATAAACATTAGAGCAATCAGTAACATAAAAAGTAGATCACCCTGACCTACATCCACTGTATTCATGTAAAAATAAGACATATTTCCATACTCCGCCTCCACTGTAGCTCCTTCATCTGGGACATGCACTGCCAGCAGGGGAATAGTAAATTTATGGAATTGCAAGTAATCATTAATACATACATTTTTCATGTAGGTCATGTCCACACTGGTTCATTATATAGATATTTACTTTAACCATTAATATTATATACAATACGCTGCCTAAATATAAATCAGTAATGTATTTTTATTTTTAAAGACCAAAACGTTCCCTGCCAGAGAGAAGTAATATTTTGATTCCCAAAAAGCCTGACAATTGCTGGGAATGATGGTTTAGAGACTTCTGAATTAATACCAATGTTGTCTCCTGCATCTTTCTTCTCTGGAGATAAAATGTAATTTTATCATACAAATTAAATGATATTCTTCATCTCAAATCATCCCCACAACTACAGTTAATATAATTTTATAACATCGAACCCCTATTAATCTCTCTCTCTATGTGCCGCCCCTTCGCAACAGAACACCCCGGCCTTTTGAGTCCCTGTTGGCCAGAGTTGTTAGCAGGCTGCCCCACTTTCATAGGTTCATTGGATATGTGATGTTATACAGCTCCCGAAACTAAAAAAACATAACAGGACAACCTTACCTATCATTTATCAACTTAATCAGTCTCCTTTCTCACCCTTACAGTAGTTGTCTAGTCCACTCCACAAAAGTGACTCTCTCTCTCTCTCTTACTATTTACTTATTTAAAGATTTAAATCCATTAAATCTAATTTTAAAAAAATAAATAAAAAAGGAAGAAATGTGCCTTCAAAGCTCATACTGTACATTGATTGCAACAGACTCCAGGTGGAATAATACAAAAGTTCAAATCTTGTTAATTCAGAAGTTTGGTATGGTAAGCTTAAAAACAGGATTAAAGGTGGTAAATCACAGCAAGGCACAATGTTACAATACGATATATATCTCTCATTTGAATCAATTGTGTAAATCTCCTGATGGTCACGGACATGGTTTTTTGCCTTTGAGTACAGGAAAAAATATTGTGAAATATTTGGATACAGTATTTGTCCCAGCACTATTGGTTGGTTTCAGAGACCCTGATTAGCACTAATCTTGATACTCCCTGATGATACCCTAGATAAAGCAGTCCAATATTAGTGCTAATCAGGGTCTGTGAAAACAGCAATACGATCATTAGCAAGTTACAAATCATTAAAAAGTGAAGAAAAAAATTAAAACTGAAAAAGTATGGAGTAACCTTGGTAAATACTGTTACAGATTTCAAGAAAGCTCCATTTTAATGTATTTAACATAAAAACATCCTTAAACTAATTTGAAAAAGTAAAAAACTGCATAACAGTAAAGAGCTAAAAATTTGAAGGAGACCACTACATTATAAGAAGAAGAATTATTATTGTTATGTTGTACAGTATGAAGCGGATTTATGTATTTATTTTGTTTTTAAATTCAAGAAAATGTAATAAATGCTTGTAATAAACTCACTGAGGAGCAACTCGTCTCCAGTAGCGTTCAATCCCGTTCTTGAAATATAAAACAGCCAGCCATCGAACATTTACATCAAGCGAGTGATTTGTGAAGATATTCTGTCAAAAAAGTAGAACAAATAATTATGGGATTTTTGATGTTAAAAGGTATTTCTAGAAATATTAAGACTATTCCAGTTACTAAGGAAGAGCCCATGGGCTATGAGAGAAAAGAAAAATAGAAATTCTGTCTTTAAAACTCAATTTCGCTTTTAAAAACACGAAATTTCGACATTCTACATACCAGCTGGGTCTGAGGAAAAGCCAGAGGAGGTGGAACTTGGAACTCTTGCCGACAGCACTGCTGCCTAAAGCCTCAAATTCACTCAAATTTTCTAGTATAAATTAATTTTCCCACATATATTATAGAATCATATTTGTTTGAAAAAGCAGCTAAAGTTTCACACGGGACTGATCAGTAATTAATCTACGTTTCTCTTTAGGCAATATAGAGTTTAATTAAGGATGTTTTATCAATAGAGCGCATCTTGCTCAATTGCATAATTTTTATACTGCATAGACAAATGTCTATTTGCAAAATACATAAGTTTCGAGCAATACAAATTACATATTTCTATTAAGTATTATTATAACATCACCAGTGGTGTCCGTAGTCATTCCTATATGAAGCACAGATTGTCCCAAAGTAATTTCTTTTTTTTTTTTTTTCTTTTTTTTTTTTTTTTAAATATAGTGTGCGCACATCTATCTAAAAAATAGATAATGTTTAGGGGCAATGCGTTTTACACACCTGCATCCAACATGAAAATGCCCAAACTGTTTTAAACATAAATTAAGGGTGCTTACAACCTAATTTGAATGAAAGTTGCCAGAGTTGGTGAAGTTTTTTCAGTAACTTGGCATGAAAGAGCTACATGAAGCACACAGATCTAGAAGGGGAGGATAAAAGTCGCACCAAGACAAAAGTGCACGAACATGGCATAAAAGCAATGCAAAAGTCTTGAAAAATCTCTAGTCTGCACAATAAAAATGATTATTATTATTATTATTGCGTTTTCATATTTTAATATTGTGTGGTATAGTCTGTAAGATGTTTCTTGTTGCCATGCTGGGGAAGGTTTGTCTTTCTGTGCATTTTTATTAATTAAATACAAAAACATGCAATTTTCTCATATCAGTTACAATGGGTCATTATTTACCTGGGTTATGGATTGCACTAATAGTTTGACAATATGCTGTTTATTAGGCACTGTGCGCTAATGATCCGCAAAAGCAATCTTTTTTTGTGCAGTTTGCAATCAACAATTTTCCCCAAGTCCATACAATATGATACAGTTGGCATTATCCTGGGGCATTTTTTTTTTTTTTTTTTTTTTTTTTTTTTAAACATAGAAAAGCCAGCCTTAATGGAGTAGATAAGAAAGTTTACAAACGAGAGGAGGCCATTCGGCCCATCTTGCTCGTTTGGTTGTTAGTAGCTTATTGATCCCAGACTCTCATCAAGCATCTCCTTGAAGGATCCCAGGGTGTCCGCTTCAACAACATTACTGGGGAGTTGGTTGTAGACTCCCACAATTGTGTGTGTAAAAAAGTGCCTCCTATTTTCAGTTCTGAATGCCCATTTATCTAGTCTCCATTTCTGACCCCTGGTTCTTGTTTCTTTTTTCAGATTGAAAAAATCCCCTGGGGTCGACATTGTCAACACCTTTTAGAATTAGGAATGCTTTAATCAAATCATCTTCTTTCTTCACTATATAGGGCTGCCGCTGGCTTGTTTTTATTATTGGATACTGGATAATGGATACCTTGGAGCAATATATTTTTCATGTAGGAATTACACCTTTAATGACACACTAAACATGGTATTATGTCATTATAATACTTTATAGAAATATGTCATTTGCATTGCTCCAAACTTATGTATTTTTTCAGAGACATTTGTCTATGCAATATAAAAATCATCAAATAGGGCAAGACTATTGATAAAACAGCCTTAATTAAAAATTGCATATTGCCTAAAGAGAAATGTAGATTAATTACTGATTAATCCCATGTAAAACATGTATACTCCAAACTTTTGCTGCTTTTTCAAACAGATATGATTCTATAATATATGTGGGAAAATGAATTATCTTTATTAAAAGCAAGCAGAAATTAATTTGAGGTTTTAGGCAGCAGTACTGTCAGCAAGCGTTCTGAGTTCCGCCTTCTCCGGCTTTTCCTATGACCCAGTTGGTATGGAAATGTTGAAATTTCACCTTTTTAAAGTAAAAATGTCATGTTTTTTAAAGGCGAAATTGAGTTTTAAAGACGGAATGTCTAGTTTTTATGTTTTTTTTCTCTCATGGCCCTAGGGCTCTTCCGTAAGTTCCAAACCCCTTACAGACACACACAGTACTGCTGCTGCTAGCAGTGAAATCATTATTTATTATTCACATTCAACTATTCTTTCAAAATGTTAACAAATTGTATTTAATTAGGAATTAGAAATAAAAATACATATAAAATTAGTACCACTTTAAAAATAAATCTAAATTTTAAAAAAGGCATCCCTTGAAACTAACAGAGACAAACTCATTACCTCCAAATGCATTAAAAACACTGAATTTTACTAAATGAGCTTTTGTTGCAATATACTGCTCTGAAACTGGAGCACTTCATTAGCAATTTGTATGCTCCCATTATTATCTCATCATTTATGAATGCTGGAAATTACCTGACAGAATTAACTTATGCTTAATGACAGCAGCACACCGTGGATTGATCTGCAACAGGTGGGTCAAACATCATTCAAAATCAAATAGTGTCACAATTAATAATAGAAAATTGTTTATAGTTATTTAAAATTAGCTTCAACCAGATACCAAGCATCCATCCTAGAAGGGTCTTCGTATCAATTACATCCTGTGTATAACAGAGTACTAACGCCAAGCCCACAGAGCAACATTCTAAAGATTCCTTTATTTATTTTGGAAAGCTCTGTTCTAATATAATTTGAGTTAAGGCTTTATTAGAACTGTTAACATACCTAACCCTTGGGCTTTCTCTATTGCTCACAAAAACAAGATTAAATTCAAAATTCCACCATCATTTGGAGTCAACATGAGAGTCCTTCTGTGTTAAATCAACCAAATTCTCAGAATCCACTTGACCTTCACACACAAAACGTTCACAAAACGTACCTACTACTGCAAAATAGCTTACATCAGTTACACAAGTGTAATCGAGTATTTATAACCATGGGTGGCATCTCCCATAAGCACCGCCCAAGGTGAATAGCAAATACAAAATAAGCATTATACAATTAATAATAATATCTTTATTTTTATATAGTGTCTTTCATAGTAGACCACAATCACAAAGCGCTTTACAGAGGTAGGCTGTGAACTGTGCATTATATGCAGAGTCACTTACAATAGGACACTGATTTAACATCTCTTCTGCAGGATTTGGAGCACAAGGATGGTTAAGTGACTTGCTCAGGGTCACACAGTGAGTCAGTCAGTGCCAGAGGTGGGAATTGAACTGGTGACCTTCTGGTTACAAGCCCTGGACTATAACCACTATAAGAAAGCAATAAGAAATTAAAATCATCCTAAACACAAAACAAAAAGTCCACTAGGACGGATGCTTGGTACCTCGGAGCTCATTTTAAATAAAATATGTTAGAATACTAATTTAATAATTCCTATTTTGTCTCTAAAAAACAGATTAATCCACAGTGTACTGCTGTCATTAAACAATAAGACATTTGCAGCATACACAAAGGATGATGGTAATATGAACAGTGTCCTGCTTGACAAAAACGTTGCTGCACACCTACCAGTAACACAGAGTAAAAGCCTGGCTGTGTTTCCCATTGCTTGAGCTGTTCCTCTGCTGGTTTCAATACAGCGGTATCCTGGCTGGTGGCCTGGGTCAAGGCCTGCAGAACAATAGTGCTGGCACTGTTAATGTCCATGGATAACCTATTTGGGACAGAAAAGAGACAACCATGTACACATGTATACCTTTCACATTTCCTTTTGCTTTTATCATCATTAGCCATGCTTATGATTTTTTCAACAACTTCTAAAAGCTGGATTCTGAAGCGAGGTAGTTTTGGAAAAGACTACGCAGTGATGTGCAACTCTTGTATCTGCCACTGTCAAGCAAAGAGGTCACATGCAACACACCCCCTCAGTAGAAAGAAGGGTTTTTTTGTGTTCAAAGTAAAAGGCACAGATTTTATCTCTGGAGTTTGGAGCTCTAGTCCAGCAAAGATCACAACTTCCTAGGTGGTTGAATGCACCCGAAGAGACGAGTTGAATTGTAACATCAACCCATCTCACTTTGGTTAATGATAAAAAATGAAATTGCCTACAGCAGGGTCAGTGCAAATGCTTGCTTATTGAATGCTGGTATATTTCTGGGGAGATGTACAATACAAGCTGAACATCGTTTAATCCACCCAAAGGACATTATTGTTACTTTTCCATTATGTATGTACTAGAAATACAGAATTGGTATGAGGCTTCTTGCCCTTTTGGGTAAACAGGAAATAAACGTCCCACCCCTAGTCGTTCTGTATTTCTAGAAATTGGATGACACTTTGGGTAATGACTACACTAGTGAGATGGCCTTCTCATTGCACTGCTTCTATCCAAAGAGGATATGATTATCTGTTAAGTCCAAGATATTTAATAGGTAAGTGGATTGAGCAGGGTACTGTCCCAGACCTGTACACCTTTTGTCTGGAAGGTAAACTTTAAGAACCACAGTGTCTGATCGTTTCAAAGTCAAAGTCTGGTTATTAAACAGAATACACAGTTTTCTGAAGGCAAGCATTTAAATTAAGTTGAGCTACTTTTGTATCCTATACACAAATGCAGATCTCATTAAAAAAAATCATGCTCACTTAAAAGGCTAATTACACTGCTGCAACAAAAACCTTCCATAGGCCAATATATTATTCCTATTAAGTGATTATAATGAAGAAACGTGATTAAAAGTGTTACATAGAACTGGGGTATGTTCCTTAAGATTCTTGAGCTGTTATTTTTTTTAATTATTACTATGGGGTAACTGATTGCACGACAACAGAAATACATTTCTTTGAGCCATTCCAAAACATGTTTGTTTAGTTTGCCTAGTACCATATATAAAAATTACACCTAATCATGTAGCTAAGAAACTTCAAAATTAAACCAATGAGTGGAAATCTGATTACCCAGTATTACAAAAAAAGAAAAAAAAAAAAATAAGAGAAACACTGACATCTAGTGGTTTTACTTTGTGGAAAATCACAGATATTTTCCCAACTGCAGAGGCCCCAATGTATATTAACTGAATTATTTTTTTTTTTTTTTGTGTGTGTTTGTTTTATTAAATCACAAAGCTAGTCATTAAAGCATGACTTGTCAAAGTACAGGGATGGAAATATTTGCAGTTTCATCTATTCCAGGTTTTACTAGGACCTTAATTAGCCAGTGTATAGGTAACAAGCTCATGTGCATTAAACTCAATTAAACAATAACAAATAAAGCAAATGGTACACTATGCTTTAACAACTAGACATAGCACTGAACTCTACAGCAATTAAACAAATCGACTAAACCATTATGTAAACTACAAAACGATGGGGGTCAGGAACAGCTCAATACAATGCAATCTGAGCCTTATTTCCATCCCTGAGTAACGTGTGCACCACTTAGATCTTACCTTTGGATGGTGTTTCTATGCTGTGAATGTTTATTAAACCTTTAATCACAACTGCAAACCACACACTCAGATGTGAGACTACTGTTTTGTCCTCAGTGCTCCGTTCCATTGAATGAAATAGATTTGTCCATGTGATTTGTCAAATGCAAAGTGCGCTGTCAGTGTGCATGCCTAAGTAACCTTTGAAAACAATATGAAGTCACAATGTTGAACACTATGTATCCAATTCAAATAAGATGGAGTTCTTTTCTTCCAAAAAACGATAGATTAATTTGTTTAGTTACAGCTCAGCAGGGGGGAAATAATAAAAGTTCCAAATATATGAAAATTAACAAATCATCCTTTTTTTATTACCGTAAAATCATTTTACAACAACCCACGGTGTTACTTACATCCAGATTCAGAAATATCCAGAGTGTAGCATGTTCCCTCTTTCATGCAGAAACCTGCCCCAGTGATATGGGCTCAGAGGTGGCCATACCATCTTCTGCAGCAACTCCTTGTTTTTCAACCAGACTCCTTAATTGCCTCTCACATACAGTACAACACACTTAAGCTATTATTGCCACCACATGAGCCTGTACAACTCCCAGCCTGGAAGAGAGCATCTACACTGATGTAGGAAAATGCTTCAAGCAGACATATCCCCTCAACCTCATCAACTATGTTGGTCATACAACTTGGCTTGTTTTAAATATTTACCTCCCCTCTACATCTAGATCTATTTACTTATTTCAATACGCTGTTGATATAATGACTATTTCCATGAATGTGCATCAATTAAATATTAACCATTTAAATTGATAATACTGCTAAATAAAATAACTGTGTCCTCACATTAACCATCTGTACTAATCTGAAAGACCAAAATATATTTATATTTCAAGCATTATTAACCAGCACACTGTCTAATAATCAATCTTATCATTATCCAAATCAACCCAGCTGAAGTCCAAAAGTGATTTGTTAATGTATTACGTCAAAATAGATATGGACCAAAAGGCCAGAATCATACATTTTTAATAATCCCAAAACTTTCAAAATTACTGGATGGTTAAATATACATTTAACACACCTGCTTCTTAAAATGGTCACGTCTATCATTACTTACTTTTAACGCAAAATGTTAATTAAAAGTAAAAATATCCAGTTGAAAGTGGATGATCAAGGATTAATCATTCATATAGTGGATATAAGATCAATATAATATATTAGTATATATTTGATATATATATATATAACATTATATATATATATATATATATATATATATATATATATATATATATAATCGGAAAAGCCTTTTCCGATTTATTTTTGTTTACTGGATTAAAAAAATGCACACTCATGTGCAGTATATAAATAGTTCTGACAAAATACTTTAATTCAGAAATAATGTTTTAGGCTGCATGCATGTCTTTTTTGTAGGTTACACCATAAAAGAAATGTGTAGAAACAGGACCCATTGAAGCATGTTATGTATTGATGTCACTCTAGCAGGTGATTATAAGCATTGTTGTGCATTTTCTCCCTCGATGCTTTTTTGTGTTTAACAGAAAAGTACAGCAGCATAATTCCATTTAATATTTTTGGCCTCATCAGCTGATTTCTAATATTAAGCGAAGTTCACTTGTAGGGCTTTGTTAATATTATATTGTACATATTTAAACTTTTTTTTTTTTTTGTTTGTTTTGTATTAGAAAGTGCTAGGCTTGCCACTAACGGTGTTTCTAGGGGGTTGGTTTGAATTTGAGCACATTTAACCACGTTAAGCGTTTTTCACATTAAGTTTTAGGATGTCCCACTAAGTCCATGTCGCAAAAAAATGTCTAACATTTTTCACGTGTGGTGGAAAGTAAAGACTTCCAAATAAACTAGTAACACGTGCATATGATGCACATAGGTCAGTATACACAGCTAACCTAAAAACTGAAATCGTATACCGACTGTTACAATGTAATCTGAAGGATATTAAACAGCTCTGTCGCATACAAATGCCAAAAGCTGTACCCCATGCAGCGCTTGTAAAAAAAAAATTAAAAATTAAAAAAATATAGTCTAATAATATTTTTTAAAAAACACAAGTACACTACAGTCTTTCCTGGGCCACAACGACTGGTTGTCAGAACCGAAACTACCTACCGTGAGTGTTTGTGTCAGTATTTTATGACCAACGATTGAAGAAAACATTTACCTTTTTTTTAAATCCAGATTTAGAGAATATATCCAAGTAACAGGTTGTCAGCACTAACTACATCAAAAAGAAATCTATACAAACGCCTGCATAAGATCGCCCGGTCCACTACGAAGCCAGCGCGCGGTGATGATGTAGGCTTTTTCAAACACGTGTTCTGAACACAAACAGAAATTCTCCCCCAAAGAGAGCGTACATTAGACAGTGGCAAAAGTTTCAACTAAAGTTTAGGGTTTGATGGAAATTCATAACTTGTACAGGGCTTGGACAACTAATGGAGACATAAGAACACTTTGCAATAATTGTTCAAACTATATGCTATCTGTGAGAGGGCGGGGGAAGCGCTTGTCTTCACAATGTGGTTATTCAGCGCATATTTTAAATTGTCAACTGAAACTCAAAATTAGCAGTGATTGTATGTCGTAACTGCTTTCTGGCATGTTTGCAAACAATCATGAGATGTTTCCTGGATGAAGCCACAAAACTAACACATTTAAAAATAAGACAAGCCCTTCTGTGTAAATGGACCAGCCACATGTGTTTTTGTCTCCGCGTTTACTGTTAAATGAAACAGGATTGCATACAAAAATAAATAAATAATACATTACAAACGTATTTTAATAAGATCAGTGTTACTAGTTGTTTCCTATATAAAGCACGGAACACAAGTGTAAGACTCAAATGGGAGTAACAACACAGGAAATGGGGACATTGTTTTGTGAATGTAAAGTCTACAAAAAAGGGGGGGCGCGTGAGAATGCTGTTATGCAAAAGATTACACTATGTAACACAATTTTTGTTCCTGGGTAGTAAGTGTTATTTCCTAATTGCTTATGCCTCAAAAGTATAGAAAATTGCTATTATTCCCCACAAACTTTGCTTTTGTGACCAGGACAGTGATATTTCAAAATATCACTATTTCCAATGGGAAAATGGGCAAATGTGTGTCTTTTCGTTCACATAAAGTCAGAAAAAAAACAACATATGAATCCAAATTAACATGTATTTATACTAAAGTAATACAAAAAATGACCACAAAAGATTTAGAAGTGAGTAGTTTTTCGAGATTTACAATTATACTGTATTTACTGACTTTATGTGAACGAAAAGACACACATTTGCCCATTTTCCCATTGGAAATAGTTATATTTTGAAATATCACTGTCCTGGTCACAAAAGCAAAGTTTGTGGGGAATAATAGCCATGTTCTATACTTTTGAGGCATAAGCAATTAGGAAATAACACTTACTACCCAGGAACAAAAAAATAAATAAATATTTGCACAGTGTTATTACACTTTAACAGCGGGGATACAGATTTGCATCCATTTAAACTATTTAATGGAATTATTAAATTATTAATATAATCAGTTATTCAATATGTTTTAATATTATTGTTTCATTATTATTTAAACTATTCTTTTCCGGCTATTGTATCCATGCATTTTAATGTATGAATTAGGTTTATGTGCAATGTGTACCATTATTAGTTAGATAATTATTTTTAGAATATTACATATCGATGAGAAGGAACAGTAACCCTTACGGCCCCGTAACAGGCCAGAAAAAAACTATTTGTCGTGTTATTTTGTTCTGCTTGATTTATTCAGCTTACATTTGGCATCGTTATTGTTTTAAAATTACTTTTGTATGCTTTTGGTTTGATCTGTGTTTTAATTAAACTCTTCCGCACATAAGCGCAAACAGGTGAATCGCTGTATTATTAATATTTTCGATAATAAAGTTATGACTTCCCGTAAGTAGAAAAATACCTCGTGTCACAATAATCACAAGTATCAAACACATCCCACAACAAATCAATTCAATCTGGATTTAAAAAAAAAAATAACAAAAATAAAAAAAAAAAAACTGTCCTTGTTCACACCAACATACGTTTCATCCTAAGCTCCTAATTAGACTGTCTATATCTGAAAGTGTATTGTTTTGAAAAATGTACAATTAAACTATGTCTTTCCTTATGCTTATACTGATTTTATTGTAATTCATCCACTGCCGCTGGGGGCGATATACATTAGTTAATCAGACGCAAAAAAAAAAAAAAAAAAAAAAAAAAAACTTGGTGGTGATGTAAAAAAAAAAAAAAAAAAAAAAAAAAAAAAAAAAACACTGCGACAGAACGAGGATCGTGAAGCATTTTGGGAAAAGCTGTTTTTTCCGAAACAAGCTTCGGTCTGACACGTTAATCGTACGTGGACTTCGAATCCCAGAATCCAACAGTATCCATTTACTTTGGTATGAACTGGGTACGCATTTCAGTCGGGAGTATAAATTAAGCACGTGTTGGGGAATATAGATATATATATATTTTTTTTAACTACTGTACTAAAAGTTAGACCTCAAAAAATCGAAATGCCGAAAGTTAAAGCAGAAAAGAAAACCCGACAACACCAGGAAATTAAAAGTCAAGGTTAGTGTTTGTGTAAAGAGAGATTATTGAATAACGTTGTGCTTGGTGGAAATACGTTACATTTATGAGAATTGTACAGTACAGTAAGTGTATTTTTACTGCTTTTATTAAACCGTCTAAAGTGGCTGGGAACCATTTACACTTACTAAACAATTAAAACCCCATAGTTTAGTTTTAAACATTTACTTACAGCGATTCGGTACTATTACTGATTTTATTTTATGTATCGTAAGACTATTTTCCTTGATTTGACTATACGTGGTTCAACAACACAAAGTTACGTACAAATGAAAGTTACTTAGACATGATATAGGAGGCGTTGGAATAAAGCCTGGTTAAAGTGGGTATAGGAACCATGTGGCAGTAACTGGTGAAGCTGCACCTTTAAATGCATACGCTTTCACAGTGACATCACCGAGTGGCGTTTGTAATGGAATGTTGCGTGGCAAATGCCTCGCTCAGTTATAGGTCTGTGGAAACGAATTCAACAATAACAATATACTAAACGCGATTTGCGTCACACACTCGCAGAGCACGATTTTTTTAATGCAGAAATATGCCTTCAAGTTGTATGTCCTAGACTTGTGATAATCTATTACCAGATGGTCATTAATGACAGCAGCAACAGGAAGATTGGCCCTGGGATTTTCACATGCCGTTGTGTACATCGTAGGGTAAAATGTGAAACGCCTGCCTTATTTAGCACATACTTGTACTGTACTGTGTAATTACCATTCCTGACACGTAGAGAGATCAAAGCTGCACCACCCTGTTAAGTCAGTCTATATCGTGATACACAAGACAGAAAGGCCATCTGATAAGCATGTGCTTTTGAATCGAACACTGCACATGAGCATGACTGTGCCTGTCAGCTGGTTTAGTTCAACAATTTATTTAGTATCTGAGTCTGGTTCAGTCCCATGTGCTGAAACTTGTGTTGGAACATTTGCTGCAGTAACCATATTAGGAGTGGAATTAGCTGAACTAATCACTTTAAACAGATGCTAATTAATTTAATTGTGTGTAAAGATTTAGTGTATCTAGTATGAGAATCGTTTCAACAATCATTTTCCTGACCTAAAAGATCATCTCCAGTCACTGTGCATAATTGTACTGCACCATGTTATTTTTTCAAATTTTTGGCAGGGCAACAGCTCAACTCAAGAGGTCACACAAACTGTTTTAACATTTCTTAAAATGTAAGTCGTGATTGAAGGGGAGAAAGACAACAATCATTTATGGATGCATTAGTATTGCCATTGGTGATGCATTTTATGTAAATACCTTATGCTGATGATTTTGGGCTGTAAGATTTATAGGATTGGCAAAACACTAATACCATCTCTCAGCTACAGTCATTTTGCCTATTTGCTAAAAAAAATAAATAATAATAATAATTTGAAATGGTAAGCTGTAGTACCATATTTGCACAGAAATCTCTTCCTGAAGAAATGTATTCCAAAGTGTGATTACTGAGTAAAACCTCACTTCAATTTGAAGTGTAGTCTGGTGTTGTGAAGGTTGTAGTAAGTAACTGTGTTGCTTTCTCTACAGGTATCATGTTCAACACTGGAATAGGTCAGCACATTTTAAAAAATCCTCTCATTGTCAATAGCATTATTGAAAAGGTAAGACATTTATCATCATGTCTACTGTTAATACATGCGTGAAGTTCCCGAGAAAATATAAAAATCTGTTCAATTTCTTGCTTCTTAAAAAATGTGACCACATTGACTTCCATTCACTGAAAGACATGTTTTCTTGTGTTTTTATTCATGATACCTGTTTAGAATACATAACATTTTAACCTCAATTATCATTAATTATTTTTTTTCTTTCCAATTAATTTTTATTTTAGGCTGCTCTTCGGCCAACAGATGTGGTTCTGGAAGTTGGTCCTGGTACGGGTAACATGACTGTGAAACTATTAGAGAAAGCAAAAAAGGTAATAATTACTGTCAGATATACAAAATGCACCGTACTGTCAGATATAAAAACAAAAAAAAAATACACCCTTAGACAAAATGCTTTTGCCCCTGAAAGCCTAAGTCTTGACTTTGTTATTGTTTTGTAACAGGTAGTTGCTTGCGAGTTGGATACCAGGCTCGTAGCTGAACTTCAGAAAAGAGTGCAGGGAACGTAAGTTAGGCTTGACGAGTCCTACAGTTTTACACTTTACTGCTCCAAACCATTCAAGGATATTCAGAGATGTATATTTAAGTGTTACAAATCCCTCAAGTCTTATTTATATTGAAATGATATCTAACACTCCTCCAGTCTTGCTAAACAAATATCACACATTACACAGTCCATGCTAGAAAAGGTTTGTTAGGGAGGGATTCTTTTTTCTTCATACCTGAACTATTGGTCTGGCATCTATCATGAAAACTTAAAATGAGTGTCTTTCAGTGTCTGAATACACTAGCCTAATATACACATGTGTGAAATTCCATGAATTGTTTAACAAATGAAGAAAATAGCTGCAATGTTAACACTGTCTAACTTTCTCCTTAGACCAATGCAAACTAAGCTTCAGATCATGGTTGGAGATGTGTTAAAGACCGACTTGCCCTTTTTTGATGTTTGTGTGGCTAACTTGCCTTACCAGGTAAAATAATGCCCCTCTAAATTCCTGATTTGTCTCACATGATCCAGTTAAGGAAAAATAAGCATATATTTATATATATATATATATATATATATATTTTTTTATTTTGCAGATTTCCTCACCGTTTGTTTTCAAGCTGTTGCTGCACAGGCCGTATTTCAAGTGAGCAAAAAATAGCTATTGTTTATTCCATATACATGTTAAGTGCTTCGTATATACACCATTATTACAAATTATTCTGCTTTCATTCCAAAACTGATGAATCAACCAGGATGTATGAATACAATTTTTAAAACAGTCAAGACTCTGGGGGTGGGGAGATAAACATCACTGGATACAGTAAAAGTAATGTATGTGTTGTAATGTGTGTGTATGTTGTAAATACATCAGGGAGTTCTGTAACCTTTGAAGAGCCGTTTTCTTTTAACTTGAATTGGACATCAATCAAGTAATGTGTTTTTTGTTTGTTCTTTTTAGATGTGCAGTGCTAATGTTTCAAAGAGAATTTGCCCTTCGACTGGTTGCAAAACCTGGAGATAAACTCTTCTGCAGATTATCCATAAACACTCAATTGTTGGCCCGTGTAGATCATCTCATGAAGGCAAGTGATGAGCTTATTCAATGGAAATAGTCACACTGTCATATTACTGTTTTTTTTAAATAACTTTGTTTTTCCACCTTTAGAGGGATTGCTTTTGTTTTTAAAATGGAACTTCAGAATGAACCCAGTATATCAGGATTAATGCCTAATGATTTTTCTCTTTTAGGTTGGCAAAAATAACTTTCGTCCACCACCAAAGGTGGAGTCCAGTGTTGTCAGAATAGAACCAAAGAATCCACCACCACCAGTGAACTTTCAAGTAAGACATCTCGCCTATGTGTGTGCAACTCAACAACATGGACTGTTTCATAAGCAGAGAGCAAACTTAAATATCCATTTTATTTTTAGGAATGGGATGGTCTTGTCAGAATAGCGTTTATAAGGAAGAATAAGACACTTTGTTCTGCATTCAAGTAAGTAATGCCTAGCTGTCGTAGCTGAATACTACTTTTGATATGTGCTTGAGATCCTAGGTTTTGTTTTGTTTTTTAATGTAAGCATTTCTTTGTAAGGGTCCATACTTGCTTGCATCAGAATGCATTTTGTGGGTCATTTTTTAAAAATTGAAGGCAACTTATAATTTCCAAACAAGTTTTAGGAATATATACATACATATGCATAGAGTTGAGATATATGTCTTGTATGAACTGTACCTAAAACTGATTTTCTTTGTTTCAGATCTAGAGCAGTTGAGCAGTTGTTGGAGAAGAATTACAAAATCCACTGTTCTGTACACAACATTGTAAGTAAACTAGAAGGGAGTTTCCTTAGCAGATTATTATTCGTTTGGGGGAAACATGCACAACTGACCGATAATGTATTCAATATTAGAGGATTTTGAAGCCAGTCTGAGTTCTCATTGCTCTTCTCACAAACCACTGACCGTACCATATTGAGTTTCTACCAAACGAGTGAATGGAAACAAATATAGTTAGTTTGTATATAATAGTACAAGTTAGCATCTGCACGTGTTATATTGTGGTGTTTAAACAAACCTGTTTCCTGTCTATAGAGCTACCTTTTGGTACCTTAAGTAAGAAAATCCAAATGCAACAAAAAATATCCCTTTAACAGGTAATACCAGAGGATTTTAGCATTTCTGAAAAAATAAGCAACATCCTTCAAGAAACTGGCTTCAGTGAAAAACGAGCACGGTCCATGGACATCGATGATTTTATGAAGTAAGTGTAAGAGAATATTACTCTTTTTATAGAAGCAATCTAACTTTTTTTTTTTGCTCGTAATACTGCATGCACTATAGATACTTATTAAAACTTTAAATCCTACTGGTACAGTCCTGGTCAACTTTATTGAAACAACCCTTTCAGTTCTGCATATAGAACATGGAATTACGTCATGGGTTGTATTCCCTTTCTTCCACAGATTGCTTCATGGATTTAACTCGGCTGGCATCCACTTCTCGTGAAAGAGGGAAAAGAGAATGTTCATAGATAAATGAATAAAGAACTATCCTGTTGAATGGACAAATACAGCTTGTGCATCTCCTCTGGAATTACTTGTTCAACTTCTAATTAATTTTACTATAGGTACGGTCATTTAAGAAGTGTGGTTAAACTGAATGGATTTTAGTTTAATCCTGTTAAAAACCACATCATTTTATTGTGGCCAATGGCAATACACCCCTCCCTCTAGTCTTATTACATTACTGAAAGTTATGAATGCTTGTACAGTATTTTATAATTGTGTTCATAAAAATGTGAATTGCTGCGACGGGGGTCCCAGTAAAGATTTTTTTAATTAGACCCCTTCTCCCCAGCTTATAACCTAGAAAGGAAATTCTATATACAAACACCTTTTAAATATTTAACTTTATTCTAGCAAGATTGTGACCATCAGAGCCTTTACTGTATTATAGAAGATTTGAAATGAGTCTGGCTGGTTTTCCTTGCTGGCTTTCTTCATTTATGATATGCAACAGGTTTCAGACCTTTACATACTCATGAAAGTTTACAGTGCTTTAAAATGAGACCACCTCTGTTTGGATTTATTCATGTCACACATTGTTCTCTGGTGGCCCTATAAAATAGAAATTACTTGGGTTTACACAATCATTATATACACACATTTCACATCAGTCTTGTCTTAAAGCAATAGTACTGTGAAACTTGAAATTGAGATTTTAAATACATGTTCATGTTGGGAAACATTGGTTTCTAAAAAAAAAAAAAAAATGAAATATGCATCCACAATAAATTTGTAAAGCATGGAATTGTGATTGGTTGTAGCAGGTTTTACTGTATTTCTAGTCACCCAAAGGACTCCGTATATTCACTGCATTTTTCTATTAAAATTAATTGCTCACATTGCAATTCTACTGGCTTATAAAAAAGTTGGTGACTCTAAACAGAGGTTTCAGACAGCCACCCTGCGAAAGGGGCCAATTTATCACCTCAGACCAGCTTTGCACATGGGGGTAATGTATTTAAGGTACATTTAGGTTCACAATGGTTCTCTGCATGATCAACATGTTCATTTATGTTTGCCTTGTTTTGTCATACCGTAGAAACCAAAATGTAGAATAAAGGCAAAGATTTCATTACATATTCCATGCACTTTCCCAAAAGTTGAACGTGTTATAGCAGTGTTTTGTTAAAACAGAAAACAAAAAAGGGAATATAAAGTGTGTGTGTGTGTGTATATATATATATATATATATATATATATATATATATATATATATATATATATATATATATATACACACACACACACATACACACATACATTTCAGTATAAAACCATTACAAACCAAGTGAACAATTATTCTTGAAGCCAGCATTACATCTAGTGCACATACTATATGACATGATGTTTAGCAGTATAAGTCATCTCAAGTACCAGTGTCCAATACTTACTATACATTAATTTATAATTTAGTTGTTTTACAACTAAAATGTTCAAATGAGATGTAAACCACTCTTGACAATAATTCTAAAACAAGTAAGAGACAAAAGGCTTCACATACCACAACTGTCAACTGCCTTGTAAATACTTGTCATAATATGGCACATATCTGAAGTAAACTACTCGACATGGATTGAAATTGTAGAACACAAACAAAGTACATCCAACAAACCAAAATGTACACTAACAAGTACATGTGTTTTATTAAGACTGTGCTTACTGCAGTTCAGCTAAAGAATGAGCCTGGCCCTATAGCAAGATTGCTATGTACAGCACATACATGTGGGTACAGCTAGGGCGATAGGGAAATATTTTACAAATCACTGATGGGTTGTACATGCATACATTTCAGAACTGTGCAACCAGTCATTGTAACAAAATCTTAACAGATTTAACAGAAAGACAGAAAGGTACTATGGAAGTCAAAAGTCCACAGTTATACTTCATTGGTTTTTAAAAAAAAAGTTGGCAAGGATTAGTACAATTAAAAAATATCAAACAAAGTGCTTCTAGGGATTGTAACCCTGCAAGTTTGTGCTGTTGGAAGCATTTGTATTAACACCATGGGAGAGTTTCATGTACAACAGAAAAGTGAAAGCGTAAGAAGGCTCTTATTTACATCAGAGTTTTTAGTTTTCAAGTTGTTGATTTCTCAAACCAGTTTAAGAATGACAAATGTACAGTAGTAGTAGTTTAGTGGGTTTCTTTTTTTTGTTTTGTAATCCTTAAGGAATATTATTATATATATATATATATATATATATATATATATATATAGCGCCTAAAGGGCACGTGGTCGCTTGGGATTAATCTGCTTACTCGCTTGTTCCTCCTCCTGGAGGGCTGAACGGAAAGATTTCACTTTATCTATAAAGAGAACAAAGCAAAGTAAGGTTTAGTGTACATCACAAGCTTCTCCTGAAAAGTTAGAATTGCCTAACTGGGTAAAGATTTTTAGATTGAAGTGACAGTAAATGAGATTTCACAGACCTTGACAGAACTTATTTGGGCTAGGTAAAACTACATAGTCTAAGACTAGTACTTAATTGGGGGTCTGTGAACTCAGACATCAAGTACCATCATTGTGCTTTAGAAACTGAAGAGACAAGCAGTAAAGGAAATGGGTGAATGGAATTGGCTCGACATATCTGATGCAGGCAAATATGTTAAATAAAAAGGACCTAAAAAGATAACGTCTCCAGTTAAAGACATTCTCTGTACCCACAATATAGCACAGAACAGCATGACTGTACCCACTGTAACAAAAATATAGATTTATTCAACATGAGAGTTTCCGGACCCCGTTTCATAAACCCAGTGCAATGTACCTCTGACAGGTCAAGGTTATATTTTGCATGAGAAGCAATTAATTTATTTCCCAGCTTGCACGTCTAAGTTACTTTCAAATTAAACATGATAAAACTTAATGAAATGTAGAACACACTTTTCCAGATTTTGTCCAGTCATAACCAGACTAAAATCATTGCCATGCAGTGGTGTGTGTAAGGCTCAACATGCATTTACAAAACATGGCCTGCATACTCTTTAATAAAGAGCTTTTACCTCTTAGTTCTGTTAAGATCTCAATCTTTTGATCCAAAATTTGTTCTAGTTGTGTGGCATAAGAATCTGCGTCATAATCTACTTCTTCAGTCATTTCCAATAGTGCCTTTTCATCCTCCAGCCATCTTATAGACTCCTGCAAGAAATCCATAATTTCTTAAAAGGCACTGAGCAATGTATTTGTTCAGATCGTAGAACAATCTTGCAAATAACTGTTTTCAATTCGCTGTTGGTTAAAGCAGAAAAAATGTTTTCCTTTTTCTTTTGCCTTAGTCATAAAAAATTACATAGTTTATTTTTTTATAAGTAGTATGATAGATATATGATAGACAAGATTTTTTTTTTGGGGGGGAGGGGACAATTATTTGTCACTCTTGGGGTTTGTTAAACATGAACACCCTCATTATTGTTGTTAAATATTTGTTTTTAAAAGAGGGACATCACATTTACAGCCACTCCTAATGCACAAAAGTCTGACATTAATGGCATATCCAATGTAAAACTGGTTTCTTGGGTGGTCCTACTGCATTATTTACTCTCCTGGTACTTATAAAACATTGAAGGTCTGCAACAGATTTGGCTGGCTGTTAAAATGCCATAGGATAGGGTTGGTGAATGAGGAAAACATGACTGGGGCAGGACTGTGCTCTCCAATCCTAATCATGGCAAACATAAGAAAAGATATCCATGTGTAAGCATCCGCATAGGCCTATTTAAATAAAGCAATGAAATTCAACAAAACTAGTTTATTTATTTGCACTTAAATCACAAACCTTAAAACAGTTAATAGTTTGATGAAAGTTATTTTACCTGGAAAACAGCCCTGTGGTCCTCTACCACTTGCTCCTCCATTTCTACCATCTGGGATACAGCTTCATGGAAAGTAAACAGCTGGGGAGACACTTCCTCCTCCTGGAAATGCAGGAAATAGCCATTAAAAACCAGACATGTCCTAACTTACTTTCACAAGGAGACACAGAATGAACAAGTCAATATTAAAATCAGAATTTAAAAGGTACTACACATTTGTTTTCATACACGTATGCTTTGGTACAGATGTGTCTCTGCTTTAAAATAATATCTACATAACATTAATTTAGAAAATACTGTACAGGTAACCAATGGGAAAGCATTAAATACAACTTCAATAAAACATCCTGTACAACATGTACTTAATCAGTACTGTAAGGAATATTGAGTACGTCTTACATTTTGTTCACAAAGAAGCTTGAGATCATCTCTTTGAGGAGAGCTTCCGACACCCCATTGGGCTTCCAATGTATCCAGCTGATTTGCAGCATGAATATTGGGGCGTCCTTCTATGACTGCACTGGGATCTACTGTCAACTCCTTCACTCTGAAAGTACACAATGTTTATTTAAATCTTTTTTGTGCTGTGGGTATGTTACTGCTTTTTCCAAGTGACCACAAAGCATTTGAGCTTTTTGTGTTCTTTCATTTTAATGCAATAATAAAACCTTACATAAAAATAGTAATGCCACCTTCTAGTTTTGTACTTTTACAGAGGAAATTTTGCAAAACAAACACTTTGCTTGGTTTAAGAAAAACAGCTAAATATATACAGCATACTGTCTGCCTTTAGTTGAATGGTTTACATTCCACCTAGTGAGAAAAACTTGTAACTACGCTATTACAAAAATGTATTTTAAATTTCTCTCAAATGGAAAGTCAGACACTGATCTGGGTATCCTCATAAAACTGGGGGCAAAGGGGATTTGTTTTGTTTTACTTCCTGCCTTGTAAGCTAAATGTTTTTCAGGAAACTAAACAAGGGTGACGTTACCATTTTAATTCACATCTAACAAATGGAAAAATAATGTATAATGCCTTCCACGTTGAACTAGCAACAAACAACATAGACATGATGAAACAAATTAAAGTATATCAAATATGCATGCAACGCCTAGGATAGAAAATGGGCAAAACATTAAAAAAAAAATATTAAAAAAGGAAGATAACCAAAAATGTGCATGTGACCCTCTACATGCATTGCACTCCATATTGCCACAAATGAAAAGGGAAACAAGGTTTTTGTGAAATGTATAGAAGTAGACCTGCTGGGCGAAGTAGAAAAGTCATCATACTCAGAGGTAGGGGAGAGCTCAGAGCGGCTGCAGCTACCCTGCGAGAAGGGAATGTCTGAAGGACTGATTCCAAACTCCTTTACTCTGGAGTACCAAGACAGAGCAATAAACAGAAAGGAAAGGGTCTCGTCAGAACAGAAAAGCAAGATCTCACAAAACCGATTATTTCATGAGGGAAACATCTCTACAAAGTGCAGCTCATACAAGAGAAAATATCAAAGCAAAGCATTGTAAATATATTACAAGCAGCAAGATTTGCTTCTGTTGGTGATTCAGTGAATGATCTTTAAATATTGCAGTCATTAGGTATTTTGATTTATCTGCAACATGAAGACAAGTACTTTAGTTAATGACAACTTCAGTCTTTGGGCTAGAATATAAAAAACACAAAGGGGGATTTAAAATATGTAAAGAATGGTCATGTATTACATAAACTAGAGAGACAAGATTTTCTATGTTCTTCAAGGCAGAATCACATAGAGGAACAGACAAAATGGACAAACAACTGGTAAGGCTACTTATCTGCACGAGACAAAATTAACAATAACATTCTTTGACAAGTAAATATCAAAATATCAAAACACAATTACTGTATGTATTTTATCAAGTTAAATTTTGTTTTCATCCAATCAGTCACACCCCATTACAGGCCTAGAACTAGAATAAATCAGAGCTAATATTTTAACATTCTTTCTAAAATATTTCCAGGTCCATCCATGTGCGGTATCAAAAGAATCTGAGAGGGTCCAATTTGTCCATTTGGTGTAGAATGTTTAATTTCTAGCTGGTTGTGCTGAAAACACATCTATTTCTAAAAATACAGTGAAAAACATAACATATTTCAATGCAGGCACTTGTTTATAAGCTTGAACATGAAAATGTACACACCTGTTTGCATATCTCAGAGTATTCAAAGTATTTTCACAGGAGGCCATTCCGGGAGAAATGGTAGCAATCTGTTTTAAAATAATAAATAAATAAATAAATAAATAAATAAAGGCAATTATTATTCCCATGCTCGTTGTTATGTTTCAAGCAATATTCTAAGCATTTTTTTTAAAAAGGCTGACACTGCTTTCTACTTACAGAAATGTATTTTTAAAAATCAACAAGGTTTTTCATTCATGCATTTACCACTGCCTCAAGCCTTTTGTCTAGGGCAGTGGTTCCTAACCTTTTTCAATGCAGGGACCACCTTGGTGTTTGGAATTTTATCACGGCCCACTTGCCACACATTTTTTCACAACAGCATTTTGAAGCACACAAATGTGTGCGTGTTAAATGGCTGAAGTAACATATACTGAGAGGCTTCGTTTAGCCACTTTTTTTGAGACCTGGGCTCTCTGGTTATCATATCCATTAGAAACATTTTGAAAATAAAAACCATCATAGAAAAAATATATAAATATATTGGGCCAGATAAAATTGAATCCAGGCCAGTAAAGACACTAGCTCAGCAGCCCAAGGGGCCGGTAGTCAAAAATCTAACACAGAGCCCTGCTATCTGCTGTTAAACTACTTCATTTACACTTAGACAGTGTTAAAGATCCCAAAGTGTGCCAAAGCAACCTCACTTTGCCACGGTATGTAAATGAATTAGTTTGGGAGAGAGCTCGGCTCTGGACTTACCATGCATGTCCTTGAGTTCTCTCCAATGAAGGAATCTCGGAGCACCTGTGTGAGTTTACTTGCTCTGAAAGGGGTGTGTGGTTTGTTGCGACCCAAGGCCCTAATACACTCCTAGAAGCAAAGATGTAAACATCAATAAAGACTGACCAACAGTTCTTTTATAACAAAATGGAAACACTTGTATTTCTTTGCTATCAATATATTAAATTAAATTCACAAACCGGTGGTCACTTGGAAAAAGCAGTAACAAACCCACAGCACAAAAAAAAGATTTAAATAAACATTAATTGTCCTAAATGCATTAACAATTAAGTGAACTGTCCAAAGACTAGAGAAACGCACATTACATCTCACTACTAACCTTCAGTGCCAGAAGACTTTTGTTTATTTCAGCACCTTCGAGTCTTGTTTGCCTGTCTGCACTCGAGGTATCTGCTCCCCTTTCATTTCCAGCAAGATCTATAAGTGAAAACTTGCCATGCATTTTTCCTTTCCTTCGCAGAATAATCTGAAACACTGCGTGGCTTCTTGAGGAGTGGGCATTAGCTGATGTCTGACCAGATGTTCTAGAAAACAAAAGTGAGATCAAGCTTATTTTTTTAGAAAGCAGTCCCTGACAATTATGTTTATTTAAACTATGAAAGAAAGCAAGACACATCTAATTTTTAGAAATTAACTACATTATTGATTATTTATATAGATATTCAGATTATTGTTAGTCACCGAGTCACAAGTTTGTTCAGTGTAGAGTTTTGCTGACATTTGTTATGCTATTAGGCTTTTAGGATTAACAAGCACTGCTTTCTTTAAAAAAAAATTAAGAACGTTGCCTGTATCTTTTCTCATAATTATACACTTGGGATCTAACCTTGATTTTGTTACCATTCAAGCTCCTTAAACAAATAAGCAACTACGTTAACAGAGTAGCGAAAGTTGCCCTTAATATTCATCTCACAGTACAGATATTCTTGATGAAAGACTATTTAGCACAAGTGAGCCCCTCTCTCCCCTCTTTGACTCAATGATTTTCAGAAATCATTTTAATATTAATCAAATGCCTGTGTTTTGCATCCTTGAGTTGAGTCTGTATACATATGTACAGGTACAATGTACATTAAAAATTATTTTAAAATTATTTGTTTTTTACCTGCAGCTGTTTCCTATCTCAATCAGTTTTAATACGTCCTCAGTACATTTCACTTCCCGTTCCTGTAACCCCACCACCTGAACCTGCTGTTTTCCATCTTCAAGGACTCGTAACTTGGTTTTCCGGTTCAACAAGTCAAAAACCTGGATAATTCCACAAGGATATTAAATGAAAAAATTTACAGAAAAATAAATAAATAAAAATCACTAAATCAGGAAGTGTGGCCTAACTAATCCACGTTTGGAAAGTAGTAGTGTACATAACATACAAAAACAAAGGTTGACAATACATACCTTGCCACTGTAAATCTCAAAAAACGTTGCATATACTTGAAGATCTAACTTCTTATAGTTTGGCTTTTTCAACATAAGAAATACATCCCGTGCTGAGAAAAGAGAGAGTCAAATCAACAATGAATGGAGAAGAAAGCCACAACAGAATTGTTCTTATTTTCTAAAGTGGCTTGTACATACCAGCTAATGCATATATTCCTTTTGAACAATCCTGATTCTTCCCTGAAAAGTCACCACCCATTGTCTGGAAAAAGAAACAAGCCAAAAGATTAGTGAAGAATCAGTTCACCAATCCTTGTTTTACACCCCCGCTTAATCAATTCAGGGGGTACAGTGTAAGAGAAACGGCAAGTAAATCATGAAGTAACTGGAGCTGTCAAAACTATCTGTATTAAGGATTCGGCAGTGGCAGTGAAATGGTTTTTACTGGAGACCAGGTGTAATGGAACTTGAAAGAATTATAGAAAACATTTACAGTGCTTATAGGAAGTATTCAACCCCCTTGGACGTTTTCATGGTTTGTTGTGTTACAACCTGAAATCTTGATGCATTTAAATGGGATTTTTTGTCCTTCGATTTACACAACCTTCTGAACACTTTCAATGTGTGGGAAAAAAATGGGGGGTGAAAAAACAAATCAATTAAAAATAAAAACCTGAAAAGTCTTCATTAGATAAGTATTCACCCAGTTTGCTATGACACTCCTAAACCAATTTTCAGAATTCAGAATTCACACAATAAGTTAAAAGGAGTCCATCTGTGTGCAATAAAAGTGGTTCACATGATTTCAGATTAAATACACCTGTCTCTGTAAGGTTCCACATTTGGGTAATGCATTCAAAGCAAAGATACAACCATGAAGACCAAGGAGCTTTCAAAATAACTTCGGGCTAAAGTTGTCGAAAGTCATAGATCAGGGGAGGGGTATAAAAAGATTTCAAAGACACTGAATATCCCTTGGAGCACAGTCAAGTCGATCACTAAGAAGTGGAAGGTATACGGCACCACCCAGAATCTGCTTAGAGCAGGTGGTCCTCCCAAACTGAGCAGCTGGGTAAGAGGAGCATTGGTCAGAGAAGCCACCAAAAGGCCAAAGATAACTCTGAAAGACCTACAGCATTCCATGGCTGAGATGGGAGAAAATGTCCGTGTGTCAACAATAGCTGAGGTACTACACAAATCTGGCCTGTATGGAAGAGTGGCAAGGAGGAAGCCATTTCTGAAAAAATGCCCATGTAAAATCCTGTTTGGAATTTGTAAAAAGGCATGTGGCAAACTCTGAATAGATCTGGCAAAAGATTTTGTGGTCCAATTAAACAAAAATTGAACTATCTGGCCTAAATGCAAAGCGTTATGTCTGCCGCAAACCCAACACAGCACATCACCCAGGTAAAACCATACCTACTGTGAAGCATGGTGGTGGCAGCTTATAGAGATGTTTTTCATAAGTAGGGACTGGGAAGGTTGTCAGGGTAGAGGGCAAAATGGATGGAGCTAAATACAGACAAATCCTTGAGGAAAACCTGCTTTAGTCTGCAAAAGACCTAAGACTGGGATGGAGATTCACCTTTCAGCAGGTCAATGACCCCAAGCATACAGCCAAAGCGACACTGGAGTGGCTTAAAAACAAGAAAGTGAATGACCTAGAGTGGCCCAGTCAAAGCCCGGACTTGAATCCGATTGAGAATCTGTGGCAAGACGAAGATTGCTGAGCTCCAACTTGACAGAGCTTGAACAATTTTGCTAAGAAGAATGGGCGAATATTGCACAATGCAGATGTGCAAACCTAGTAGAGACTTACCCCAAAAGACTCACAGCTGTAATTGCTACCAAAGGTGGTTCTACCAAGTATTGACTCAGGGGAGTGAATACTTATCTAACCAAGACATGTATATACTAAGTACTAACACTAGCACCACCATAGCCGCTTTGTGAACAGCTTTTGCAATTCAAATTTAAATATCTCCGTGTATGTGAATATCTCATGCATGTCTGCTCTTAAGTTTTACTAAATATTTGAATTAAATACCCATACAGTATTTCAGCTGCAGAATGAATAAGTTATAAGCACTTGCTTCTACAACCGTCAGACCCGCAGTTTATGTGGCACGTTGAAATCAATACAATATAGCCGACAACTTAGTCTGGGCTGTGTAGTAAAATCAAAATCATTGTTAAAAGAAAGTATTATAATCCTGTTAAGTGCTTGAAACACTGATGAAAGTCATTCTACACATCATATATTATTATTTACACTACGTTTTTCAGGCAGAACGAGTGTGCCACCCTGAGTGCGACGGTGCAAAAAAAAAAAAAAAATATACGTATTCTAAGCTCTCTGCACAGATCAGTGACCATCGGGACTGATGCTAAACGAAAGCCAGAGACGGTTTCATTTTACTATGCAACAAAGTACGGTGTGGATTTACTAGATCAAATGGCACGGCTATATTCTGTCAAAGGCGGTACTTGCAGGTAGCTTGTTGCTGTTTTTGTATGATGTTTTGGACTTGGCAGCCATCAGCACTTAAGGTTTTGTACAAGGAGTGGACCGGCAACACAATCACTTGGAGGGACTTCATTTTGCAGCTAGCCCTGGAGCTACAGCAGAAACATTTTGATAAGAGACATGAAAGCTGGCTGGCAAATGCCCTTCAACCTTCAACCAGAATTGCGCCCACTGGCACACGGAATAAAAGACAACGCCAGGTTGCTAAATGCAATAAATACAGAACTTCTGATGTCTGCGTCTGTTGTGAAAAGACAGTCTGTGGCAAATGCACTGGTACAGTTGAAAAGAGTGTTTTCTGCGTAGACTGTACTTAGAAAGCAGTCATAGAACTCTGAACAGACAGAGACTTTCAACTGTTTCACTCAAAGCACTTTCATGTTGCGTAAGTTATGTTATATTTTTGTTTTATTCTATTTTTATAACTAGTTATTTATGTTTTATATGTGCATACAGCTTTCTACACCTGTTTCCACAAGTTTATTGCGTTTTTTATTTTATTACAATTTTTCATGTTGATGTACATGTGCTCTTTTTCAAAAAAAATAAGAAAATAGTTTAATTTTCAATGTAAATATGGTGTTCCTGGAGCCGCACATTTTGTGGATGTGGCGTTGTATTTAGTCCGAAATCTCGGCGGTTCTAATGTTAACGTCACTGAAATTATCTTATAATTGATAGGGCCAGAGATAAAACTTTAATGCACTATTAATAAAAAAAAATACAAAACACACATTTAATGCCACCATCATGAGAATTGATTATTATTATTTATTTTTTTTGTAATTAAAATATGAAATAAATTATAAACAGTCATTACTCACATGTGTTTTACCACTGCCAGTTTGCCCATAAGCAAAGCAAGTGGCCATTCCTCTCTCAAATATTGTCTCCACTAAAGGATGGGCTGTAAACCTGAAAACAGAAGAATATTAAAGCTTTTGAGCATTTCTGAGTCTACCCTCACAACTTTTCATTTAAAAACTAGCTGCCAAGAACAGACTGTGAACAGCAACCTGTGCAGCTTTCTGCGAATATGCATCATTCAGTCACTGCCAGAGGTTTGTTAATCAAATTATACTAATTCATTAACTAGGAAATACATTTAAAAAAAAATACCTGTAAACCATTTCATTTGTGGTTGTTTCGTCAAATGCGTAGTCAAAGCGGAAAGTTTGGTTTTCCAAGTATCTTGTTAAATCCACCTTTTGTTTTGGTTCATGAACCATTACAACGTCTTTACTGGGGATAGTGAGTACATCAAGTTCCTTCAGGGCATTTTCTGAAAGCATATACCGGTTAACACACACTTATTACCGGCTGGGCAGAATTGGGAAAAAGTAATTTGTTTTACAGGTCTAGGAAAAAGAATAAATTAAATTAGCATAAAAACAAATTAATTTGATATGTTTTAATACAAGACACAAACTATTTAATTATAGCAGGTGTGTCTTTTTGCAGTTACTTAACATTGAAAAAAGTTAAATTGAAAAAAAATGTCCATTGTACATCAATACATTTGTTAGACACATTAGTTGTACTTCTCATTCAAACAATCTACTTCCAGGCTGAATACCTACAGGACCACAAAGTAAGTTAAGGCAAGTAGCCAACGCTAAATAAATAAATAAAAGTTTTTTGTTATAGTTCTAAATAATTTCCATACCACTAAACACAATAGAACTTTAGATGACTCGCAATTATTTTCGGTTATTTTATTAGCTCAATTAAGTGGCGATACTGCAATTAAATAGGAATAAATAAACTTTATGCAGGAATAGATAATTAAATATGAACATCTTGGTTATACAGATGTCCACTCAGCAGCAGCAGAACAATTGCAGTTTTAAAAATATGTTTTACAGTACAATTATAATTAGCTGGCCCATGAAATTAAAATCTGATACCACTACCGCCACCATCATTTTTCTGGAGAATTAAAAAAAAAAAAAATGTAAGGGATAGGGTGTAACAAGCACTGCCTCCTCTTACCTTTCTTATTAAGTGGACGTTTTCTTACACAAACACATATCCTGTGTTCATCAATCTGCAAGAACAGTCTTGGAGTTAAAAAAACAGAAAAAAAACACACAACCGAGTACACCAAAACCTTATCACACTAAAATGAAAGTCAATTACAGTCAGCACTCACATATCCGACCCTATAAAATTTTGACTTCAGTGACAGTTAAAACAAGTGTGACGCATATCTGATTATTTCTTTTCGGCGCGTTAAAACAACTCTTGTCCGTTTTTTCAGGGAAAACAAAAAAGAGATACAATGTCAAAAACACAAAAAAAAAGATTAAAAACGACACCAGTTTCCAGAATTAAAACAGTATCCAAAGTCAGTGTTCAAAATTGCTGAATAAATTGCTCGATAAGGCCCTAATGTCACAGTTCACATGCAAATGAAAATGTACAAAAGCAACTAAAGACCACATATATTTTTTTTTTTAAATGCATCACAGTATCAAAACTGTTTAATGATTAACTTTTTTACATTACCGTAACTTGTCTCGTTCACTTTGTTTTTGCTGCATTTTCGTCATGGGAGGAAGCGATGTGTAACTGCACAATCAAGACAGACTGATTTGGCAAGTGTTAAAAAAAAAAACCCGGGCTGTGACAGATAAAGTAATAAAGCAGTAAATCGGAAAAGTTCCAAGGGGGTGTAGACTTTAAGGGGGTGTAGACTAGGCACTGTGTGTGTGTGTATATATATATATATATATATATATATATATATATATATATATATATATATATATATATATATATATACATATACACATACAGACACACACACATACACAGTGCCTATAAAGTCTACACCCCCTTAGAACTTTTTTCACATTTTGTTGTGTCAATGCCTCAGTTTCATGCATTTAATTTTTTTCCACTTATATACACCACAATACTCCACACTGTTAAGGGGAAAAAAAGTTTTTATTGAGAAAAAAAAATTCTATACTAAATACAAAACTGAAAGATCATAACTGGATAAGTATCCACCCCCCTGAGTTAATACTTGGTGGAAGCACCTTTGGCAGCAATTACAGCTGTGTCTCTGCCAACTTTACACACCTAGATTTGGCAATATTTGGCCATTCTTCTTTACAAAACTGTTCAAGCTCTGTCAAGTTCATTGGGGAGCGCTGATGGACAGCAATCTTAAAGTCATGCCACAAATTTCTGATTGGATTTAGGTCAGGGCTCTGACTGGGCCACTCAAGGACATTTACCTTTTTGTTTCTTAGCCACTCTAGTGTAGCTTTGGTTGTGTGCTTTGGGTGTTCGTCATGCTGAAAGGTGAACTTCCATCCCAGTTTCAGCTTTCTTGCAGAGGGCAGCAGGTTTTGCTCCATTCACTTTGATTCACAGTGATTTTGAAGGCAATTGGTTACACCTAAGCTAATTTAGGATTGCTATTACAAGGGGGGTGGACAGTTATCCAACCAAGCTATTTCAGTTTTTATTTTTAATAAATTTTCTACAAATTTCTAGAATATTTTTTTCACTTGGAAGTTGTGGGGTAGGATGTGTAGATACAGAAAATATCCAGGCTTTTAATTCCAGGCTATAAGGCAACAAAAGGTGAAGATTTTGAAAGGGGGTGTAGACTTTCTATAGGCACTGTGTATAGATAGATAGATAGATAGATAGATAGATAGATAGATAGATAGATAGATAGATAGATAGATAGATAGATAGATAGACAGATAGATAGATAGATAGATAGATAGATAGATAGATAGATAGATAGACAGACAGACAGACATACAAGGGGCGATTTTAAAACGCGGTAAAACTGACGTGTATCTGGGTAACGGATATACGAGTGCCGACTATACATATCTTATAATCTATTTACACTACTAAACCTGATCTACAACTATCAATGCTTCCACAACAGTTTCATTCTATGAATGTGCAAATTCCTATACTTTTCAGCTTGGGTTGGCAAGTGTAAAGACACCAAACTCAATATTAGTAGGACTGCAACTGTAGATATTGCTAGTGGGCTGTTTGCTGTCAGCAGTCAACTAGCTGTCAACTAGTTTCAGAGACCACTTCTATGCAGCAGTCTGTTAAATTCTACAGACAAAATAAATTGAACAAATACATACTGCAGGTTTCTGCATTCTTGCAATATTATTTTGTGGAACAGGTAGGTAGGTATAAGTATTTCGTTAGCTAGCAGTCTGCTTAGAGCTAGAAGTACTTTGAAATACAGGGCACAAAACAATATTTCAGAGTTTAAATAATGGTTAAAAACAGTGACTTAAAGCTAAAAATGTAGCACAATTATATAAGCAAAGGACATATGTATTATCACTCCCCCCACTCCCAAAAAATGTATCATTACAATATGTTCGCCTCTTAAGTTAAACAGGTCAACTCACCAGATCAGCAGTCGTTAACGGCCTGTAGTCAAGACTTGCCCGGAATTCTCTGATCATGTACATTATTTCATAGTTGGGATATGTAGTGTCAACATCCTGTCAGAAAAGAAAAAAAAAAAAAAAAAAAAAAGAAAATACATTGTCCACTGAACAATGATGAACACAATGATTTATGATGAAGGAATTAGTTTGGCACTCAAAAAATTGCCACAATTTGAGGACTCGTTACAACTGTATCATATACAAATATGTCAACTTAAAACAAAAAAAAAAAAAAAAGAAAAATGCATTTTATTAAATATGAGCTTTCCTTGCTAAATGAACCAGTTTCCAAAAAAAAAAAAAAAAAAAAAAACACACTGACCTCCTCCAAACAGTGAAGAATATTAGGCATATGAAGCACACATTTTGCTTTATGTTTTAAATTCAACATGTTTATAGACGTCTCCATAATCTGAGCTACCAATTTAAAAAAAAAAAAAAACACACACACATCTGTCAATTGTATTTTCTATGCCTAAACTTTGCATTGTCTGAAATGGCTAACATGTTTGCGGAAAAAAAAAAAAAAGCCTAGGGACATACTAAGGAGTATGAAATAAAATGGATGTGAAAAAGATCTGAGACAAACAGTTCATTTTTCCCTGACAACACCTGTAATGGAACTTTATTTGGAGAATCACAGAATCCAGCTGTGTTTCAACCATAAATACATTAACCATGAATTTATCCCAGAAACCACAGTCTACACATCACTGGGTCACATGTTTTAATATAAGAGATAAGCTGTCCTCACAGGGATGCTTTATTAAGATGTGACACCAGCATGTGGGCAATCTGCCTTCACGTCTCTACAGTGTCAGTGTGAATCTCTGGGTCAAGTTGGGACTTTGTTGATTTGGCATGGAATCTGCAATAAAAATAAGCTTCTTGGGGCACTACTGTCTGGATTTTGAAAAAGACAAAAACAAGCAAAAACATTTAAAATGTTAAATATATACAATTGTCAACATACATTAAAAATAAATTGACTTTCAAAACCATTAATATTGAAATCTGGAATGGTAGCATGATTACACATTCTTGCTTACTTGAAATGTGCCTAAACACTAAAATTAAGTAAATAAGACCACTACTGCTGTTCAAATGTGTAAAGTTTAGATATCTCAGCAACAATGTAAATGCACATTACATACAGTAGTTTGCAAGAGTCAATAAACCACCAAGTTTTATACCACTATAGACGCAATTAGTAGAACCATTTTGTTCTGATGTTTAAGCACGGATATAATATTAATACGAATATCAAACTGCAATATAAAAGGTCTGATTTACACTACAGATGCATCCTCTGCACAAATTCAAGCCCTGAACCATGCTGTGTTGTCCATACTTTGGAAGATAATGTGATTTATTTAAGGCCATAGCCCTCCAGGCGGGTATTGCCTGTGGGAGGCTGGGGGTTTAACAGGTTAAATTTAATAATAATATACTGGTTCAGAAAAGGCATTTTATGGGCAAAAGTTGCCTCTGTACATTTTTAATTGTATGAACTGTCCTGTGTGGCTACTGGCTTGCTGGCATGACGGTGACTTTTGTGCCCACAGGGTCAAAAAATATTTTTTTTGGCAAACAGCTTTACTGTTCAGAAGAACGCAGCTGTCATCACCAAGGTGCACAGAGAGCAATTAAACCCCCCACTGGAAATCCAGATAACTGCATTGCTGCTGGGCAGCCAGCCAGCGCGGCAACCTCCATTCAATTGGAGCCCGTGGGACATAGCTCCCTGCGCTGAAGGCACTGGCTTTTACCGCTACAAGCCATGGGACCGTTTTATTCAACTTTAATAGCACACATTCTACACAGTTTAACATAATCGTTCCCGCATGTAGCATACAAAATGCATAGGTGCTGTATGCCATTTATGGATGAACTGAAAAAACAAACTCATCTATCAGAAGATGGACAAGCAATGATAATATACACTAACACAGTGTAGAAATATATTTCCTACCTTGGTTTCGTTGTGGTATAAAAATGGATATTATAATAATGGGAACAATGGCAATTTAACCAAACTGAAGTGAGTTACAGTAAATACAGTTTTAACCTTAAAGAAACTTTTACAAGTGGTTATCTTACATTTTTTCTAAACTATACCATGAAAACATTCAGACCAGACTTTGCACCCTCCCCTAGAGCGCAAGGGACTTATCTTACATTTTTTCTAAACTATACCATGAAAACATTCAGACCAGACTTTGCACCCTCCCCTAGAGCGCAAGGCCTTCAATTTAAGGACTCTTCTAAAATGGAATTATTTCGCACGGTGCAAATCCAAGTGTTTACAATGGTAGTTTTTGTTGTTTTGTTTTTTTCTCGCTGATGCGACTAAACCACGCAAATCACAATTATGTTAATGTTTGGCTCCAAACACTTCCTAATTTGGTATGTGCAGAAAGCTCTAGTTGCTGTAGCAAAATGGGAACTGCAGCCAGAATTGCCGTGGATTAACGTATATTTTGATGGGTACTGCAGCAACTGAGAAGGGCACCCTCAAGCACAGTAGAAAGAAAGCAGTTATATGATAGGGTGATGCTGGGACACCAGAATCACTGTCGAAAATAAGGTGTCGTGGGCTAGTCTGAATACCAAGGATAAAGTGCCCACTTGAAGACCCCAAGACACTGCTAAGTCCAGAAGTTGTCATGCTGATGCGCTAGGGAGGCCGCACTGTGGTTGAGCCAGCATTGCAGTCATAACTTTGAAATTTTAACACCTACTCTCATGTAATGGAAATCATTAACAAAAAAAAAAATGAGAATCGCAAGCAGCATCAATTACGTGTACATAAACAATGTGTATTTAATTAAATTATAAAAACATGATTACTGTTTTATATAACACCACGTGAATGTTTTATTCAATTTATATGGATTACCTGTAAAAAAATAAAATCAAACAAAGCTATGTGTAACAAGAACGCCCCTGTGTATATTATCTGTTATGTGTTGCGTGTGGTGTGTTTACATGTTGGTGTATAGTCATTGGTACACGGGATATAAACTCTGTGTAACACGAGTGTTTAAAATGTATATTTGTATTTAGGCACGAGGATTGCACAGCACTTCACATGCAAGTAAAATGTAGTAACATGTGAGCACGGGGAATTGCACTTTATTAATTCACGTGCTGGGATTCAAGTGAATATTAATTGGTTTTGAATCCCAGCACAATAGTATATATAGATGCACGTTGTCACATACTGGTGGTTGGGTGTTCGGTGAGCGGAGAACGGGATTGGAGACGGAGGAAATAAGCAGTAGTAGTATAATAAGAGGAGAAAGTATCCGCTCACCGTGTTTGTCAGTGTCTGTCCGTGCACCGTTTTGTTAAGTTAGTCTGTTTTTGTTTGTCTATTTAACGTACGAGGCCGTGGACCAGTGTTTTTCGTGTTTGTTAAAATGTTATAACAGGCGTCTTCATCATTTCATTTCATCCGTCCTGTGTTTTGTGTATTGCATTACCTTTCCTGGTTCTGACGCCGCCCACTTCGGCCGTCTCTGTGACACGTGGTGTCCTGCGTGGGATTTAACAGCGCCTCCAAGCGTCAGACCAGGAGAGGTTTTTTTTTGTGTGGGAGGAGAAAAAAAAAAAAAAAAAAAAAAAGGGGCGTCTTTGGATTACAAAAAAAAAAAAAAAAGAAATGGGGAGAAGCAGGAAAGACGATAAAGAGGTGAGGGACAGGGAGGAGGAGTGCCGCCTAAGGGCCAGACATCCCCGGCGATGTAACCAGTCCTTGCCGGGGTGCCTCCTCTGCAACCAGGACCATCTCTTTGCCAATTGTCCCTTCCGCTGCCCCTACCAGGAGGGAGAGGAGGAACTGCCGCAGGAGAGGAAGGTGAGGAGGTGGCAGAGAAGGGGAAAAGGGAAGAGGAAGGCAGAGGTCCCACCGCTGTCTCCACAGCCGCACCAGTCCCCTGCAAGTTTTTGTTTCAAGGGGAGACTACACACCGCTCCCACCTCCACCAAGGAGACTACACGCCGCTGTATACCTCCTGGAGAGCAGCAGGAGCTGCCTCTGCCTTTTTGAGCAGAGCAGCAGGAGCTGCCTCTGCCTCCGCCACCTCCACCGGCAGGGGCAGAGCAGCAGGAGCTGCCTCTGCCTTCCACCGGCAGGAGCAGAGCAGCAGGAGCTGCCTCTGCCTCCGCCACCTCCACCGGCAGGAGCAGAGCAGCAGGAGCTGCCTAGACAGGGGGAGTTAGCTGCCTCTGCCTCCGCCACCTCCACCGGCAGGGGCAGAGCAGCAGGAGCTGCCTCTGCCTCCGCCACCTCCACCAAGAAATATTCCACCAGCAGAGGGTGAATGCCTGCTGGGTCCCTGTCCACCAGCAGAGGGTGAATGCCTGCTGGGTCCCCGTCCACCACGAGGGTGAATGCCTGCTGGTATCACTTCCCCCACCAGCAGAGGGTGAATGCCTGCTGGTATCGCAGAGGGTGAATGCCTGCTGGTATCACTTCCCCCACCAGCAGAGGATGAATGCCTGCTGGTATCCCTTCAATTCAGCAGCAGAGGGTGAATGACTGATGAGGTCCTGCCGGCCCCTTCGGTCCTATGCACGCGGAGTACGGTCCACCAGCAGAGGGTGAATGCCTGCTGGTATCACTTCCCCCACCAGCAGAGGGTGAATGCCTGGGTATCACTTCCCCCACCAGCAGAGGGTGAATGCCTGCTGGGTCACTTCCACCAGCAGAGAAAGAAAGCTGGGTCCCTGTCCACCAGCAGAGGGTGAATGCCTGCTGGGTCCCTGTCCACCAGGTAGGGTGAATGCCTGCTGGGTCCCTGTCCACCAGCAGAGGGTGAATGGCTGGGTCCCTGGAGGCAGAGGGTGAATGCTGGGACCCTGTCCACCAGCAGGGGTGACTGTCACTTCCCCCACCAGCAGAGGGTGAGCCCTCAAAGGGGTGAATGCCTGCTGGCTGAATGCATGGTACACTTCCCCCACCATCACGAAGAGGAGCAGCTGCATCTCCATCAGGGGGAGAGGAGCAGGAGCTGCCTCTCCCTGCACCAAGGGCCAGGACTAGATGCTGGCGGTCCTCAGCAGCCCTTGCATAGGCTGCTGAGGGAAGCCCACTTGAAAAGACCCCAGCTTGTCCTGACTGCCAGCCTCGCTTCGCCCAAGGATGCCAGCCTACTTCGCCCAAGGATGCCAGCCTCAAGGATGCCAGCCTCGCTTCGCCCAAGGATGCCAGCCTCGGATGCCCAAGGATGCAGCCTCGCTTCGCCCAAGGATGCCTGCATGTCCCGCCGCTCTGCATCGCCTGGGGTTGCCCGACGCTCTGCATCGCCTGGGGTTGCCCGCCGCTCCGCATCGCCTGGGGTTGCCCGCCGCTCTGCATCGCCTGGGGTTGCCCGCCGCTCTGCATCGCCTGGGGTTGCCCGCCGCTCTGCATCGCCTGGGGTTGCCCGCCGCTCCGCATCACAGCCGGAAGTACTGTGGCCGGAACCCCACGAAGGGGAGCTGCCGGCCACGAGAGACCGCCAACCCCAGCAGCAGTTTCGCTGCCGGAGGAGGGGGAGGAGGTCTGGAGACCGCCAACCCCAGCAGCAGTTTCGCTGCCGGAGGAGGGGGAGGAGGTCTGGAGACCAAACCCCAGCAGCAGTTTCTCCGCCGGAGATCGTGGGGGAGGTCCGGAGACCTGCTCCCTCTGCGGTTTCTTCCCTGCAGGAAGAACGGTGGTTGAAACCAAGGGGAGCTGCCGGCGCCGAAGGAGGGGGAAGGTCAGGAGACCAACCCCAAGCAGCCTTTCCGCTGCTAGGACTACCCTGGCAGGAGAATGCTAAAGCATTACGACCTGTGGGCCCCTGGAAGCCTCTGGTCCTGGCCAAGGACTTTGGGCGGGACTTTTGGGCTTTTAAGGGGGGAGGTGGCCATTGAGGCCATGTGTGCTTTGCACAGGGGGGGGGTATATGTAACAAAGTGCCCGCCCCTGTGTATATTATCTGTTATGTGTTGCGTGTGGTGTGTTTAAATGTTGGTGTATAGACATTGGTACACGGGATATAAACGGGTCTGTGTAACACGAGTGTTTAAAAATGTATATGTGTATTTAGGCACGAGGATTGCACAGCACTTCACGTGCAAGTAAAATGTAATATGTGAGCACGGGGAATTGCACTTTATTAATTCACGTGCTGGGATTCAAGTGAATAATTAATTGGTAATTGAATCCCAGCACAATAGTATATATAGATGCACGTTGTCACATACTGTTTTTGGGTGTTCGGTGAGCGGAGAACGGGATTGGAGACGGAGGAAATAAGCATTTAGTATAATAAAAAAGTACACCGTGTGAATGTTTTATTCAATTTATATGGCGTTAGTGCCTGTCCTGTGTTTTTCGTGTTTGTTAAAATTTTGTAATAAACCGGATTTTCATCATTTCAAACCTGTGTTTTGTGTAAACAAAGACTACTTCGGTGACATGATGTCACCAGTAAATTATGCAAATTAGTACTATCGAAGTACTAATAAGTTACTAATAATAAGTACCCTAAGTTACAACCCTAAAGTTATGCAAACCCTTACAGGTTCCTGACGTGATTATTAGCTTGTTTCAATTTAAAAAGGAAAGCTCATCATGAACTGGACAGGATTTATTGATTGACACGTGACAGCAGCCAATAACCACTCAGGTTCTATTTATTGATTGGTAGGTACGGGCATCCGGGGCAGGTATATCCTAGGGATCAACTAGTACCGTTGGGCGAGTGAAAAATGTCTAAAATGAGTGTACAAAATAAATCAAAATATTCTACAATAATTACTGCAGCAGATAGTGTAAAATAATTTGGATGCCAAATTCTACATGGTGATGGTGACAAACTATTTTGTACCACCTGCAATGTTTAGTTGGATCAGATACATCAAGCAACAATCCAGTGCCATTTAGACTCAGACTAGAGCCATCAAAAACAAAGACACCGCAAACTTGAGACAAGGAATGAATAAAGAAACAGCTGCAGCATGCTCCATGCTCACATTCAATCACTGACTTAAGTAAGTAACTTTGTTAGGTTAGTCACCTGCTCTTGTTAACTTCAGGGCTTTAAATGATTATATTTTGCTGTCTTTAAATACATTTTCATGTTTTATTACGCCACTGTGAAATTTAAGATTTAAATAGTTGAAACCACAAAATTAAATTTTTTTTTTAAATGTTCTGACCATGGAATTTACAAAACTGGACTATGAATTTGGAAGGGCCCTAATCACAAGGAAACGAAAATATATGAAGTGTGCACATCAAACTGAAAATATGAAGCTTGCATTTCAAACGGTTTAAGACAAATATTCATCTATTTTAATTATTTTTTGGAGTGTGGAAGTTTAACATTTCACAGAATTGGGTATAATAAAAATACCATTAAAACAGTTCTATGCTTGACTTTTTATTCCTCCTGCCTCATCTATATTATCCATTGCTCCTCTTTATTTCTACATCCTTTATCAAATTGCATCTTCCTAATTTTGGCTTGTCACTTTAATAGCTAGTTTAAAATCACCTTTTTTCCCCTTTTCTCTTTCGTTGCGATTGTTCCTTTTGCCTCTGGCCACTTTGGTCCCACCCCTCTTTGCTGAATACAAGTAAAGAAATGACAGATAGTACAGTAGAAATAAATACAGTAAAAGGAAGAGGTGACATTGGCAAAGCATGATTGTCGTGCACTTTTGGGGAGCTCAAACTTTATGAATAACTAGAATGGCAGGCGTTGTTAAAGATGAACCAAGCAGAAAAAAAGTCAAGATTGAAGATGATTAGTGAAATTTAGAAGCAAATTGAACTACAACCTTCCAGCATGGAAGGTTGCCCAGTTTCTATTAAAATTTATCCTTGAAAGCGGGTATGATTCCAGGCTGGCAATGTGTTCAAGTCATATGCAGTTGAAATGATAAGCAGAACACATTTAATCTTGTACATCACAACACGTTATAGTTTGCATTACAGAATACCAAACTTGTTTATGCGCCTATTTTTTTTTTACTAAATACAAGGGGTAAGAATTAATGTTCTTTACATCAAAGTTTCCTTAGCACACGTGTAGCTCTTTGGGAAAATGTGTACCATTTGAGACCTAATGCAAGAAGCAGACTTGACTTGACTCATTATCAAAACACTGAAAATCACAAGCTATTATCAAGCATTACAACAGAAGAGCTGAAGATGAAGAGAGCAAGCAGATTAATGTGCAGGACAGTTAGTGATGCAGTTCCAGCGCCACGGCTTTGTGTGAAAGAGAATAAGCACTGGACAGAATCTCATACCAGAGAGGTATCAAATGTTTAACTGTAAATAGATTCAGACAAGATACTTGTATGTAGTTAAACGTCAATACCAAGGTAACGACCTTCGCTTTTACAAAGCCTAATGATTAGTAGGTGTTACTCACAATGGACATGAAAATTAATGCTCTATACTTCTAGTACAACAGGTTTCGACATCAACCACTAGATTATTTGCATATAGCCATCAATTATCTGATAAAACATCAACAGGGAGATTAAGGATTGAACAAATAATCAAGGTCTATAAGTGCTTACCCAGAATAAATGTAAAACAGTGTCTCATTAAAGTAATATAACTAATGCTCAGAAACACCTTGTGTGTTTTACAGCACCTTAAGAGACAATGGCAGTTCAACAGAAAATCTTGTGATTGCTTCTTAACCTCTACTTGTATGGTACAAGTCATTCATTAGAAATCTAGCATTAGCATCTGACCTTTCCCTTATGCCTAAAATGAAAACTTGCATGTACACCCATCCTGCAACTGAAATCATGTCATTCACTCACTCAAAACAAAACTCCAGTAGCTAGACTGTCTCCCATGCGTAATGCTTTCATGAAAATACATACCTGTGCTCTCTTCTCTCTCAGCTCTTGCTGTTGTAACCTTCGCCGCTCTCTTTTTTCTTGTAGTTTTTCAACTTCCTTTACGCAGTTTGATTTTCTACGAGCTAGGAAAAGTAAACCAGGCAACTTACTATTTGTATTTTTTTTTTTTTTTTTAAACATTTGCAACTTGCCATTTTACTTTCATTAAAACTTGAACTCTTGCAATGTGAATGACAAAGAGCATACAGAAACCACCACCCCCATGAAGTTTAGTGGTCTGTAAATTAAAACTAACAAAATTCCACAGACAAGGAAGACCAAGTTTGTTTTTCGCTTGCCGAGCTGGCGATATATCTGTAACACTACCATTCTGCTGCTGCTGTAGCTGCTGCTGCTGTGTAAGAGGCTGCACTGGGGCTGCTGGGGCTTGCTCAGGAAGTTGACTGGGCCTTGCTCTGGCAGACCCAACTGCAAAACAAAATGTGTTGTTAATGCAAAGAAATCAAACAAATACATACATAACTAGGCACGATAGTTTACCAAAGTGTCTTTAATTTAAATCCGAAATTCTCATTTACCACTTTCACATTATGATGGCTGTACTGCAAAAGCCCGGTCACCAAAAAACCCATTAACGCTTTTCTAAAACCACAGACAGTAGAGCCTTTCCCTTACAGTTTACTCTGCATTAGTTATGTACTAACCTGTCCATCGGCAGGTAATCATTTCAGTCTAATTGGCAAGATTTATTTGAAGAGCCTCATGTTAAGATCACTTATTTAAAAGGCATTTTACTTGAATTTGAATAAGCTCGCTGTTTGATGGTTTGATGGTCTATTTTTTTTTTTGATTACTCCAAACTTGTAATTTTTTCTGGGAAGACCCAGTTAACCTAGAGAATTATAGAAATACATCTGTGCATCCAGTATGAAGCTTTAAACCAAAAAGTCACATAACCACAACACATCAGCAATCTTAAGTGACGGGTGCTATTAGATTTTTGCCTTATATTAGCAGTTGAAGTAGCTGTGACAGAATGACAATTATTACTTTATCATTTACTTTCAAAAAAAGTGTTTTGAAATCTAACAGTAAAGATAAATCTTACCTCTGTTGTCTCTGGAAGGTGTTTCATTTTTAATGGGATTTACTGTGCGTCGGTTCTACAAAGGTTGAAAATGTATAAATACTTAGTAATACTGTCTTAAAATAACGGCTTATGGAAACATTGGAATTTTAGGTAACTTTAAACTTAATCTGTTTCAGGTCTATTTGACCCAACCAAGGTTCCAATTTTACCATAATATGTTCATCATGACATTTGCAATACACAAAATCACAAGCATTTATATTTTATTTTGTTGTTGAAGCACTTAATCTGTAAAAAAATATTTAAAAAATAAATAATTTTTTTTTAGTTCTGAAAAATAAGCAAAATTCTAAATAAAAACGGATTCTAGCTCAAATGTTCCAATACCACCAGCAATGGGACATTTTCACACTCCGTATCAGGATACAAACCTTTGCTATCTTGTTAACTTTGGCAGAAGTTGGCGTTGGCGGTGGTGGACTTTCAGGGCTTATCGCAATTTCTTCATCAGGTGCGAGGTCTGGATTTAGTGCAAATACACTTTCCAAGTCAATCTGTTATAAAATGGAAACATTAGCCATGTATTTTAACATTTTTTTTTTGTACCATTCATGATTCTTAATAACCCCATAATCCTACAAGAGCTATTACAACAATTATACAATAGAATAGAATCAACTTACAGGCATTGTGGTAAATTCCTACAACAGCATGTAAATTGGAATTAACTGTACAATTTAGCTAAATTTAATGAACTCACATTAAGAATTACTAGAAGCTGGCGTTAATAATATAACTTGTTCCTGTGACTTATTCCTGGATCACTCTGCTCTGGAAAACCTTTAATATGTGTTTTTTTAGAAGCAAGTTACCTACAGTGCCTACAGAAAGTCTAAACCCCCTTTTTTATCTTTTGTTGCCTTATAGCCTAGAATTAAAATGCATTAAAATTGTGTGTGTGTGGGGAGGGGGGTTATCTACACATCCTACCCACAGCTTCCAAGTGAAAAAAATATTCTAGAAATCTGTAGAAAATTAATTCAAAATAAATACTGAAATAGCTTGGTTGGATAAGTGTCCACCCCCCTTGTAATAGCAATCCTAAATTAGCTCAGGTATAACCAATCGCCTTCAAAATCACATACCATGTTAAGTGGCCTTCACCTGTGTTAAATTATAGTGATTCACATGATTTCAGGATAAATTCAGCACTTCCCTGTAGGTTGCCTCTGCTGGGTAGTGCATTTCAAAGCAAAGATTCAACCATGACCACCAAGGCGCTTTCAAAAGAACTCCGGGACAAAGTTGTTGAAAGGCACAGATCAGGGGATGGGTATAAAAAAATATCAAAGGCACTGAATATCCCTTGGAGCACAGTCAAAACGATTATTAAGAAGTGGAAGATGTATGGCACCACTAAGATCCTGCCTAGATCAGGCCGTCCCTCCAAACTGGATGACCGAGCAAGGAGGAGACTGATCAGAGAGGCTACCAAGAGACCAGTGGCAACTTTGCAAGAGCTACAGGTTGGCCAAGACTGGTCAAAGTGTGCATGTGACAACAATATCCCAAGCACTCCACAAATCTGGCCTGTATAGTAGGGTGGCAAGAAGGGTGCAGTTTTGTAAAGACGAATGGTCAAACATTGCCAAATCTAGGTGTGCAAAGTTGGTAGAGACCTATCCCAACAGACTCACAGCTGTAATTGCTGCCAAAGGTGGTTCCACCAAGTATTAACTCAGGGGGGTGGAGACTTATCCAATTATGATCTTTCAGTTTTGCATTTAATATATAATTTTTTTTTCTCAATAAAAACATTTTTTCTCCTTAACAGTGTGGACTATGGTGTGTAAATAAGTGGAAAAAATCCTCATTTAAATACATGAAACTCTTATACACTGACACAACAAAATGTGAAAAAAAAGTTCAAGGGGGTGTAAACTTTCTATAGGCACTGTATGTAATGGAAGCCTGAAATTTCTCTTGAGATAATCTAACTCAATTGTGTGAAATAACGCTACAACTGGTCCATATTTGAAGACTTTATCCAACTGGTGGGGATCAGTTGAAATGAAGTCTGTTTACTGTCAGTCTTATGAATGTCATCACAATAATTCTTCCTTTACTTATACAATGTTTGTCACAATTTGAAATGTTCTACCACACGCTAAGTTCTTTTAGGTGTATCCATACTTATTCACTGTGGTTAAACAATGGAATATTCAATGCAGCATCCCATTTTGTTTTGAGGACACTTCAAAGGGGTCAAGTTTGGGGTGCCAAAAATAATGTGAATATGACAGCATATTACTAGGATCAAGAAAATATAAATATGCTATTTGAATTTAAACAGGCACATCTTGTTACTAAGGCTTTCCATATTTCAAAGGTTAATGAAGTTTGACTAAGCGAAGTTGCTCTATCCAAAGTAATCATTCTGTCCATTTTGAAGTATTCAATAAACAAATACCAGATTCTGATTTTACCTCTTTGCCTTTGGTATCTCCATTCTCAATCCACTCAACAGTAACACTGTCATTGTCTTCATTCAAAGACGTAACCATAGCCTGATGTATTCGACCTAGAAGAGAAACAAGTTATGAAATTTAAACTACTACACTGCTCATTCAATAAAATTGAAAATGTAAGTAAATCAAATGAGCCGAGTACAAAGTATTCAGCAACAATCATTAGAAATCATTCTGATCCTGGCTCAATAAGCAATGAAACAGTTAAACAATGACCTTAAAAAATACAGTCCCCAGTGTGCAGGGCCTCTGCCCTGAAACAGTACTTAAAACAATACCTGAACTTAGTAGGTTTTAATTTATAAATGCAAGGTTGGAGTAACTTGCACCGTTTACCCTCTGGCAGCTTGAGCAACTTACCAAATTGTGTTGCTTAGCAATAGCTTTTGCTATTGACAAACAAATGTACTTTTTTATTTATTAATTTTTATACTACAGTAACATGCTCCAAATTTAGGGCTACTGATTTTCCACGATCGTGGAATTAGGCATTTTGGGAATGGGACTTTGCAATGTTGTCTTTCACTTCACAACTCCAGTTTTCTGTGGGTTTTCTTTGCACTACACCCAGCCGAGTTAATTCATTATGTGACTTCACTCACATGTGCTGAAACTCAACGTGGCGGCTGCACCAACGAAAAAAAGAAATGCAATGTTTCAGCAAAAGACAGAGCTACACATTTTCTGATCTATAGGAGGATGGTAGGATACTATTCTGCAAATGTTGCTGTCATTCGATTGATCATGAACGAGTCAACACCATTAAGATCACATTGCAAGTCGTAAACAAGTACAGAACAAAGAAAAGCAAAAAATAAATAAATAAATAAATAAAAAAAAATCAGGCAACAAATGCAAAGCACTGCGTTCTTCAATGCTGAAAAACTTATACCTGTGGTACTCAAGGTGGGGCTTTCCCGAAGTAAGTAAGCTAAATGAATTGCGTATTTAATTATTGTTTAGTTGATTTCTTTCCACTCTACCTGCATTTTATTAAATGATAATATATCTAATGATGAAGAAACAAGCTCAGCTATTTTTTCTAGCTATACATTCCTGAAAGGAAATGGATCGCTTTACTGTGTAAAAGATGTAGTCACTACAGTACACACCTAATCTTAAATTTAGCCAATAACAAGGCAGAATTAGCAAAGAAACAATTGGGAGGGTTAATTATACGTTTACATTAAAAGAAGCGCTATTTAAATTACAATCAGGTGATTCACAGCAGAGAACCTGTGTAGCAATGAGTCAGTCAACATGCCTTTTTTTTTTTTTTTTTAAAATCAAAGTGTTTCATATTTTATCCTGGTTATTATTATAACACCAGTAAAACACTAAACTTCATTTGTGGAGTACTGTAAACAGGATTACTCTCACATGACATTGCTTGACTGTTACTAAAGGAAAAACACTACAGGCGGCTGTCCCAATTAAAAGACAGGCAATTGAGACAACCTTAATCACATTTTTTTTTATTCTTAATGAAAAGAAAATTAATGAAATCACATCACATTATGATTAAAAATTAAATACATAATTTAAAATACGAGTCAGTTTGTTTTATTTCTAAACAAAATTAAATCGCAACTGCGACGTTGACACGCCAACGTTTTTTGCAACAGCAGCCTGAGAAACCACAGGTGACTCCTCCTTTGTCAAGAGTTCAACTTCGTTTACTCAAGTCACAGCTTAATCACGTACACACTGCACTGTGCTACGAGACCTGTCTTGCTCTGAAAAGCGATCTCCATTCAACACTTGAAAATACTATATCCAAATTAAACGAAATTACGTCCCAATTGAAACGACAAATAGCACTGGGAAGAACTGTTGTCCTCGGAAATAAGTTGATAGGGAAATAAATTGATCAAGCTCTAGAATTTAAAAGGGGAGGTTCCATTGTTTCTAATGCCTACGAGTTTAGGCTGGGAACTAAGTGGCTCGAGCCCAGGAAATAGATTGATAGGATATATTAAACAAACAAATAATTTTTAATTAATTGTGTAAGTATAACTTATATAAATGAGTAGATCAGATGTCTTCGACAGTATGATGCTAGATAAGGGAATGTGAATTTCGCTGTAATATATATTAGCAACAAATGCATTCATTTAAAATTAAATTTGTAAGTAGCCTGTGATATTAATGTGTATTTCTGTTTGTGCTCCAAACGTTAACTAGCAAAATGTATTACATATTAAACGTTATTTTGCATTTCTGGATGTGTTCTTGTTTTGGGAAGCACTACTGTATGGACAGGTATGCGAGCTATTTTCCAAAAGTTAAAGTATGAGTTTGTCATGGAAAAAATTGAGCTCCATGCTGCGATTACTAACTAGGCCACGGTACACAATCAATGAAGAAAAATGTTGCTTATATAGTATTATTATTATTATTATTATTATTATTATTATTATTATTATTATTATTATTATGCTTGTTGTTGTTTTATTTATTTTTACATACAGTACTTTGTATAATTAGGACAGAAGACGAATAGGAGACAGGTTATTCAATTACAAGTTTGGGAAGAAACAATACATTAATTAGTTCAAAACTAAAGAGTTAACGTCTTTGCTAAACCGTGGTAAATACCTGTAGATCAGTATCAACCAAGGCAGCTATTGTAAGAAAGAGAGATCATACCGTGTAGGCTACTGTAGATCAGCGTGATTTTAAAAATAATAAATTCCTGTAGTGCACAACCATGTAAGACACACAACGAGAGAGAGAGAGACAGGATATTGAAATAAAGTGATTTATCACGATTTAAAATCATGTAGATATACACACGTAATGTGTGATCTCTCTTCCTCACAAATCATATCCCTTAGTAATACTATATATAACTGCAAGTAATACAGTTGTCACGTTTACAAAGAATACGGCATTTATGTTACTGTATTGTGTGCAAACATGAGGTTTTTTTTTCTTTTGGGGGGACGGGGGGCGGGGGGGGGGTTAATTCCCAAACTGAATCCACGACAGTTCCTTTCTTAAAAAAAAAAAAAAAAAAAAAAAAACACACGTTCGTCTGGCTATTTGTGGTTAATTTTCTTCACTCTATCCCAATTTAAAAACCACAACCCTAAACCTAGAACCTTTTTTAAATAAACGATTGTTTTTGTAACAATAAATGCTAACGCTTAAGACATGGACAAAACAATGTACTGTATATACTATTTACTTTTTTGGTAGGCCTACGTTTTGCCATGTCTAAACTGTAGTAAAGTTACATCTATACTAATATTAAAATGTAAAAATACGCCTTTGTCATACTAATATTATGGATGCAGCATCTCATTAGATTGTATTACTGAAACATTTTAATTGTGATTAAAGATTGGCCACATTTTGACGTGTAAAATCATTTAATATATATATATATATATATATATATATATATATATATATATATATATATATATATATCACAAATAAACTGCATCTGATTGACAGTGATTTTACAGAAACATAAAAAGACTTGGGGTTTAAAACAATTTACCATATAAAAAGTCGCCAATCACACACTTTAAAGTTCATACGAAAAGACAGTGGCACAAACACACACCAACAGCATACAGTCTTGCAAATAAAACGGTCAGATAAAAATAAAAAGCCATGCAGTGAACCTCCCCTTTAATCAAACTATTGTCCTGCCTTACTTTTGCTTTACTGCACTTGCCCGATCAACTTATTTCCCCGTCAATTTATTTCCTACGACACCGTCTCCCAGAGTTGTATCACATTTAAGCACCAATCGATTATCAGTATCCCAATTAGGAGGCGCCAACTGTACATTTATTGTAATGTCAGCAATAAGCTAAAAAGGTATTTTCAGAACACCTTCATTTGTAGACTGAAATACACTGTCAATGGATGACTGCAAATATGATTCTCGTAACAGTGCTGGACATTTGTTTTCTGAACTGTTATAATATAATTAAGTTGTACTGCTTATTTTAATGAGCAGCAATGAGCTAAGTGATGGTTATAAACATTATGACATTTAAGGGTCTTCAGGTGCTTTCCTTATTATTACAGCAGTAAGAGTCTGATTGAAAATCTTGGCTTTAATAAAAAATACATTTACAAAAGGCCTACTTTAATTATCAACATCATAATGATGTTCAACTGCCACATTTAAATTATTAATAAATTGATAGAAAGTGGGGAAAAAAAAACAGAATTGGTTACTTTTGAAAAACATAATTTGCTAATCGCCAGAATGGAAAATCAGTATCCCTGCAAATGCTGTTACCCAACTGTGACAGGACAGCATCATGGCCAAGGCTGGTGAATGGCATGACTTAAGGTAGAAAAAACGGGGCAGAAAAAACGAATGACAAAACGGAACGCCCATTGACTACAATGGGGAGTGGAATGCCCATTGACAACAATGGGGAAAACAGATGGCCGGTATATATCCAAATCCCAGACAGGAATCCTAAAATCCTGAATATACTTTCTTCACAATAAACTAATACACAAAATAAAGGTGGAACGACATGGAATGACGGCTGCTTTTTATGAAATGACAGGCCTGGAATACCAAAAACACACTAAAAACATAGCACAAATAGGATTGACAGTCTATCTCGAAATCCCAGACAGGAATCCTAAAATCCCGAATTCACTTTCTTTAAAATAAACTACTACACAAAATAAAAGGGCTTGCTGGTATCACTCAGCAAGATTGGCACTGACTTGGGAGAGACTACTCAAGCGACAACGCTCTACGTAGGATTGTTATTATTTTGTATTATGACTATTGTTTTAGTAGTGTTTATAATTAGGATTAGGGGTGGGAATGTCGAATAGTTTCCTATTTCAATACACAGGGTGCAACCTTTTTGTGTATTCGATTACCCGAATCTGGTCCCTTACGCAACCAAGATTAAAAGGCAAATGCGTGTGCACAAGCAGACAGCATAACAGTGTAAGTCGGTAAAGTTTAGCCAGGTTCACAAATTGTTGAAACAATGTCCAAGACAAGATTTCTTCCCTGTGTACCCTATTAACCCTATAAGTTTTTTCTTTTTTTCAGTCACAGCGTGTATCTCTTCCACTTAAAGCACAGTAGCATAATATTGTGCAAACCACCAAATAAGTTTTGCTGTAGTGTATTCAGAATAAAATAACACCTATCATATACCTACCTAAATATTCTACATCTGTTTTAATTCTAACAAATAATATTTATAAAATAATCTTAGTGTAAATATTGTATCCTGGCCAAAATAGAAAATACATTCCAACATTACAATAGTAACATTACTAATTACAACTAGCCATCAAGTACTGACATCAGATGAATCTAAATCAAGTTTATGTTTATTCAATAACCTGTAAATAATTAAAATCAAGGTTACTTGGTTGTACTTTTAATGGTCAGTGCAAATGTTGCCTACTCCATCCATTCACAGAAAGTCAACAGTAGATGTTTTACATTGAACTACAGTCCAGAGTTAAAAAAAAAAAAAAAAAAAAAAAAACTCCTTTCTAGCTCCAAGTATCCTGCCTTTTCTTAAATGCGTTGTTTTGCTTAACATTTAGTATGTCTTTATATTCATCATAACGTTAAATTGCCTTTCTAATTTCAATGTTTCCCAAGTTTGGATTACCTTTTATAGCGCTATATACATGTTAAATGGCTGAAGTAACATATATTGAAAGGCTTTGTTTGCTCTCTTTGGTTACCATACAGTTAGCAACATACTGGAAATAAAAACCATCATGAAAACAATATATAAATATATTGGAACAGATAAAATTGAATCCTGGCCAGTAAAAACACTAGCTCAGTGGCCCAGTAGTTAAAAATCTAAACGTAGTGCCCTGGTTATCCTCACTCTATCTGGCACTTCAGTGGCACACTCTGTGGTGATGCTGTAATAGACATGGTATGGTATCCAGTCCATGTGGTAACAGAATTAAATAGCATTTTAAAATGCTCAGTGATGTTAAACGCAATTTTGGAACAACGATCAGTTTATAGCGGGTATGCTTGTGCTAAGTAAATCAATTTATTTGTATTGTTAATATTATTAGCATTATTATTATTATTATTTTAGGCAGGGATTTCCACATTATGTGTTTCAAAGATAGTGATAGTTAGGTGGTACAGTATTAACAAGATGCAATGCGTGATACGCAGCTGTTACTGAATAAATGACGATGGACTTCATAAACTCTTGTCTAGTTATACAGATTAGACTCCAAAGTAGACTACTGTAATCTCTTTGGAATAAAGATTTTTCAACACTCCTGTGGTATGCTAAATTTGCTTTAGGCTTGCTGCAAATGTTGTGTTTGTTTTTTTATCTCCTGACACTACCAAGGCATAATTATCAATCTAATGAAATTGTTGTGCACAAGCTTTTACTTAACAGCAATGATATTAAAATAAATCATGTCAGCGGGAAAGGAATGGAGTGTTTGTGGGTGGCATAATCATCTACATTTATTCAAACAATTATATTTTGTGTGCCCAATTAATCGATTGCTATTTTGAGGCTTAACTGACAGCCCTAATGGACATTGTGTTCCAACAGATTTCTTGTCACTGGACTTCGCATTCCCCTATCTTCCCAATACTAGGCATATGTTTGGTTTTTTTCCCCCACTTGAAATTGTTCTGTATGACTTTGGACTGAACAGCCGTTTGTTTAGTTTTGTTTTTACAGTATATTAGAACTAATGTACCAAAGCAAACGACCTCTGAGACACACTTCAAACAGGTAGGCCACGCATCACTTTTTAACAATTTAATGTAGCGCGTGTGTGAGTATGTTACGTTATTTAGTAATACTTGACCATAACACAATTAACTGTACAAGGCGGCAAACATTATATTCACGGCTTGTGTGTTAGACTGGCATTTAAAAATAGGACATGTGGCGATGTTTGGGAGGTTTAGGCACACTGCTGTGTAGAGGAGAGTATTGGCTGGCGCTGGATTCAAGTACTCTGAACTTGTAGTGCTCGCTTATTCAACCAATATATTTCTCGAAAATCCCACCGCTAGTATAGTTGATTATTCAAGTGTAAACAAGGTGACGCCAATCGCAAGAGCATGTACCATTTCAGTTCTGTACTTGCCAACCTAATGACCAACAATATCAGTTATTATGACAATAATAAGCTCGGTGGTAACTGAAGAAGTCTAGACACAGTTGGCTTTGTTGTGGGAAGCTGCATTCCTCGCCATGGTAACAGTCATTAAGAAACAAATCAGTACGTTTACATGACAAAGCGTTTTCTTAAAATCACTTTTCTGTGTTTATAGGGTTAACAATAGAAAATCAAATTAGAATTCAACTGTCTCTCAATAATAAAAACAATATCCTACAGGGCAAAGCGTGCAAGATATTCAGTTTTTCATAACAATGCTGGGTTATATAAACCCAATATAATGATATTAAAAAAAAACAATGTTTGAAATGCCAGGATTTATATCGTAAATGTATGCGGACACGAAAAAAACACTTTGTTTTTGTTAGTTTTTTAGACTAGATTATTGGTGAACTCCTGATAATGTCAAGCAAACATGCAAACATGTACTTTATTTCTCTCTTTGGCTAAAATTTAAGTTATAAATTAGTTATTGCAGCCTTATTTAAAACGTACTGTGCCAACAATTTTTTTCTCTGACCCAATTAAATGACCCAAGGGCCTAGCTATGAATTGAGGTTGCCTAGTGGTATATTATTTCAACCAAGACTTTCATACAAGCTCAGGCAGTGGTCCAAAAACCTTAAAAGCCAAAGGGGAGGAAGGGTGTATAGAGTATCACTCAATGTATAAACATGAAAGTGGCAATCGATGCCTACAAATGAGTGCAGACATTAATACATCTTGTACAATGCAAGTGAGAAAAACAAAAAGGTTTGAACAATTAAAAGGAGTAATGAACAATACATTTTGTTTCTATATACAGCAGAGATACAGATAAAAGCCGGTTTCATAAAGACCTTTCCAGATCCCCAGCCCTAAAGAAAAACCTGGCAGAGGTTCACTCCCTGTCTCCTTAGAATTCCCTGCTATTTGAAATCTTAACTACATCCCTGCATCAGTAAATAATACAAAAAAGCCTCACCTACTGGAGGTGTTCTTTCTATTATTGGCCTTTGGCAGGCACATTTCAAATCTGCACTCATGCAAATAAAGGCTGTACTAACCAAAAAAGCATTTCCTGGCTCTGATACTGAATATGATCCTAAGGCGTAGTTTATTGTAACTGAGTGCTGTATAGGTTTGACAATGATGTCCTACAAGCTTAACTGCTATAGTGTGAAGCAGACTGAATATTTTTTTTTGTTTCAGCTGAAGGTGTTCATTTTGGTATGATCACATTTTGAATCAGGTTCCTAGAAAAATAACCACCAATTAAAGCTATGGATTTATAAAAAACAGTTCAGCAAATAATACTTGCTGCTTTTTACTTCTGTTGACTTATGGCAGGTTCTTATTTATGGACATTAGCACGTGTAGAGAAACTATCTTTGAAGAAAGGTGTCACTTGTCTTACAACAAAGTACAGTGGAACTACAAAGCCTGTAGTTGTAAGCAATCGTTCAGAGTGAAACACAAATCCTGCCTGGCATGTAAACATGCAAGACTTAATACCAAAATACACTGGTTAAAAAAAAAAATTACAAATAAATCCAGTGGAAGGACTAGCAGAATCTTCAGAGCACAGCTTACAATTCAGTCCTGAAACTGCAAACACAATAACACTACTTGTGCTACGTTGGTATAAAATTTAAAGTGAACAACAACATTTGAAGTGTTTAGCCAGAAATGCATACAAACACACATGCACCTCGTGATCATTTTTGATTGTTATTTCCTGAAAAAATGGGCAATTACATTGGGCAGTTTACATTTAAGTTAGTTACTGCTGTGCAGTATTGACATGTTTGAATTACAGTAGTTTGCTACAGTAGTGAATTCCTAATAAGTCAAATCCACATATCGGGACTGGTGTTTGGATTTATGAACATGAGAGAAAGGGAGAGAGAGAAGTGGAGGATTAAAAAAAAAAAAAGGATTAACCATTGGTGTTTTGTTTTTGGACCCATTACAGATAGGACCTACAATTAAGGAACAAAGGAAAGGCAGGCGAGCAGTGGTGTCCCCGTCCCTAAAGCAGAGCCTGTTTTGATTTGGATTAATCCTCACGTCCTGACCCTGCACGTTTTATTAACATTTCCACGCTGTCGAGGGGGAATTATACCTACAGTACCTGTTTCGGACTTGGTCACGGTCAGTCAAACCCTAAACACGTAGAATGTTCACCAGAGCAGAAGGGTTAAAGGACTGGTTTCTAAACTACATTACCCAGAAGACCTGTGATGACGCTTGTTTAATACGTTTTGGTTTTATGTGTGTATTTTGTGTTATATGTTGTGTGTTAATGTTGGTGTATAGTCATTGGTACACAAGATATAAACAGGTCTGTGTAACACGAGTGTTTAAAATGTATACTTGTATTTATGCACGAGGATTGCACAGCACTTCATGTGCAGGTAAAATGTAATAATATGTGAGCATGGGGAATTGCACTTATATTAATTTGCGTGCAGTTGTACCGCGACTCCAACTGAATGATTGATTAGCATTCGAGTCTTGGTACAGCTGCATAAAAGCTGCATGTTTTCACTCACTCGGGGTTGTGTGTTCGTGAGTGGAGAACGGGATTGGAGATGGAGGTAATAAGAAGAAGACATAATAGTTAAAATATCTGCTCACCATGTTTTGTTTAGTGTTAGTCCATTTTGATTGTCTCTTTGTTTTGGCTGCCAGTGCCGTGTCCTGTTTTTGTCCTGTTTTATTTTATAATAATAAACCGCGCAGCAGCGCATCCATTTATCATTTCCTCTCACAGTACCATGTGTTTCTTCTGGTCTGATGCCCCCACTACAGCCGTCTTTGTCACAGTTTCCTATATGGTCATTGGATAAACAGAAGACATTTAATTTTGTGGGTGTTGCGCCATCGGTCTCACAGCACAAAGTTATATTAAAAATAATTAAGTAAACCTACAGCTTTACAAAATTACTGACAACCACCAGAGATTAAGTAGCTTTTTAAAAAATAAATTAATTACTAAACTATTACATACAAAAAAGGTTTTTGTAATTTTTTTATTTTCATTTGTATGTGAGACTTATATAGTTTAGAGTTTACAGGACCTTGGGTGACCGCATAGAATTCGACAGGAGTTTTTCTAGCAACAGAACTTTGTGACAAAAGAATAAAAAAGTACTTGACCGACGAGCAAGGTAGAACAGTAAAATTTGTTGTCCCTCACACAAATCTTGTTGTCCCGGGCATCGGGCGATATGAATTGCACACCCCTGGAATGCCAAGTCTATTTGAAGTCAACATAAAAAGGGTTTGACAGTATTGCCTACCAGTCTCTGCAAACAGTACTGATGGCTTTTCCCTATAGGCATGCAAGACTCACCAATACATCTGACAAGTTATTCTATTCACAACAAAGATGCAAGTCCTGCCAGTTATTTCTACCAACAGATGTTACCTTGGTTTATAAGAATGCTTTGTATTCCGTATCGTCTAAAAATACTAACTGCAGTGAATGCTGGCAGTAAAGTTTAAAGACGTTACCTGTATAACCTATTTGTAGTACTGAAGCAAAGCTCATCAAGCACAAACAAAATATATAGCCTATATGTACTGGTACTCTTTTTAATGAAACTTATTTATCCCAATCAAGCCCTTCAAGTTATTCTTAATACTCTAATGTCTAATTATTATTTTTAATGATTTTGAACCAAATGCCAAAAATAAATAACTTCTCAGCTCTTAAATAATAACATATTAGGGCTGTGTTCGAAGGTTTGTTCGCTAGCCAGGAATTCAAAGGTAGTTTTAATAATAATAATAATAATAATAATAATAATAATAATAATAATAATAATTATTTTTATATAGCGCCTTTCAATAGTTGACCACCATCACAAAGCGCTTTACAAGATACGAGACAAGGGTGTGTGAACTATGCATCAGCTGCAGAGTCACTTACAAGAACGTCTCACAGGAGGTTAACTGACTTGCTCTGGGTCACACAATGAGTCAGTGCCTCGAAGGTTCGTCAGGTTCAATCACGCACTGTGTTTTGTTTTGTTTTTTTCTCATTCTTAAAATATACCATTTGTTGCAGTCCTATAACATATTAGTATTTTTTGTTTTTAGGTTTACCACCAACTAAACAAAGCACTTTTCTTTATATGTTTGAATTTTTCTAACAAACTGCTGCACCACATTTTTTGAGCAAAGGCTAGATCTTAATTACCTCAGTGACTCAAAAACAGCTGATGACAGTGATGTCTGTGCATGATTTTAATTAATAGGCACATTTACACTGCCACTTCTGATCGGGATCAAATGCATCGGTATATCTGATCACAATAAGTGGAGTTGCGTTTACATAGCCATTTCATCAGGATGAACTTTCAAGTGTGCTTTGCATGCGCACTGAGAGTGCAACTCTGAGCTTCACGTTATTACGTTCTACATCATCCCACTGAAGGATGCAACACAAATTTTGTCGTTGTGATAAAAATGAAAAACACAATTAATTTGTACACAAAAATGAACAAGCCATTTACTGTTAACTTTAACAATATTTTATTTTAAAAAAAAAAGAAACGCGGGAGATGTATTCTCTTACCTGCTCCTCTGATACGCTAGAGGGAATGTTTCAGTCTGGAACCCACCTTCAAAACAAAGGACATCACCTTGCCACAGTGCATGCCGAAACTTGAACCGGCCGAGTGTTTACACTGATAGGATCAAATGCTACCGATGCATCTGACCCTGATCTGTACCATCTCCCCGAGAGGAACATTTGATCCGATCGCTGAACATTTACACTGCCGTTTCTGAGCAGGATCAAATGTAAACGTGCCTAATGAATCTTTAAAAAATAAAGTATCTTCAAGTTATTACAACTTATCAATACCAGCATACCGAGGTAAGTATAACTTATTTTTAACCTTTGGTAAGTAATTCGTCACATATCCGCCCTAACCGTTTATCCACCACCTTAGGTCAGCCAGGGTGTCCTCGGCTCACTGCGCACCAGCGGCCCCTGTAGATTGGCCGGGTACATGCGGGCATGCTTATAAGCTGCCCAGAGCTGTGTTGTCCTCCGAAGCTGTAGCTCTAGGTTACCTGCATGGCGGGTCTGCAGAGTGAAAAAAAGCGGTCGGCTGACGGCACACACTTCGAAGTCAGCATGTGTTCATCTTCGCCGCTCCTGAGCCTAAAAATACAATTAGACATTTCAAATTGGGAGAAAAACGAGGTAAAATCAATTGGCAACTACTAAAAAAAAAAAAAAAAAAAAAAAAAAAAAGATCTGTAGCTCCTACCAAAGTTTTCATACACCGAGTTGTATGTACTCTGTGCACTACCGTTGCTGGTAGTGTCACTTGATCTCCTGCCTGTCACTCAGTAGCGAATGCATGCACCCACTCATGTGACAGACGGCTATCCCGTCACAAGCATTAATACCCTGTATCTTTCTAAACAAGGGATTTAGGTGAGCTCCATAATAAAAACTGAATCTCAAAACAATAGCTGTGTTAATCTAGTAATTGTTACAGATGTGTATAATGGTATTTAAAACAGGATTCATTTATCCGAATTTTTACATATGCCCCCTTACTCTGGCCCCACCACAATCGGATACGCGATGGACAACTGTATAACTTATCTTTAATCTTTGGTTTCTAACTCTTTTCATTTTATGTAGAAAATACAGGGAAAATCAATGTAGAAAAATGTCCCACAGGAGCAAACAACTGCCAGTACTACTCTATATGTTACTGTGAGAAAATTATAGAGGTAGGTTTGAGTATTTCTGTTTAATTGTTTTTTCCTTTTTAAAACAAGCAAAAAAAAATTACTTTTTAATCTTAAAAGATAAACAAACCGAAAATCAAGTCTGATTTTAAACGTATGAAATAAAAAACATGTCGATTGCTTGTTGCAAGGAGTCAAATAAAATCACTTCAATAGGACAAGCATAACATTGTGACAATAAGCTGAGTTGACATTATCAGTTCACCAATAACCTAATTAACCAAACGAGCAGGTACAAATTTAAGCTAATCTAACAAGTTCTCTTTTACTCCTACATTCCTGTGCACATTCTTTGAAGCCATTTGAGTTATTAATTTGCATATATGCTACATTAAACCGATTCATATTGCTGTCAACGTTGTCAATTTCTTATTTAACCTAACATTTTGGACAACAGTAAGCACTGTTCTTAACTAGCCTAAACTGGAGTCAAGGGTAACAGTGTTGCACCTGGGTACAGGTGTGTGGCCTGAATTACAGTTTTTTTTCCACAGTTAAGAATACATATTCAAAATAAAACGTTCAGCTGGGTAACTAAGGTGAGCAATGAGGATGATAATAAATCAATCAGTGTTACACCATTGACTTGGTACAGGTTAAGAGGTAGAACTAGGGCAGATCTTAAGTGTATCTGTACATTACCCACAACCCACACTTATTATAACTGGCTCACAGAAAGCACCAGATCCAATTACTTATAGGCACATTTTATAAAAAGTTATTCAATAAACTCTCCCTTGCAATGTGTCACTCAAAAAAAACAAACACCGGTTCAGGAGGCCCAGAGCTCAGTGATATAACCTATTAAACAAAGTAGACGTACAGCTTTCAAAGAAAATCTAGAGGTTTGTTATACAGTACAAATCCAAGAGCAACCATCTAAGAACAGTGGATTAGCCAGTGTGACAAGGATCATCATTTAGCTTCATGGCTCTGACTCTTTGGAACTCTCTCCCAGCTTTGGTGCGTGATGCTCCGACCGTAGCTCGCTTTAAATCAACTCTCAATACCCACCTGTTCTTTCTTGCTTTCCATGCTCCTTGAGCCTGATATCTGTTATTAGCTGCTGCTACTCTTTCACATACTGTTACTATCACGTATTCTGCACTTTCCAAAATATTTATTGTACTATTTCATGTATTATGTACTTTCCACTGCATATCATGAATTATGCATTTCTCTATTTGAAGTATTATGGATTTTCTTGTATTTACTGCATCTTGTAAAGCACTTTGTGATGGTGTTCCACTATGAAAGGCGCTATATAAAATATTGATTGATTGATCACGAGTGTAAGACTGGCTCTGGCTTAACACAGCCCTCTTCAACAGACGGGCATAATTTGATTTGTAGAAAGCTGTCTACTAGGGAGCAATCCATGCTCAGCCTACCACAGTGAATTAAGTTATGTTGGTTAGGACAGTTAGTAATCTAACTAGTAGTCCTTTGTTGTGACTGGACAAGGTGTAACAGTGGTAAACTACTTTTCTTATGGTCTTCTTTTAGACAAGAAATGTAGCTGAATGGTATGAAACATACAGTTTGCCACAAATGTATTTATTTACAATAATGTGTGTGTGTGTGTGTGTGTGTGTGTGTGTGTGTATATATATGTATATATATATATATATATATATATATATATATATATATATATATATATATATATATATATATATATATATATATATATATATATATATATATATATATATATATATATATTATGGTTGAATTTATTATACATATATTAAAGAGCTAGTCTTACTGCTGACATGTACAAAAAAAGTCAACCAGGTTGTCAAATTATACTTCTGAAATTTTGGACTGTGAATAAACGTTTTAAAATCTATTGTTGAAGAATACTCGTGTCTAGTTCCACAAAAGGATGGAATCGAGCTGTTACCAACACCCCCGCACCCAACCACACTTCAACAACCATCTAAACGGCATAGGTCAATTAGGCTGTCAATGTACCATTTCCTGTTCATTGTTTTCAATTCATTGTGATGCCGCTAAAAAACCTACTCTTTAAAAAAAAAAAAAGTGTCTTTAAATTGCAGTTTGTGTCAAAATAGACAGACTGACACACCCTCAAGGTCTTGCTGACTGTGTGTATACAAGATTTATATTTTCTATATAGGCTTAAATCATATCTAATATAAATCAATGTCAAAATGTTAATGTCAAATCCTTTAACGCGTGATCGTCTGTATAAATGGACACCAACGTGCAGCTGCTTTCATGCGATGAGGATGCACAGTACCGCGTCTAACGCCCTATAGAGGATACTTGTCTTGATTTTTCACCACTGCTGAGCTGCCAGATTTACTCAAACCATTTATTTATTTATTTATTTTTTTTACAGCAAACTGGCTTGCACATGCGCCAAGCAGATCCCTTATTCATAAGCTCCAAAACCCATGTTGTATTCAGTGCCATTTCTTGAGCATCTGCACTCTGCTGCATACTAGTTAATGTTTTGACTAAAAAAATAAAATAAAAAAACCGCATTCGACACAAAAGAAAAACACTTACCGATAACACAGGCTGTATTGATTAAATATTTTTCTGGTTGTAATTTAACTGAAACTTTTTGGCTCTTCTGTTAAATATTGTGCACAACATAGCTACACGCATTAACTCTAAGTACAGCAACATAAATACGACATCCTGAGTATAACAACGTTGATTAAAACGGCGATACAATCCCTTGCCTGCACATTTGTTGCTCTGTGTTACATTTACAGTAATCGTCCATCCAAAATCAGTAATACTAGGCTTATTAATAATTAAGATTCTTACATCGCATTCTCTAGAACAAGCAACTGCTACCCTTGTTGACGTCTGATAATATCTGGAATAGTAAACATTCGTAATACAAAAGTTTGTGTTATTATTTTAATTATCTTTAACTGAAATACAGTATTTCAAATCTCCTGCCCCAAACCAATGACATCACGTTCTATAGCTGTACGCTGGAAGAGATCTTAAGGGCGTTATATGTATCTACACTGGCTCTGTTCACCCAATCGTGTTTTGAAATGTACTCAATATGAGAGGAATGGGGTGTACAGTTATACTGAGAAACTATACATGACGAAGATATTCTGGAAATGCAGTCGTGTTCTCCACCCTGGGCCACTGCAGCTGCATCTCTCAGCGTCAACGGTTGCCGTTCACCACAGCAACACAAAGATACTCAAACAACTCCCAATGAAAAATCATATGAAACCCACAAAAAGGACTGGCCACAGAATGGGAGTCACTTACCATCGCTTCGTTTTATCTCCACGTAAATACCGATGAGAATCTTGCCGAAATTAGCCGCCATGCTTCATGGGTGAACGGTATTAAATTGGTGTGTCTGGGAGTTTTTACTTGAATTAGACTTGCTTGTTTTGCGCTCCTGATACCGGTAGGCAGGCAGGGGCTCAAGCAACAGGGAGACAGAGAAAAATGGTAGAAAGGCGCTTGCGCAAAACGCTCGCTCTACAGAACGCGTCACGCAAAGAGCTCAGAGAGACTTAAAGGAGAGGAATAAGGGAGTTTCTTTGGCCGACAAGAAAAACTGCGTTTCACGCGGTTTTATAGGCAGATGATTTTTCTTCATTCATTGCTTATCCCAGACATTGAGGACTTCGTATTAGTGAACTATATAATTAATTTATACAGTTTCACAAAAATAACTGACCATTTTAGTAAATGCATCAGCTTATACTCTGCAGTATAATTAAATGGATGCAGATTTCCTTTATGTTGGAACTACGGCATAATGTGGATGCACCAAATGAACAGAATCAATGTATAGTATGTAATAAACTGTTGTTTTTTGGTTATTTCTGTGGATTTTCAATTAGTTACACACAGAACTTGTGACGGGACAACTCCGTTTTGATTACCATTGCAAATTAATTGCAAATAAGCAGCATTATTGTGCATAGTAGTTTTAGCTAAGAAATGGCATGTGATTTGTGTTCTTTGGTCGTTATTTAAGGGATAACGTGTTGTTTGGGGATTAGAAAGCCGATTTTTGTACGTTCTAGTACTTGTAAAAAATAGTAATTACTGTGAAGCTACTGTCAGATGTACAACTAAAAACGGATGTCCACTTTTTGCCATTACTCTAACTAACGGCGGAGGGGGATTTGGCGCCCTGCAGACAATCTAACCTCGTTTAGCAAGAACCGAAAGTAACACCAGGATGAAAACCCACTGCACAAAGTCCTTTCATTGCATTTCAGATAAGTATGGGAAAGCACTGTAATAATAATAATAATAATAATAATAAAAAGGTATTGTGAAAAAAAAAAAAAAACTTTGGTAAACTTTCATAAGGACATTAGTGCAGTTTTACATGCAGCACATGTCCTGGCAAACATGTACTGGTATTTTAATTCTAAAAATGGAAACATGCTACTTTAAAGAAAGTTGTCGGTTTGCATGCCTTTTATTGCAGGCATTGTCAAACAATCATGGAATGGGTGTTTTATATACTGTAGAATTACATAGTTCCTTCAGACTGTCTCTGATAACACCACTAGGGGGTTCAAAACTGAAACTATGGGATTTTCATACCCACTTTAGGATTCTAAATACAAAGCATCACGTTTTGAACCCCTAATTGATTCTGTGGAGTCAAACGGTTCTAATTAAATCCCGATATGGAGAAACAGAATTCAGATTTGACCCGGAAAACGATTTGGAGAAAGTGAACTCCACAATTCTTTTGTCCCGTATCCGCATGCCTAGGAGTGTTGTTCAGAAAGAGGTGACAATATTTAAACACCACTATGCGAAAGTAATATTTTATATTAAAAGCCTATTTTTTTAGCTGCCTCAGATTATGGGAGTGTAAACAACTGGGTAAGAATTGATATCACAGAAGCAATATTTATTAATAAACCTGCTTTCCTGGTGTGGGGAGAACCAGGATAGTGTTTATTGTAAACAACCTAAATAAACAACAACTATAAATAGATAATAACCCCTTCCATGCCCAAGAATATACAGTCTTTACATCAAGCATGTAAAGGCATTGTAGGGCAGTTCCAAAGACATATTGGTGGTTGCAGGAATCCTAACAGTCACTCACAGGAGAGACACTTAAGCCCTTTTCACACTGGCGCTCCTACCCCGGTCCCGGTTCTGGCTATCTGGGTCACAGTTCCGTGTAGTGTGAAACAATGTACCCTAGCTTGACTCATGTTGGCAGTGACCTACTTCGGGATGTGGGTTGACACGTTTTGACCTGGGTCGAGCAAGACAAAATGCATAATGGCTGTTTGTAAGCGGATGAATTTATAAACAGCCCCGCCTGCGTCAAGGTTTCATTTTATTCTGTTTAGCCATACAGTACTTCTGATGATTGAGACACACCATGAGCCAGATTGCAGCAGGGATGAAGAAACATTTGCTCTAATCAATGGAAGTGTCTGTAACAAGCAAGCCATCTTGAAAGCCTGAACAGATGAAAGGGCGGACTTGTGAATGTTGTGCTTCCGGAGCATTAAGTACGCACATTGTGTACTTGCTTCTATCACCCAGTTCGACCCTGCTTCTTCAAAAAGCAGTTTGGAATTGCGTAGCCGAACCACGTGATACTGGGTCGCGATCTGGGTAGAGCATGCCATTGTGAATGGGCCTATAGACTTTTATACTCAAATCCAGACCATCTGTAAAAACTTATTTCAAACATCCCTGTTATTTGTCTAATGAAAAAGGAATATATGGCGCGTTTGATGGAGTACTGTGAAGGTGCTGCAGTTTAAAGTATTAAAGATGACTTAGGAAGCTCTCAAGCAGAAACTGTTTTAAAACTTGTATTCTTGATAAATGCAAGGTACTCGACAATATTGGCTAGGGATTGGATTTAAATTCCCTGTGGGAAAATATTGACTCCTTAAAAAAAAAAACAATGTGAAAAATACAGGTATAAAAAAAGGATCACTTGCCATAACTGTATCAGTAGGATGTGAAGCTGTCAAACTGACTTGAAACTTGGAGATTTCTATAATTTTATATGCTGCAGAATAAATAATATAATCCAGTAGCGTACTGGACAATTTACAATTAAAAGTGTGGGCTGCAGTGTATCTATTTTGTTATCCAGCCCCTATTTATTTATTTATCTCAGAAGACTGTAATCATCCAAGATAAGTATTGTCCTTAAGACTCTTATCGCCCTTTCAAGGATGTCATAGGGATAGATTTTATTGGTAGTCTATTACAATATAAGAAACTGGGGTACTGTTTATGGATCTACAACAACATGAATTATGACTTGATACTTTGTGAAAGATCATCAGGTTATTGTGTTTGAGAGTAACATAATAATATTAATAATATATATATAGCAACATTTTTATTTTTATATAGCACCTTTCATAGTGGACCACCATCACAAAGTGCTTTACAGAGGTAGCATGTGAATTGTGCATTATGTGCAGAGTCACTTATAATAGGACATTGAAGCATATAATAAAAATAGCATCTTATAACAATCAGAAATACGTTTGACAGAATTTAACCACCGTTGTTTTGTACCATAAATCCAATCCTGCAGAAGAATCCCTGCAAACGTTGTTTCCTCTTAAGCTTTCAATGCAAGAGACAGGGCCTACAGCACATTGGATCACTGAACCAGAATTCTACACAAACTAATTTGGCTATTGACGATGATAAAATATAAGGAATGCCAGGAAGGTATAGAACATATGCATATATTTGTTAGAAAGTGCATAACATTTATTTCAAGGAAACTTACTGCTGTTTTCCTCAATCCAAAAGAAGCTTAATATATGCCAGAACCCCCCTGGAAATGAGATGAATATCTCAAGGGTTCTATCCTGGTTATATAAATACATTTGAAATGTGATCTTTGGGAATGGCAATGGTTTTTACCTCATACAGTAGCTGGTACAGAAAAAACTGCATTAATTAAAACAGAACTTACAAAAATGTTGAATCATTCGTAAATCTCACTAAGTTATCTCTTATAACAACAAAATCAGCCAATGTGTCTTTTGTGACTTTATCTGTAAAATTAGAATCCTAGAATAAATTATGTACTGCATTATAAATTAAGGAAACTAAACAGTGCAGACAATAAATGTACTTATCAGTTTCCTCCCTTTGTTTAAACTGAAAAAGGTTGTGGCTATTTGTTGGTACAGTGTAGAGAATCCTGTCATTAAGATCAGAATCATAAAGGCTGTTTACTATTATGCTACATTTGGATGCAGAATAAGCGGAGGGATTTGTAGAAAGTTACCATTTTTTGAAATAGAATAAAATGCAGGCAAGCATCAAAACAGTAGATTAGAACTCAGGTGAACATCAAGAAGAATGTAAGCATTTTTTCATAGAATTACAAACTATTCAACATATTGATACATTGACCTTTAGATAATAGACCCTTGAGAAAAATAAAGTCTCAGGGTACTTGGTCAAGCTATTTATTCAAATCATTATTAAAACGGGTGAACAGAAGCAATCAGCAAGTATATATATAGTGTGTGTGTGTGTGTGTGTGTGTGTGTGTGTGTGTGTGTGTGTGTGTGTATATATATATATATATATATATATATATATATATATATATATATATATATATATATATAATAAAACTATATTATATATATATATCATATAATATACATGTATTGCAGCAAATAGAGTTGTTGCATAAACGGATAACGTGATCCAACTAGGTTGAGGTCCAGGAGGTTTTCTGATACTTAGTCATCGACTGGTGTGTGTGTGTGTGTGAAAGCACAAATAACAGCCATCAACTTCCCTCGTTGAGTTTGATATTAAGTTTCTAAGGTGAAAAATATTAATGAATGTAAATTGTCTGCCCGTTTCACTACATTCCAGCCACTTGGCTTGGGTGAAGGAAACATGGACCCTGATTTGGTCGGAAGAGACTGTGCCTCCCCTTTAAAAACCTGAAGGACATGACCTGTTTGTTTATTTTGTGTTGGCAAACAATAAAAATTCGCAGAAGCCCTTGACTTTATTGTCTTGTTCCAAGGTTTCCTGTTTAGCCTACCTGACTGTTGGCTGTCCTGCCACAGGTTCCAATAATGGTAGGTGAAGAAAGTCACAGGGGCTCCAAGCCAATGCTTGAATGGGCAATGTAAATTGTTTTGTATATAAGGGACACCTTGTTTTATTGTGTTTAACAGTTCAGTATCTAGTGCTAAAATCAAATAGGATGATTCTGAAGCATAAACAAATCATGTATATTGATTCCTGGTTATATTAGGGTTCCAAAGTCATGAAGGTTTATAGATATACTATATCACCATGCCAGATCTTTGCTGACCATACAAAACCAAGCTACACCTGCTATTTGCCTGTGAAACCTTGTGTTCAACCTTTGTCCAGACTTCAATGCTGATCTGATACAACTGTCCACTCCCATGAGCACTAATCAGAAAATATAAAGGGGTTTATGTGTATATAGATATTGACACATCAATATGCCTGTACACAATTTTGACTGTTTGGTTTCCATAGTAGAACACTTGATGGCAGCAAACTGCTGCAAGGAGATGATACAGTATTTATAATAATGTTATTAGAAATCTTGAAGACACACAATGTGCCATATATATATATATATATTATATATATCTATATATCTATAAGGATATATATTATATACGGAGGAGATAGAGAGAGAGAGAGAGAGAGAGAGAGAGAGAGAGAGAGAGAGAGAGAGAGGCAGGCAGCGTTATTTTTAAATAAAATAGTTTAATGATTAGCACTGGTCTTAGACTACCTAACCTATCTTTTAATCTGGTTCTAATCGGTATGGCCTAATTATTTTTGTTTGTTTTCTTAATTTCATGTGGGCTTGCTGTCCAGACCCAAGTAGTGTGTCAAACCAAAGCTTCTTGTTTTTGTTTTTTCTTTCTTGGTAACCGAATTGGAAGGAATTTGAGATAGAGGGTTGGGAGGCATTTTATGAGATTTTTATCTACAGAAAGACCATGCAAAACTGAGAAAGCATAACAATTGCTAAGTAGCCTCTTTGTATTTTCGTTCCATTTTAATTGCATTATCCCATATACAATAAGCATCATTCCACTTTAATCACAGTATCCCATATACAGTAAGAGAGAGAGAGAGAGAGAATCAATTGCTACGAGTGCTCAAAGCTCCAGCATCTTACTTGTTTTGTGTAACGTTCGTCCGCCCTGTTTTGTTGGTGTCTACTCGTTTTGTTTGTTTCTTTATTTTTGGCGTAAAGTGCTGTGTTTTTTGTTGCAATCTTTTTATTTTCTGTTTGTTTACTTACAGCTTCACCAAAAACCCACGTCGGTTATTGTCTTGCTTTTTCCTGGTCCGTGATGTCACCACGCACCTGCGCACTGCGAGCTAGGGTTATACCTAAATCTGGATTTTAGAATTTAAGTTTTAAATTCTTAAAATACCAACATTTTAGCCAAAAAGGTTGGCTGTGATTGTAACATACACTGCCTAGCTGTTACCAGCAGGAAGGAGACTCAGAGTCATGAAGCTGCAGTTTAAGCACTAAACGCATATTTATTAAACACAAAAACAGGAACAAACAAAACAGGCATGAAGGGATAAAATGATGGTTTCAACAAAATACACGTAACATAGGCTGGGCATTCACCTTAACTATAATTATAATTACAATCATAGGTCACCAAACTCCCTCCTACAAACAAAGGAGTTCTGCTCCCCATTATACAGGTGATCACTCCCCAGTTTGCCTTGGGCAATGGCCATACCTGTGATTGTAGCATGGACAGAATTAACCCCATCTTTGCCAACCTTTCATTCCCACACACACACTATTTACTCAAGCAGGGCTTTTGCACTGTCACAGACCAGAATAAGGCTATTCCTGCAAATAAATAATAATATGAAATACCAATATTTAATTATTTAGCAGGTTATTCTTCCCCTTCTTTCCTTCTGTTCAGATATGAGTTAAAGCCTTTGTGCTTGGCTTAGTTATCTGTGGTGAAAACTCTGAAAATAAAATTAGTAGTTTTCAGAAGTCAGCAGGTGTGGCTTTTCAACTTTGGACTCCATTGAAACCCACTTTGTGAATGACACTCTGACCAGCAGGATAACAGTGATAAAAGTCCTTGGCAACACTACTCTTCCTATTGTAGCACCTGTATCAAACAGAGACTGGGCTGGCTCTTTGGCATCGCCATTTATCTCCTTTCCTGCTTTTTGTTTCTGTGTGTCACCGGCTGTGAGCTGAAGCCAAAGGGCAGTCTGGAATGGGCAGCTGAGAGGGAGATCAGAATCGAGGCCATCCAGAGAGTTATTCTGCAGCAGCTTGGACTAGAGAAACCTCCTGAGGTGATTCTGAACGTTACCCGGAGCGAGGAGGAACAGGTGTACAGTTTTTACCTCCAGCGTGTGAGACATGAGAGAAAAAATAGCAAGATGAGAGACTGTGGCCATAACAGAGGGACAAACATGCATGTTCCATGTTAAAGGTAAGCATTTCATTTTTTTCAGTGGCTTTAAGAGGGGAAAAGAAACTGTCCGAAAAAAGTTTGACACAAGCTGTTACAGATCCCCCAGTATTAGTTTTATTTGGTTATCTGGTGGATTCATCAGTACAGTTAAGGGAGTCCATTTTAATTAATTAAACAGTGGTGGATTCCTAAAAACACTGCCGAAATTTATAAACCTGATTTTTTCATAAACCTCATTTGTCTATTTTTAGTGTGTGTAGGAATGTTAATAAGTACAGCAGATCATATCCAAAATGGATTAATATAGATTTAAAGAGTAGCATTAATTAGATCTGCCACTGTTTACATCATAAAAATAGACCACTGTAGGTCACATTCAACTGTTGTCTGTTTATCTCTTATCCCGTTCATGCAATCAATCGGGAAAACAGGTCCATTTGTTTTCTTGTGAATATACTTTAAAATTGCTGTGTTCTTATCCTATAAAATGTAAGAAAATCACTTGTTGAAAAGTAAAAATATGACTCAGCAGCAAATTGTATAAAGCATACCTGTGCGCCACTAAACATGTTGGCAGTTTCCTCTGAGCTGGATGCAACTGGTGTTACCTAGAGTTAAGTCCTACACTTTTATTATTATATCAATACATTCTATTCATTGCTGTTGTTTTTGTGTAGGAAAGATTTTTGAAAAGGAGAATGAGAAAAACAGCAAAAAGAAAACAAGGAAGCAGCTACTTTTTGACTTGAATGCATGCAGACATAAAGTCGAAGTCAAAAGAGCAGAGCTTAAACTGTTCTTTGGTCCAAGTCACAGCAAAGGGTCTGAGACAGTGCAACGGATCACAATCTACCAGGTGCTGAATCCCAGGGAATCCAAACGCTTGATGGTGGCTTCAGAACTCATAAGACTACAAGAAGCCGGGCAGCCAGGCATTTTTAATATAAAGAAAGCCGTTAAACATTGGCTGGCACACCCACAAGACAACTATGGTCTTGAGCTGGAGTTTTCTCATGACATGATAAACCGTAATCAAGAGGCTTGTGTTGGGGCGGAATTAAAAGTAGAAGGATATCAGTTTTTACAAAAGAGAAGGACTCAGAGGGACAGCCCCTCTGAAGACTGCCATAAGAATGTGAAGCAGTGCTGCAGGAAATCTATGCAAGTGTCTTTTGAGGAGATTGGCTGGGCGGACTGGATCAAAGTCCCTAAAGTTTACGATGCCTTCTACTGCGATGGCACTTGCCTGCCGAAATATAAAAATGCCAATGCGTACACAGAGATCAAGTCCAAGATGCATGATCTCTCTCACGGCCACATTCCCGGTCCTTGCTGTGTCCCTGCTGATTATGTACCTTTAACAGTCATACACTTTAACACAGAGGGCAAGCTAACAATCTCTGCCCTGGATGGCATGATTGCATCCAAATGCCACTGCTCTTGACTGTGCCTACCTTCTGTGTACACTATTTGAATATTTATTTTAAAGTACCATTGTATTTATTTGTATTTTTTTGTGAAAAGAAAAAATATATTTTAAATAAAAGAAAAAGTAAAAGAAAAATCTACACCATTGACTTTACAAAGTGATACTTTTACAAGTAAAAAGAAAAAGTCAGGGGTCTAATTGTGGTAAAAGGTTAAGTTGAGTAAGTAAATCTCTTTTTTGCATTCCATGTCATGAAGGTCTGCTGTTAGTGGTGTGTTTTTTGTTTGTTTGTTTTTTTTAATGCAGTACAGTTTTTGTGTTAACATTGTGAATCTGTACCATATATTTACACAGCTTGCATGTCTAACACTGTTGAGGTTTTGATCTCTATAGATAATTACAGGTCACATCAAGCATACAAGGAGAGAACAATGAATATAAACCAGGACACAATCAGTGCTGTTATGTCATATTAGAGAGGGAGACTGTTGTCTCCAGGTAAACTTAATGTATTCTGTAGTTACATGGCAAGTGCACTGCTATTTTCTTGTTTAAAGCCCTGTTTTTTAATGCAAAAGAGTGAGAGTCCACTCTTAGTCTGTACTATCAATGGGCTTTTCATGTGTTTCTCCAAACTGTACCATGCCTTTTTACTGCAGGATAACAGGATTTGGTATCCCAATGAAATATAATGGCAGAGATTCAGCTTATATAATTCAGTAGGAAAGACACTTGTCAAGTGAATAAATAAGTAAAAAGACACTTGTCAGAAGTAAATAAGATGGGCTCTCTGATCTAGTTGTCAAAACAATACATTACACGGTATTATGAACTAACAATATAACTTAGTTTAGACAGCAAGATGTTTGCTCTGTGTGATGCATTCACCCAGTGAATTAAAAAGGAGAGTCTTTTCAAATACTGAAAAACGTACAAGTTTTAAATTAAAATGATACAATCTTGTGAATTACAAAAAAGTGTTAATAAAATAAAATAAATAGCTATAACCCTCTGCACAAGGCTACGATAATGTGCTGCACCCTAGACATCTTTAAATAGATCCCCAAACCCTCCCTGATTGGTGCTCTGTTGAGGCAACTGATTTGCATACCGATGAGAGCCAATCAGCAGACTCCTCCAAGACGCCTCCTAAGACCTCCCCCCTGCTTGGAACTACAGAGTGGTGAGACAGCGCCTCTCTCCTGCATTAGTTCATCGGACTGAAAGTAACCTGGCAAGGCAGCGTTCAACCCTCTCCGCTGCAATACATTCCCACAGGCAAACTGTTCAACCTTGCACTTTGGGTCTAAAATCTAATTTACTGCAGAGGCTGTACTTCAAAATGTCGTAATTGTTACTGTTGTACATGAACAAGCTAATGTTTGCTTAAATGTGGTACAAACATTACAGTGTGTTGCTATGGAGTTTTACAGCTATTTACAGCTAAACAGAAAATCAAGTTATGAAATATTGTACCAAAGAAATACAGTCCAATTGTTCAAATGGTTCACAAAGGACAAAAACAAAATGTGAATTAAAATTAGCAACAGGATTCATTAAAGCATTCTATTAAGCGTTTTTTATGGTAGACGACGCAAATAACATTAATGTAAACACATGTATTAATTACTCATTTATTTTCTGTATGGTGGGTTATTATACTAAGCCTATTTATTCAAGCTTATGTTTGTTTAAAGTGGTTGAATTAGGAGTCTGAATTTCAAATAAAACCATTAAAAAACATTTTAAAAACACAAGAGTGTTTAGCTTGAGTAGTGAATATTTAGTTCTCAAACAAATATTTTATTTGAAGATTGGAGAACTCACCCCAAATAAAAACAAAACAGCTCTCTCTTCTAGGAAATGAGATGTGGGAAATCTAGCATGTTGCTATCAGTATGTTGCTGATATATCATTTTTTGTGGACCTCGTACTTGTTAGAAGAGCTGTCTTACTCTGTGTGTGTGTGTGTGTGTGTGTGTGTGTGTGTGTGTGTGTGTGTGTGTGATGCTGAATTCACTAAATGATAAAAACATTCCTCTGGTTTAATCATTCAATGGTTGACGTAATTTGTGTTAAAAAAAAAAAAAAGAAAAACAGTTATTTTTGGAAGCTATTCTATTGCTTTGACTGTTGCAGTGTGAGTGGTACAATCCTACATTGCAACACGCAGCAATTATGCATCCTGAGTGCACAGAACACATTCGCAGGGGTGGAGGTTGCTCTTGCAAAATAAATCCATAGGGTACATCTTATGAAAGGGTATTTTATTTTGTAAGAAAAAAATACAAACAAAAATTCTGTATTTAATAATTGGCATGCCAATTGAGATGGTAATGTGGTTAAAAGCAATATCGGATGTGGTCTGTTACACTCTGTGTGAAAAGGCATTATTGTAATCTTTTGCAGAGATACCTGGATATTAAATTTATATATATATATATAATATATATATATATATATATATAGATATATATATATATATATATATATATATATATAATGACAAGAGTGGGAAGATGGTGTCCAGACACAATGCATACTTGCTTGTTTGTTGGTCTATAAAACTATTTTTCTTTCACTACAGTTTAGACAGTTTTTTCAAGAAATGTAAAAGTGCATTCTGTTTGATAAAATATGTACTTTTATTTTAAAAAGTGCATATTTATGCCAACAAAGAAAATGTATTAGTGCTGTGGCTCCCCAAGAGGGACCCGATGTTGGGAAACATTGACCTTCAGTTCTGGCATATCTATTTAAATCACAAATAATCTAGTCACCCCGAACAAAACACGCCTGTCCCTAAATACACTTCATTTGTCTCATAAATGAACTATACAGATAAATCAAAGTCAGACAGCAGCCCTGGTTATTCTTCATGATACTGCGAAATTACCTTGTTATTGTATTAGAACATAAGAACATAAACAATTTTACAAACGAGAGGAGGCCATTCAGCCCATCTTGCTCGTTTAGTTGTTAGTAGATTATTGATTCCAGAATCTCATCAAGCAGCTTCTTGAAGGATCACAGGGTGTCAGCTTCAACAACATTACTGGGAAGTTGGTTCCAGACTCCCACAATTCACTGTGATTTCTATTTTCTGTTCTGAATGCCCCTTTGTCTAATCTCCATTTGTGACCCCTGGACCTTGTTTCTTTTTTCAGGTCGAAAAAGTACCTTACCAAAACATTTTAAAATTTGGAATCAGATCGCCGCGTAGTCTTCTTTGTTTAGGACTTCTTTGTTCAGGAATAGATTCAATTCTTTTAGCCAGTCTGCATATGACATGCCTTTTAAACCCGGAATAATTCTGGTCGCTCTTTCTAGAGCAGCAATATCCTTTTTGCAGCCAGGTGACCAGAACTGGACACAATATTCAAGATGAGGTCTTACTAATGCATTGTACAGTTTTAACATTACTTCCCTTGATTTAAATTCAACACGTTTCACAATACATCCAAGCATTTTGTTGGCCTTTTTTATAGCTTCCCCACATTGTCTAGATGAAGACATTTCTAACTCAACATAAACTCCTAAGTCTTTTTCATAGATTCCTTTTTAAATTTCAGTATCTCCCATATGGTATGTATAATGCACATTTTTATTAAATGCAATTTGCCATGTGTCTGCCCAGTTTTGAATGTTGTCTAGATAATTTTGAATGACCTTTGCTTTGGCAACAGTGTTTGCCACTGTTGTCATACACAATGTATGATATTATCTTATCTGGGATTTGATCTGAACTCGATCTTGGATCTTTTATCCTAAACACACCTTACAAGGTATGAGTCACTCAGTCCCCACTTGCTCATTCCTGAGCGGGCATTCACCCTTAATATATATAATATACAAAGCCAAGACAGCTATGTGTTTCTCAAACACTTGCAGAAATAATGCAACACACAAAACTGGCTGGTGTACCGTATGTTTTATATGCCTCTGATTTGCTAATTCTTTTGGTTTTCTATTTAGTTTCTCACACACACAAACTATTTATGTTGCCCCTCCACACTATTATTCTATGCTTTGTTATAGTCTTGCCTTTAAATAGTTTAAATAGATGAAAACAGAAGGAAAGGTATTCAGATGATGCCAGAAAGGCCACACTGATAGAAAACCACAATAAAAGCACCCTACCTGAACACTGGTTTGACCCATGGCCTGTGCTGTATTACAATGGCTAACATTCGTTAGCAGCTTACAGAGTGACTGAAACTTAAGCCGCTAGGCAGTTAAGTGGAGACTACAAAGAATAATAGTTAAATATGGGCTAAGTAGTTGTTACTTTAGTTTTTCTTCTCTATTAATTACATTTTAGTCATCAAAAAAAGAAATAGAATCAGACCATTATTTTATGTTTTTTTATTATTTTTGTTCAGTGGGTCTCTTTAGATCATACACAGTGACCTAGGGTAACACTTAATTGGTTATTATTGGGGGGACATTGTGTATGGCAGCCAAATGTACAACATAACAGTGTCTGTATTAGCAAGGGACTACTGTAATACATGCTCAGGAAGTGCATATTGAACATTTTATGCCGTAACATCTGCCCATTTTGTGGGTTTACGATTACAGTACTAAAATAGTAACTTCTTAAAGATTCAGGGGTGCTTAGTTTCTTATAACTTATTAATCGTAAAATAAAAATTGCTTTGGAGTCGCTCTGCTTGGCAGTTAATCAGATTACGGAAGGATAAAACATCCTAATTTAAACTGAAGAAATAACAGCAAAAAATTTTAATAAGAAAATAAAAAATACATGAAGTGACTCAATAGAAATGTTATATAATTCTAATATGGCATGGCCCAACAGAAAATATCAGATTTATTTTTGCTGGTTAGCCTGACCTCTTCAACCTCACTCGTCTCTCCGCCACTCGTGAAGATGAAGAAGTCAAGGCCAACTTGATATTTTATATTTTCAGTTGGGCCATAATGATTTCAGAAGTTTAATGGCATTTAAAGGTGTGTTCAAGGTGTGCTAGCTTATTAGTGGCATCTAGACAGTCTTTTTGACCAAACCTATCATGACGTTTATATTTTTAGCTTAAACTACAGATATTGTTGCAGCTGTGGCATATCATGCTTTGTCGCAAATTCAGTAGCACAGGTAAACCTGCTATTGGCCTCTACAGTCTATGTAACTTCTCTGCTGTATTTGATTACATGTGTGGGTAAACTGAGGTAATTTCATATGTCTATACCCTCCAGAGCAGGGCTTCCCAACCCTGGTCCTGGGGACCCCATGTGTTTTCTGATTTTCATTCCAACTGAGCTCTTAATTATTTAACTAGACCCTTAATTGAACTAATAATATGCTTCATTTTTGTTTGTTCTCATGCTTAAAAAGTTGCAGAGTTTAAGTTACTTATAAAATGTTATAGCTAACTTGAAATCTGCAACTGTTTAGAGCTGAAAACAGGTAAAAATGTCTGATTAAGCAGATTATTAGTTCAATTACGGGTCTAGTTAAGTAATTAAGAAGAGCTCAGTTGGAATGAAAACCATAAGACACATGAGGTCCCTAGTACCAGGATTGGGAAGTCCTGCTCTAAAGGTCAACACAGCTGTTATTCCCACCAGTGGCTGATGGGGTAGTGCAATGTAGCATTGCATAAAGTGCAATCTATTAAAAAAAAAAGTTATAATAATACATAAAAAAAAAACAAAAAAAAAACAGCTGTTAACCTCTTTCACTTGTATGTGTAAAAACCAACCAAAACACTGTAACACCTTGTTACACATTTCCCTGGTTTGGCTTAACTTTCTATAAGGTGTAACTGAATATGGTTATCCATGTTTATTATTTAAGACCATCGATCATGCTAACATCTGGGCCAAATGACCAGCATCAGTCAGAAGCTACTTCTTTTATTTCTCATAGTCATTAACCTGCTAATTTCATTTCTCAGAAGAATGTGCTTAAGAATACACGGCTGATGCTTTGCTTCACAATGTAAAGCTAGACCTCATTGGACTGGGGATTTCTTCATGGTGAGACTGTATCTTGAGTATTTACAGTCGTCTGGGCGACTTATTTACTATATTTACTATATACTATATACTAAATATATACTATACTATACTTATTTTCTATATTCACAAAACTGTAGAAACCAACAGTCAATAACAGTTTAATGAATAGCAATAATGTATTTAATCTATCAGATCAGACTCGACATTATTTAAAGCTTTGGCAATGGGGTTAGGGGTACTTTTGACGATTTTATTAGAGTATGAAATCCTATGGATCGATAAAGACCTTTGTGAAGCCAATGAACTGATATTTTTGTGCACTGATCTGTTTGCTTGCTCTGCCACCAAATATAGTAAATTACTTTTCAAAAAGCCCCTGTTGTTTTTACTGCAAAACTGATTTAAAATATGAAACAGAGCTTTATCGGGGTCTTTATGGTGTGCTCTGACATGCAAAATAAAATCCAAACACATCTTATCTCTTTAATAGCAATAAAATTATACAATGATATAAATACAAATAATTAAAAGAAAAATCTAAATTAGACAAGTTGGTATCAACTCCACATTCCTTTTGTTTGGTAGATTTTGTAACTTTTGGTGTCTACAGGTGACATCATACAATATTCCAAAGCAGTTTGTATTGTAAAGTACAGTACAGTCAGGTGGGTGACAAATATGCTGACTATCCGCTGCTTTCAGACAGTAGCTGAAACCAACATAAATCATTACTTCTTATCAGTCTTGTGCAGACGCTGCACGCTGGTGTCAGTTCTTCATGGAACAAAAACACATGACTAGAGTCTGCACATTTCCTCATTGTGTCAGAAGACTTAAACAAGTTTGGAGATAATTTAAAAATAAATAAATAAGAAAAGTACCATTTATACTTTACGGGGGTTGAAAGAAATTCCTTGATAAAGCTGCTTCTCAGCTCTAGTGGCTTTAAATGTAAAGATGACTAGCATAATGCAGCTATCTTTAGTCAGCTGCACATTTCTGCATTCAAAGGGATATCTCGTAGACTTTCCTAATGTCTAAAATGAGACATTGACAAACAAACATGTTAATCTTGTCTGGTTTTAAAAGTGCTGCAAAAAGAATCAGATCCTCTTTAGACAGACAAGATGAGTGTGACGTTGACAGTACTGTCCTGCACTTTTATTGCTGTCGAAACGCCAAGGTGGCTACAACTAGGAGAAGAGTCACAGCACAAAAACCAAAAAAAAAAAAAAAAAAAAACTTTTGGAATTCCACAATACCATACTACATACAACAAAGGAATGTACATAACCTGAGTGAGGGCAAACAAGACTGAAGAGCTGCACCAAAAAACATGAACCTTACTGCTTCTAATAGAGAAACAGTGGTACGTGCAGTTAATGGTACACTGATCCTAAAACCCTTAAGAAATGAAATATTAGACACATGTAGATGATAACAATTAATAAATGGGCAATATATTTTGTTGATGCTGTTGACTGTTTGCCACAATCCATTGAGAGAAAATAATGTCAATAGCGCAGGGAAAATGCATGTTCTAATACTAAGAATCACAGCAGAAAATTCACTTGGCCTTTTTGGAGGATGAAATTGGACGATTTCCTTGTCACTAAAGAATTTAAAAACTTTATTATAGACAGACATGTTTAGGTATTTACCCATAACTCGGTTATTATTTGTAATATTATATTGAAAAACCCAAACCTATTTTAAATAGATTTTAACTCATTTTGTCTCATACAAACACACAATTATGAAAGGGCACTAAACTTTATGGTGCGCAATAATTGCAATTACTGTGCATGGTAATGATTTCCATATTTGCTATTGCAATTTTATTCATTATCATGCAAAATAGTTAGCATGTTATGGTGTACACTAATTTTATTGTGCCATACTATGGTAATCAGAATGAATATGTGATGTGTATTGTAATGCATGATAATGTATTTAAATGTGTATATATATAATAATAATAATAATAATAATAATAATAATAATAATAATAATAATAATAATAATAATAATAATAATAATAATAATAATAAAAAAGCATTAGTGTTGAATAAATAATGCTGATATAAATACGAGGTATATAAGCTTGACTGACTGAACGAAATAAATATCAAAATCCAGTCATGCCCCTCCCATAATAATTTGGCAGAAACTAATTCAGAATGCATGATGAATGAAATCTTTTGCCTATGGATAATTTACTTGATGTTTACAGACTAGAACAGGGGAACAAAAACTTCCTTGAGCAAGAGCACCTCCTGTCACCTCTTAGTGGTATTGCAGTCCAAAAAAAAAAAAAAATTGTAACTTGCACACTTTAACTGTACTTAACCCATTAAATCCCATTGTCCACATTTGAGGACAGGCTACTTTATAATTTTGAGTATTTTTAACTGGTATCTACCTGTTATTTGAATTTTCTATTTATTTGAATAACTAGAGCATTAGTAAATGTAATGTATCAAATAACATACTGTACAGCTTGTGTTCTGATTTTTTCAAAGAAAAATGAATTTGGTACTTAATGGCTTGATTAAAATTGGGCTATGGTTTCACAGATTACCATTAGGGCTGAAGAAAGAGAAATATTGTATTGTCTTATATTTTACATTGTCTTGTAGTTCAGTAAACACTGGTTATGGAAAGGCCTTCTGTTCCCAACATGGAGGTCATAACTGAGCCTGGGGTGTCCACTTACTTTGAGGGGAGCACCAGATCCTGAGATTCTGGGGCCATTGAGGTATCTCCACAGAAAGAAAATGTCAATTTGATGACAGTTTTGGCTCATTGCACAAGGATGTGGGGATAGTAGGCTAGATTAAAAACTATAAGCAAAAGAAACTAACCAAAACAATATTCACTGTGTGTCAGCTACTTCAAGGATACTTTTCAGCAAGCTCAGTTTAGGATGTTGGTGCTGTTTTATGTTTGGTGCCAGATCTGGTCTGCTAAAACTGCAATGTCTTCAGAGCCCCAGCTCTGCTGGCAACATACACCAGATGCTAGCCTTGTGCCAACCTTCACAGTGACGATTAGTGATTTCCAATGTACTTCTGTACAAAATTAAACCAAGGGATATATTTTTTGTTAGAACATGTTTTGGCCCATTTCCTCTGAAGCTTAGTGAGTCAGCAAGGCTGTCTATTGTGCTGTAGGTGACTCAGCAAGGCTGTCTATTGTGCTGTAGTTGACTCAGCAAGGCTGTCTATTGTGCTGTAGGTGAGTCAGCAAGGCTGTCTGTTTGCTGTAGGTGAATCAGCAAGGCTGTCTATTGTGCTGTAGTTGAGTCAGCAAGGCTGACTTTTGTGCTGTAGTTGAGTCAGCAAGGCTGTCTATTGTGCTGTAGGTGAGTCAGCAAGGCTGTCTGTTTGCTGTAGGTGAATCAGCAAGGCTGTCTATTGTGCTGTAGGCGAGTCAGCAAGGCTGTCTATTTGCTGTAGGTGACTCAGCAAGGCTGTCTATTGTGCTGTAGGTGAGTCAGCAAGGCTGTCTATTGTGCTGTAGGTGAGTCAGCAAGGCTGTCTATTGTGCTGTAGGTGAGTCAGCAAGGCTGTCTATTGTGCTGTAGGTGAATCAGCAAGGCTGTCTATTGTGCTGTAGGTGAGTCAGCAAGGCTGTCTATTGTGCTGTAGGTGAGTCAGCAAGGCTGTCTATTGTGCTGTAGGTAGAATAACAGTACAGGCAGTAGTATTGTTTTATTCAGTACAATGTATGTACTATGTAATGTACTTTTCTTTTCTAACTCTAAATGATAGCTTCAAGCATCATGGTTATTTCTGGCAGACCAGTGATGTCCAAATTTGACTTCACCACTCCTGGTCTTTGTTCCAACTCTTTTCTAAACTGTTTACGTGAATCAATTTAAAACCTTCATCCAGACCCTGTAACAGTTAATTATATAATTTCACCTGTTAGACCTGGAGTGGAATAGCCCTCCAGGACCATGATTGGACACCCCTGTAGTCGACTGAGCCTAAATTTGAGTTTTGCAGGGAGTTTAAGAATGGAATAAACACATGCTGTTATTTTCACAATCATAGTATCAGAAACTGTCTTCCTCATGCTCTGGAAAAGAGCAATGCAAAAGTAATGAGCTCTAGAATGCTTCCTACCACAAATTGTGTTTCAGCCCACTGAGAGCTTTTGACTGGCACATCTCTGGAATTTCACTGCAGGCTAACAGCAGAAATAACAACATGTGGTTTTGCTTTTCAGTGATGTCTGTTCTAAAGAGTGCAGCGTCACGGTTGTGAGGGCAGTTAACTGACCAGCAGATGGAGGATACTGAATAAAAAGGAGTATCCTTGAGCGGTGCCTATAATAACAGCTTCCCACTTTATTTGGGGAAAAAAAAAAAAAAATTATAGACAGATAAAAAAATCTATGTAGAGTTCTACATCAACATTAGGGGGGTCCATATTAAGCAGAGTAATAATTATAATGTAAAAAGTGTGTTCTACTCTGTTGTTAGAAGCGGACAGCATCTTAGAACAGTTTCATGAATATTAAATGTGTTTTGTATACATAAACAGACTTAAGATAACTAGTGAGTCAACACATTTTGAACATATATTGAGAACAGAAAAAGCAACTAACCTAATGAAATGTTACCTGCAATTCAAATTATCCACCAAAAAGATTCACATTAAATATCACCGTGGGTGTCTCACTTAATACACATCCATTTGGAATTGCAATGCTGACAGCTGATTAATTCCCCTGGAGATGATATTTTAATATGCACCGTATCTGTCGACCCTATGAGATCAGCATGCTTTGAACTAGCGGTGAACTGATTCTTCTGGGTTTGATGGCAGAAGTCCCAGTTTTATTTAATATCTTAATAAATGAGAGATTTACACATTCTGCACAGAAGTATAGCGTGTTTGCTGCTGGATATTTGGAAAGCCCGTTGGAAGATATTTAGGAAACACGACAACTGGCAGAAATTCTTGCATTTTGTGCAGTGCGGTAACGACTGCGCAAGAGGCAAATGGACGAAGCTAGGTATGAAAGGCTGCTGTATGATTACCAGATTAAAATGAGCACCACACAAAACAAAAGCAGCCCTGTATCGCTTTATAATAAATATGAACTACATTTTTCATTTATATTATCTCTATCACTCTTTACTGTATTTCTTTAAATTTTAGAGTGACCAATTTATTATTTGTATTTATTTTTTGGAATTTGGAATGTCCAGTTATGTTTGTTCTCCTCACTGCAGCGAGACCCCCCTCAGCACAGCGTCCTCCGATATCACAAGCCTAAAGCCAGAATCGCTTACACGCCGAGCAATCCCGAGCAGAGATGGGCAGGCTACAGATCCCGGAGAACAGAGGTCAGCCCTGATGATTATCCTTACTGTATTTGTGTAGTTTCTTTCACTGCTATGTGTTTAAAGTGACACAGACATTTTCACTTTTTTATTCTATCAAATGAACACCTTGGAGCAAAGTCTGGGGAAAAGTGATAATGCAAAGTCTGTACCCGGTAGATTAAGATAATGCCAAGCCTGTACCCTTTAGATTAAGATAATGCAAGGTCTGTACCCTGTAGGTTAATATGGGTTGAAATGAGAGGGGAAATAATTGTAGTTCTACCATTTAAAAAAAATGAGCTAAATAACTACATTTCCCAGAATGCCTCTGCCAGGATTGAGGGACTGATTGTCAGGACAATCAGTTAATTAGAGACAGCTGTCGATCACTCATGGAACCAGCACAGGTATAAAGGGGTAAAGAAAGCTTGGGTTGGTTGAGGTACAGGAAGGACCTGAGTTCAAATATGGTAGTAGGTTGTTGGAGACCGGGTTAGCACCTGTGTATTAGATTGAAATTACTTTTAAAACACTATGGATCACAAGTGCAAGTTTGTATTTATAGTAATTTTCTATAAGGAGTTGTTGTTTTTTGTTTTGTTTGTTTGTTTTGTATTTTCTTTGTGTTCTTAAAGACTCAGTGTGCTATTTGTCAAAGTGCCCTGCTGAACAAATAAACAAACTGTCAGTCAGTGCAGAACTCCATAGTAGACTCAGCTTTGTTTTGTCAACAGAACTGTAGCGTTTCAAGCAACCTTTCACAGTTTTCATACAGTGTGATCAATGCTAGTGTCTTTGAAACATTATCTACCATATGATCTGGAGTAAATATATATGGGATCAGTTAAATCACCACGTCATTTCCTTTTCCACTGAAGCGGTTCGGTTACGTTTCCTAAATGTAGTCTTTGAATATTTTCATGCAAAACTACTGTATACTGAGCATTGCTCTTTTCTAATTCAGGAAGCCCATTTGTTTTAGCATTCTGATGTGCTTGTGTGTAGATGGATAGTAATTGAAGCCTTTGTAGGAGGCAACATTTAGAATCTGAGAGCCTGTTTACATTTGCTGTTCCATTGGCAACTATGAATGATGAAAAAGAAAAGCAATATGTTTACAAAGATAACAAAACTTCTCTCTTTTTCTATAGATTATCATGCTTCTGTGAAAATGCTTTATATTTTGTGACTGAAGAGTCCTTGTTTATATGTTGATGGCCAAGTCATAATTTATGCTTTCCAAACATGTCCTGACTGCGTTTTATTTGGGTAGCAAGAGAGACATTCAAGGCACTGATAACTGACAGTCCAGACTTAATGCTGGTGATCATGGGAATCAGAAACTCTTCAGCTGACATATAAGGGCTCAAATCCAACTTGTTGAAAGAAAGATACAGACACAATTTAAAGAACTTTGCAGCTGTTTCTGCATTTCATATATTATATATGCTCATAATGCATCAGACTAGAAAAATACAACGTCTAAGACTTTTGCACAGCAGTGTGTGTGTGTGTGTGTGTGTGTGTGTGTGTGTGTGTGTATATAGTCTTTTCCACGCACCCCATTATATCCCCTTGCTCCCTCCACCCTTACTCACACCCCCACCCCCATGTCCTTCGTGCCAAACCTGCACCCCAATTCCCATAAGCACACAATTCCACACATACTATGAAACCCCTGCACGCATACACCCACCATGCAACCCCTGCATGCACACACCACCATGCAACCCCTGCACGCACATACCCACCATGCAACCCCTGCATGCACACATCACCATACAACCCCTGCACACACCATGCAACCCCTGCACGCATAAACCTATCATACAAGCCCTGCATGCACACACCACCATGCAACCCCTGCACGCATACACCCATCATACCACCCCTGTACGCACACACCACCATGCAACCCCTTTACACACAATACAAGAAACAGGAATAAATGGTGATTAACACACATAATGGGACTTTGTCACACTCGCCTTTGAGGAGTTTTTCAAGAAGCAATTTTAGCTAGAATATTAAGCATTGCAAATAATGACGACAATTAAGAACAACAACAGAGAACGAAACAGAACACACATAAGATGATTGTTATACAGCTCAGAAATGAAAACACTCCCTTCTGCAGCAGTGTCGGTTGCCTGTTCCCACAATGACACCCCTCATTCAGTCCCAGCGGCAGCATTTCTGCAGGAGGTTTAACATAAATGAACCATCGACAGATAAGGATGGAAAGTGATAAGAGGTTTTATAATCTTGGAAATGTAGGAATTTACTTTGCCATTTTAGTTTTTCACAACATGCCTTTAAGACAGATCTCAGCACTACAACATTGAACAGTACACCGAGTCTCATCTGAGCGGTATACAATAATGTGTTCTATTGGCCCAGATTTACTAAGGTTCCAAACAGAATACATATCTATAAGTACATCAAATGATTTATCGTCCAGTACATGTGAGAATTTAATTTTATAGTTTTGCCACCAGGTATTCCAAAAATAATCCCAATAAAATGTATTCCCTGTATTCCGAATAGGGACATTAACCAGTAATAGTAGATTACAATGAAGAACATTAAAAAAATGTTTACCCACCTAGATTCCTCTCTTTTGAAGATGATACTGATTCATTAAAAGTGTATACAGGTAAGGGGATTTGATTACTTGATCATTCATTCTGGATCAAAACTGGATTATTAAATTATTGGGATAATTTAAAAAAAAAATTGAAAAGTCTACACAGTCTAGCAAATGTTTTTAGGTTGCTATTATAAAACTTACCAATAGGTGTCAGCAAATAGCCACCCAACAGTGTAATGTATACAGTATAAATAGTGCCCTTTTAAAAATTCATTTATTTTGTAATTGATCATAAATCAAACAAGGTAAGAATGGCTTTTTTAAATATCCTTATTAATAATAGTGAGTATAGCTATTGAAATCACATTTTCCAAGCTGAAATCAAATGCAGGGTCAAATGCACATTGCTTAAACTCATTGATGTGTATTTTCCTCAGTTGAATCAAGCTTGTTGTAGATGATCATTATTCTAATATACTGGTAATCACACTGCTGTAAAATTTGAATTCAAACCAGAAGGGGAATACTTCAACTGTTTAAGTCTGTTTAAGTCTTAAAGGTTAAGTGTCTCCCTTTCTAGTCTGATTCTCAGCCTACCTAGATGTATTATTGAGCATAGATAACAAGTAACACTAACAAACTGGGCATGCCGTGTTTTTAATAGGGCTCATGCTTATTTGTTTTAATCAGATGCTAAACTTTGAAATGGATGTACTGTATGAAGAGAATTTATGGTAAAGGGAAAGAAAAAAAAAACCCAAGGCAACGATAACAACATGGTTTTGCTTCTGGAACTACAAGTTCTCAGTTAAAACAACGCTCTCTTTAAACTTTAAAAGGGATAATATAATCAGTCATTTTATTTTACTATTACTGTGTTTCACTTACAGTAGGTTTATCTCATCTGGGTATTAGATAAATAGATTCAGAAGTGGCCCTTAAAGAATAAGCATATCTAGTTTTAAATGAGTTGTTTAGGAATATGGACCAGCATAGATGATACGTGTTCTAGAAAGAAAAGCCATGGCAGCTGGACATGTACATTTCACATTGAGGAACACAGTAGTTACAAGAAAAAACAAACCCGTAGATCTTGTTGAATACCGTGTCTAAAATGTAAAGAGAGTCTTTGGAAGCTGTCATAAACAGTACATCACCATTGTCAAGAACTTTTGACATGTCATTTTATTTCTGATATCCTAGTTTGTACAGGTCTTCTTGAATTAAGTTTACTATGGATTGCAATATGTTCAAATTAATATACACTAGGGCAAAACCAGCTAGACAACTGGCTATCTTAACATATCTGCCTTTAATTAATATTATAGTGATGATATCCTTATATCCAGTATTTATTAATTGAACAAAATACACTTTTAAAAATGTGTTTATTAAATAGTTTCTGCTTTTTCTATTGCTTTCATGCATAATTATACACAGAATGTACTGATTGATACAGTGCTAGGTGTACCGGTGATGACAATTAAACACAAATACTAACCATGAGTGTGGACAGTTCTCTTGGATCTAAACTCACCACAGTAAATGTGCTTATATAAACACCTTGTAAAAGTTCAGCATATGCGCAGACCAATACATATGTTTTTAGGTTTGTTTATTACCAAGGCAAAGCATTACTTTTCCAATCCTCAAAAACACACATCGTGAATGCAGTAAAGCAGTAGAAACCATGCTGGTGCACAGATTATCCAGATACCTACTTTTTGAGATGTAAGAGGTGCCCAGCTTCTTTCAGCTTCTTCTGAAGAACTGACCTTCATGATTGCGAAAGTTAGTATATTTCATACAAACATTTCAGCTGTTCCTATTAAAAAGGGACCAACCAAAAATCCCTTTATGATACCGTACATTACTTTGATAATTTCATCTGGACACATTTTCAGCAGCCTACATTCCCCTAAATATTAGAGGCAAAAGTATTCCCTGCTGCAGTGGGGACTCAGCTGTGTCAGTCCCCCCTAACGACTCTCGTGTGCCCTACACTCCGACACTCAACTTGCTTTCATTCATGGCAGCTGATTCACCACCTGCTGCTGTTTCATCTCATGGGTCTATAGTTCTGTATTTTTCAGAATATAATAAAATTCCGGATTGAAATCACAGTGTTCCCTCTTTATTTCGTGATTCAATCATATGCTGACCTGTTTAATTCATGATTAGAACATGTTGACAGTATATCGTACTCTTCCCTAATTCACTGCCTTCAATATTTCAAAGTCATTTAAATGAAATAAATGTTCACAAAGTGCTCCCCTACATTTCAAGAAACAGGCCAACTATTTCTTGAACAAAGTCACAAGTTTCAGAAACTTTCAAATCAATTCAGACTACTTCAGAGTGATTTTGGAAGTAATAATCTATTGTAAGCATTAAATGTTAAATGTCTTTAAAAACTTTGCAAGTCCTAATTTGACTTTGGTTACATTTAGCATAAAGAATTATAGGCATCCCAAAAAAGAAAAAGAAAAAAAAACTTAATGAAAAGCAGAGGCTATGTTTGCGTGGGGGTGGGGTGGGGAGGTGATTAATTCAATGCAGCTTCATTATTAAAATATCTTGGCATAAAAATAAAACAAATTCCCTTTGATCTTGTTGCTTAGCTAGTGTGTGGTCTCAAAGGGAAGTGTTTCCTGATACCTTCTACCCAGACTTCCTCACTGAGGTGGGGAGTGACACAGGCGGTGTGTTCTTTTTGGCTCCAATGGAACTGATAGGATGGAAGGAGTCGACTAGGAGGCCTCATCGTTGATTCTTATAAAGCATCACAGTCAAACATAGCAATTCTTGTGCTATCCTATTACAAACAAACTCTAAAAACTTTACTGAATTTTATAAATCAATGAAAATAATGGGTAACACTTTATATTGTGTCTCTAATTACTATGTATTTACAGCGTAGCTACTGAGTAAGTACATGTGTACTTACAGATAATTACAATGCTGTTAGGCATAGTTACAATGTACTGAATGTGTAAATATTTGTGCATGATATATGTAAGCACACAATTGTATTAGAAAATGGTTATAGTTAGGGTTAAAGTTAGTGTTGAAGGTTTGGGTTAGGTTTAGAGTTAGGGTTAGGTAGGATAGGGATAGGATTAGGATTATATCGTGCAAAAATATGTACATATTAATTACACTGTAACTATGCATAATAACATTGTAATTATATATAAGTAAGCATGTATTGATTAAGTAACTACTATGTAAATGCATAGTAATTAGAGACACTTAGTGTCACAAAACAATGTACAAAATTAATTATACATAGACAGGCTCCCTTGAGAAAGATATGTACAACATATCGAAATGTTGGGCAGCTGGCTCTTTGAGCTAATATATATATATATATATATATATATATATATATATATATAATATACATATATATCTATACATATATATATAATATATATATATATATATATATATATATAGCATATACTGTATACATATATATATATATAGATATATATATATATATATATATATATATATATATATATATATATATACGTATATATATATATATATATATATATAGGGAAGTATGCATTTAATTATGAGCTGGTCTGTATAGTGACACGTGGAGCCAATGGACATCCATCAATTCTGGTAGAGTGTTGCCAGGAAAATGGGTGCAGTTAATGCAGTTTTCATCTATGATGTGCCACTTCAAGAAGTCATTGGTTTGACGTTATAAAGCAGCTTTTGCCAGTTGAGTCATACAACATCTAAAAAGAAATTCAGAAGAATATTATTACCAGTAAGGATTCACACTAATATAAAACTGCCTCAAAGCAACTCTTCTATGTAGCCTTTGTTCAATACGAGATATTCTGCCCTGTAATTGCAGCAGGGAGCTAATTAATTGAATTAGTCGAGTAACCTGCCTCACAACTGTTATTGCCATGCAAATCCCATTCTGAAGAATAGCCTTTGTCAATCACTGGGAAACTTTCCCAGACACCTGTAGGGCTGCAGCGAATCACAAATGCTCTATTGTTTAATGGACAGCCTTACACTCCACAATCTGCCTTTCCGTTTGCTTTCTGTATAACAAACATATAGAGAAAATGGATCACTATTGGCTGAGTGTTGTGTCTAAGCGATAATTAATTACTAATTATGTATAAGCAGTTTCTGTCAAATCTGCTTATTTTCTCCTCACTGCTGTGTCATAAGAAACGAGCAATACACTAGCTGCTACAAACAGAAGTTATTTTCTTCTTTTGTTCTTTGGAAGATTACCATTTTAAACAGTCTCAATGGGCTCTGCTGCAAAGAAGGGACTGAAGGTTGCTACAGACCCCATTTTAAAAGCTCATTAAGAAATTTAAGGATTGGGGACAGCAAAGAATTCCACCATTGCACCTGCAAAATGGCTTTTGATTGCTTGCATATTATGGAATAGAGGACGATTATCTATTCAGGGAAACCAAAATATTTAGTAAGCAAGGGATTTCCATTTATTGATCTGTCCCTTTACTTGTTGTAGGTTAGTGTACATGTTCCAAAACCTTTTCAGAAACTGGCATATCTGGCTAGTGTCCAGATAACCTCAGGACATTCAAATACAACACTTACAGCACTGTTCCCCATTGACCAGGCACAAACACTTGACCTAAGTTTACCATATTCAATGGTTTATTAAACTTTTAAAGTTACTCATCATGCTAGACCATTGGAATAAGAGCACACATATATTCATCATCGAATGCTGTTACATCCGACAGTGACATTCCCTTGTGGTTATGTTGAGATCATAACACATCTGCAACATACCGTATTTTGTAAATGAACATCTGACTTGGGATGACTACAGGCAGCTCCTCTCTCCTATATAGAAAGTGTTGTGTGGACAGACATTCTTTCTTCTTTAAGGGGGTTGAGATTGACCAGGACCTGAGCTCTCATCCTGCATGCATTCAGCTTGTACATTCTGCTGACCCCGGAGCATGCATTACCAAGCAAACTCTTTGAGTGAATGTGCTGGGGATCAAGTCAACCTCTCCTTGTAGCCTACAATAAAAAAGCAGGTGGTGATAATGAGTCATATTCAATCCCATCCTCTCTCTATTAGAAGTAAAAAGAAAAAACTACTGTACCCAATGAACCAGACCAGTGCTAATGCTGCTAACGCTACCGAAAGGTAAGAAAATGCATTTAAAAAATTGCTTTCTACACAACAGCACACTGCAAATCCCTGTTATGTATTTAACTCCTTGGGGAGTTCATTAATCAACATACAGAAATTAGATGATCAGCGCATGAAATGTGAATCTTGACAATGAATCTGCTGATACTATGAAAACAGAGCAGGAAGCCTCTGTTAGAACCATCTGGCATCACAATGTATCAGTCAATTCCTGAACTTTGTGATGAAGAGGCTATTTAGCACACCCCACAATAAAACTGACAGCTGCTCTCAGCTTTTCATTTTTTTGCACAGGATCAGTTTGCATCTGCTGGCAGCAGTGCAGTATGAGTCAACCTTCCATGCCAACAGGACTTCCTAAAGAAACCAACAAGAATCATGCACTGTTAATATATATGAAGCATGGCTTTATGAAAACCAGATTATCAGATGCTATCATTGTTATAGGTGCCCTCAACCCACAGATACTGAGAAAACGTACCGTGGTGTGGGTATGGAAAAAGCAAAGTATTGGTTCAGCCATAGGTGTAATTTCCACTGGGATGCGGGGACTTGTCCCCCTTACTTTTTCAATGACAGGGAAATGTCCTCCTCACCTTGCAGCTGTACTAAGACTTGCATTACTCAATAATTTATTGGCATAATCACTAGTCAGTCCATTTGTCTCAAATAAGACCCAATGGAAATGGCAATCAACTGAGGCAGCAGTGGCACACAATGCACTATGGACGATCTGAAACAGAGAGGAGAAAGCAAACCATATGGTTCAAAAATGAATGCCTTATCATTAAACTAAATAGCAGGTTCTGTAGTCGAGAGGTATGCACACATCTTATGCTGATGTCAGTATCACTAAATCAGTCGCTAGGAGGAGATTCATTACATCATGTTATGACTGACAGCTTGTTCAGTCAATTATACTGATATAAATGGTGACAAGAACATCCAATCCTAACTGTCAGACGAGTTGTTTAGCTAATCGGGCTGTATTTTCAATTGTTACTGCTGCAGGGTAGATCATGATGTGATCTGCGGAAGTCTGTCGTGGTGATTTGCCTTTCATATTGCAATTACCAGGACCTTCAGACTAGAACTAGGAACAGAGGTTACAGCTAGGGACTATCCCTGGAATGCACATCTGTAGGTAATTCCTGTGTATTAGTCATAACAGCAACACAAACAGCAAGCATCAGTATATGACAGCAAAACATATTCTACTGACGACTTACAAAGATAACATTTCTAAACATCTCTTATAGTCTGCCATTCCCTGTATTTTGTTGCTAATATAGTTCAGATTTAATGTTGGTCTGGCCTGGCAATTAAATCTTGCTAACATTCTGCACATTGAGCAAAAAATAGAAGTGAGAACACATCCTATTCACCTTGCTCTCTTATCCTGCACACATGGCAAATTATAGTGACTTCATGGTAAAAATTATTTACAATAACCAGAATGAAATAAGTAAACAAGCCATGTGATGACTTGCTGGAAGGCCTTCAGTTTCAAAATAAAACCTTGTGGTGTTGCTTTTCAATCCATGTTGATACAAGTATGTCAGTAACATACATCCCAGAGCATAGGTGCATCAGTGTGATAAAAAGCAGTTCTCGAGATACATGCAAAAATGTTACTGTGACATACAGACAGATGGATAAACAGTATGTACAGGCACCCACAACATACCTGGAATCTGATATTCTCAATAAGTTTTGCTAAATAATGTTAGTACATATGAATGTATGAACACCTACACTCTATATCCACTTCACAGCAGGGGTTAATTAGTTCTCAAAGCATTACTTTTTTCTTTAAGCTTTTTAGCAAACACAGCTTGCCAGGCTTGCCTACCTAAGAACCCTCATGAATCGGCTTGGTGTTGCCAAGCACTTGTTTCAACAAACCTCTCTGTTTCTGTGTGAGTGCATATAACGATATGTGATGTAGCAGTTAATAGCACATCTTTACAAAGCAATCCCCTCTTCCCACTTTGAATGAATCACACTTCTCCAGTACATACAGACTCTGGGAATCAGCTACAGCTTCCAAAAAGCAAAATCTCTAAGCAAATAGAAACCATCGGCAGCTTTTCTAATGCAACATGAACTGCTTGAAAATACAAAATGAAACAAAAAGGCTCTGCTGGGAAAGAGTTAGGGGTTAACGTCACCAAGGCCCTCTATACATTAGTCCTCACAGGGAATACAGTAATGCACCTTGCTTGCTAAGGGGTTGAATATCAAGTGCAGACTTCATTGTTGTCAGTCCTGTCGTCAAGACAGCAAGTAGCTCTGCTGCCTCAATCGATACACTTGGGGTCCATCAGCACAGCCCCACAAAATGAATTCATACGGCTTCATAGTTCACACATAATGACATTTAAATCCCTGCCAGCAACCTGTGAAGTGTCTACCATGAACAAATACTTGTTTTTATCAAGTTATTTATTTTGGATATGTCCCTATAAAGGTTCTGAGTTTTGTAAGAAAACTTGACAGCTAGCAACTGAGAATTGAGAAAGCTGCTCTTGCTGAAAAGCAGAACCTCTTCCCCATAGCAGCCCAACCGACCACATCTGTCTTATTTTATTATAACTGGTGCTCAGAATGTAGACGGCATTCGAGATGAATCTGCTTGTTCACTGTTACTGTGCCATGTACTGTACTTTCAAATATAGAAAGTTTAGCACACATGAAACACATCAGCTGTAGCACAGGTGTGTTCAGGATATTGTCCGCCCTTGTCTGGCCTATGAGTGTTGCTGGTTGGCCGTGCTTCTTGTGCATCTTTAATTGCTACCAGCCTGAAAAATAGCAGGTCTTAAATCACAAATCATTTCATCATAGTCTTACTAGGAACCTGGCCCGAAAATACCTGCAAGAATATTCTGTTCTGAATCTCAAAACCAAAAGAGGTCAAAAGGAATAATTTTCTGGACCATGAGGGACTGGGGTAAAAATAAAACCATGCCTGTAAAACCCATTTTGCATATTACAATACAGAGATTGGCATGTGTGGATGGGTGAGCTTCAGGCTTCCTCCCCATCGCTCCTGGCAGTGTCGGCTCTAGATTAGAGGTGGCAGCAGATCTGACAGCCAGTGGCAGAGCTTCTCAAATAATATCTCATTTCATTCAGGACAATCTTGCATTAAATAACCACTTTTATTATAATACAGAATCTTACAGATTTCCAAATGTACACTACCAGTCAAAAGTTTTAGAACACCCCCATTTTTCCAGTTTTTATTGAAATTTAAGCAGTTCAAGTCCAGTGAATAACCTGAAATGGTATAAAGGTAAGCGGTAAACTGCCAGAGGTTAAAAAAAAAGTTTAGGTTACCAAAAACTGAAAAATAATGTACGTTTCAGAGTTATACAAAAAGGCCTTTTTCAGGGAACAAGTAATGGGTTAACAACTTACAGCTGTTCTACAGCAATGGAAGTAAATTAAGCCTTGAAAGTTGATGCTAACAATTCCTACAGGTGTCCCAACTTTTGTTGATTACTTACAAACCCTCTGTCTGTATAAAAGCAGTGTTGGAACAGACTGTGGTACTACACCCTCTTAAGCATTATTTGGACAGTACTGTACTGCAGGAAGTAGTATATTGCTATCATAATGGCGAGAAAAAGGCAATTAACAAAGGAAGACAGACAGGCCATTATAACCCTTAGAAGTGTAGGTCTTTCCTTTAGAGAAATTGCAAAGAAAGCCAAGGTGTCAGTGAATACAGTTTCCTACATCATCAAAAGGCACCTGGAAACTGGATGAAACTCTGACAGAGGTCTGGCAGACCCAAAGCCACAACAGAATCAGAAGACAAGAGTCAACAACTTGCGTGATATGCGGATCACAGGCTAACAGCTTCAAGAACAGCTTTTAACACTGGTCGAAGTAAGCAAGTCTCAGTTTCAACTGTGAAGAGAAGACTTTGAGCTGCAGGTTTGACAGGTCGAGTGGCAGTAAGAAAGCCATTGCTAAGATGGCAAAATAAGAAAAAGAGGCTTGATGGGCCATGAAGCACCACCAGTGGACTACTGAAGACTGGAAGAAGGTCTTATGGACCGATGAATCAAATTTGAAATCTTCGGTTCATCACGCAGGGTTTTTGTATGCCGTCGAGTAGGCAAAATGATGGTTCCTCGGTCTGTGATACCAACTGTCAAACATGGAGGAGGAAGCGTGATGGTCTGGGGCTCTTTTGCTGGATCCAGAGTCAGTGAGTGGCACCCTGAACCAAAACGGCTACCACAGCATTTTGCAGCGCCATGCAATACTCTCTGGTATATGCCTAGTTGGTCAGGGGTTCATCCTATAGCAAGATAATGACCCAAAACATACCTCCAGGCTATGTCAGAACTACCTTAGAAGAAAAGAACAAGACGGTATGCTTCAAATCACGAAATGGCCAGCACAGTCTCCAGACTTAAACCCCATTGAGCTGGTTTGGGATGAACTGGACAGAAGGGTGAAAGCAAAGCAACCTACAAGTGCAACACATTTGTGGGAACTTCTGCAACAGTGTTGGGAAGAACTTTCCGAACAATATTTGATTTCCATTGTAGAAAGAATGCCACGAGTGTGTTCGGCTGTTATATCTGCAAAAGGTGGCTACTTTGATGAGTCAAAAATTTAGGTTAAATTTTGTTAAACAAAACGATTCCATGATTTCTTTTTTATCTCCAATTGTTTATTTGTTCTATGCTTTAATTTCAGAGTACATTGAGACATTAAACTGCATAAATTTCAATAAAAACTGGAAAAATGGAGGGATTCTAAAACTTTTGAGTGGTAGTGTACAAATAGTTGGAGCATAGCTAATAAATCTATGCGATTGTGTTCATTCCGGTGAAAATATTAGGCAGAGGAGCATAGTGTAAACCCCCCCCCCCCCCCCCCCCCCCCCCCGGACGAGGCTGGGAGTGAGGTGGTTGTGGGTGGAGAGTGAGGTGGTGGTGGTTGGAGAGTGAGGTGGTGATTAGGGAGTGGGTGGTGGTGGTTGGGTGTGAGGTGGTGGTTGGAGGAGGTGGTGGAGTGAGGTGCTGGTGGTTGGAGAGTGAGGTGGTGGTGGTTGGAGAGGAGGTGGTGGTTGGAGAGTGAGGTGGTGGTGGTTGGGGAGTGAGGTGGTGGTGGTTGGGGAGTGAGGTGGTGGTAGTGATTGGGAGGGAGTGAGGTGGTGGTGGTTGGAGAGTGAGGTGGTGGTGGTTGGAGAGTGAGGTGGTGGTGGTTGGGGAGTGAGGTGGTGGTAATTGGAGAGTGAGGTGGTGCTAATTGGAGAGTGAGGTGGTGGTGGTTGGAGAGTGAGATGGTGGTAATTGGAGAGTGAGGTGGTGGTGGTTGGAGAGTGAGGTGGTGGTGGTTGGAGAGTGAGGTGGTGGTAATTGGAGAGTGAGGTGGTGCTAATTGGAGAGTGAGGTGGTGGTGGTTGGAGAGTGAGGTGGTGGTGGTTGGGGGAGTGAGGTGGTGGTGGTTGGGGAGTGAGGTGCTGCTGGTTGGGGAGTGAGGTGGTAGTAATTGGAGAGTGAGGTGGTGGTGGTTGGAGAGTGAGGTGGTGGTGGTTGGGGAGTGAGGTGGTGGTAATTGGAGAGGAGGTGGTGGTGGCTGGAGAGTGAGGTGGTTGTGGTTGGGGAGTGAGTGGTGGTGATTGGGGAGTGAGGTGGTAGTGGTTAGGGAGTGAGGTGGTGGTGGTTGGGTAGTGAGGTGGTGGAGTGAGGTGGTGGTGGTTGGAGAGTGAGGTGGTGGTGGTTGGGGAGTGAGGTGGTGCTAATTGGAGAGTGAGGTGGTGGTTGGAGAGTGAGGTGGTGGTGGTTGGGGAGTGAGGTGGTAATTTGAAAGCAGGACAGGACTGAGTTTGCAAAGTAAATTTTATAGGTTGATGAGAACTTGCCAGTAATTGGCTTGTACATTGACCAATGAATGTACTAGGCACTTGTATTAATGATACCATAGATTTCCTGCTTGAAAATCTTGCTCGCTTTATATTATTAATTTTTCAATACCCTTAAACTTCAAAGCAGGGTCATTTATGAGAAGCTGCAAGTTTAAAGTCCCTGAGACATGTTGAATACAGTATTTCCAGAACTGAGTAACGGAGTAGAATTAGAAAGTTGATCAATCACACACGAGTCATGTGCATTGAAAGTGGCTGTATTGGAAACTATCATACAAAATAATCCAAAAAGAAACTATATTTTTATGGTGTGTCTCTAGTTTGCCAGCTTTACTTCTGGTTGTGAATGAGCAACAAGGGTATAACGATACACAATGAATCACTGTGCAACATCCCCAGGAAACATGGATGATTCTCTGCTCCATCACTGCATCAGCCATGTATTTGAGGTTCAGAAAAACACCACCCATCAAGCAGGGACCCCAGAGGCAGGGACAGGGATATCGCTGGATAATACATCAGATCTGGAAATAAACAGTACAACCCTGTCCCCTTGGCTAGATTGTAAAAGCATCTCTTATTATTTTATAAATCATCTTATATTTATAGGACCAGTAATTCACATTATACCAGCCCCATGCTTCTGATGTTGCAAAGTTTATTACGTGACATTGCAAAGGATTTCCCATGCTTATGGTGCTTTTATCTTTCCTTGCCCTGCTTTACCACACTGGTGACAATATTTAAAGATCAGGGTATCAAAACAAGAGAGCTGGGATTTGCACAAGCAGGCCCCTTGTTCAACACAAACTCGATCTATTGAACTGCAATGTACAGAACTTATCCTCATGATGCCCTGGGCTCTCACACCTTGAATGTTGGGAGAAGCAGTTTTCTGAAGTGACAATTCTGTAATGAAACAGGCCATGACATACTCGATTCGGTTTTTAAAATGACAAACAGACCATCCTTGGGACGTCAAAGTGGAAACAAGGCCTCTGATATAAAATGGCTGTGCCAGTACTGAGGAAGAATGCATTCTGCTCAAAAGAAGAGGGACCTTGAAAGCAATAGAGCTAGCATGTACTGGAACAAAAAAAGTGAACCATTGACTTTGAGACTGCAAACCTAATTAGATCACGAATAATGTGCTAAATTGTGAGCTTGTGGTTATCAAGCAAGAAAAATGGAGTGGAAAGGGTAGAGATACACAGGCAGTTTGATCGCTGAGTTTTTGAAAAAGCAAAAAGAGTGGAAAAAAGTGCTGGATTGTTATTGTTGTTGATGTCTAGAGAAATCAACACAGCAAATCATTTTAAATAGCATTTTACACTCAAGAGAAGCCAAAGACTTTTACTGGATATCATGTTTAATTAGAATTTTTAACCATCCCCATAGCTTCAAATTGGGAAGAAATGGGATAATTATTCAAGATGTTATTTTGCTTTTTTCCCCAACCGAGAATACAACACACAATACAGTTCAGAATAAGTCTGTCAAAGATTTATACAGTTTCCAAGGACATTTTAACCTCATTATGGAGGTTACTGTTAGTATTGATTTAAAGCTACTTTACCCTGTGTCTTAGCATTAAATCCCCTTAAACTATGTTCACAGAACACATTTTATACCAGGGCTTGAAGCACACTGTAAGGAAGACGGAGTGTAGTTTTGGCTGCTGCTTCCTGCCTCTCAATCTCCACTCCTCTTTCGGGCCTTATTCACTGTAACAAATAATGGCTGAAAAATAGCATCCTACACAGCTGTGCCACAGCCCCAAAGAGAGTTCTAATTTGGAGGGAGCTTCTCAGGGACTGACTGAAGGACTCGTTAGGACTAATGGCAGCTTTGGCGGTATGTGCCAAATGGTTTGATCTAATGTACCGTACCGTTTCATTAAAAGCACAGCAAAAAATAATCTTTTCCTGCTCATTGGGGGGTAAAAACAATTGCAATGGTGAGTGAGGAACCTGGAGAAATGGGGAGGCATGAAGGAAAGGGGGAAATGCACATACAAATAACTGAAAAAACACAATATCCCTGTTCCATAGAACAGCACTGTTAGCCAGCCTTGTTTAAACAGAGCATCCCACCCCACACTAAGGTTTTATATTCTGCAAGCCAAAGCTATTAAAAAAAAAAAAAAGTCAGCAGTTGTTGTGCCAATCGAATGTTAGGAAATTTATTGGGAAAAATATGCACTTGTTACACAACCCCTGTACACTTCAGTTCTTTGTAGTGAAAAGTATTTTAGCAGTTTACCAGACGGGCAAGATTTTAGTGAAGTTGGCTGAATCAGGTCTATAGTTCTGTGATGGGCTTTTGATGCATTGCCCATTGACTAACTAACTGAAAGACCCTGTGGCACTCAGCTTGTAGGCATTAGTGAATGTGGATTTTGGGCCTTCCTCTCAGACATAAATGTTTCAGTTCACAGAAACTGACTGGTTGACTGGGGCTGTTTCACATTGTTATTTATAGTTGTTTCCATTAGGGGTGCTTTCTTTCTTAAAGGAGAGCAAACTAAATATTAGCAGGAAACATCAGGGGATTATAGTTTTATGGGGATTTGTGATATTCTGCTCATAAATATTTCTGTGTGGTTGTCATCCATTTGCTTAGGTCTGGAGGTTAGTTGGAACTTAGAATGTAACAGAGATTCATTAGGAAACCTCTTGTGGTAAAGTTGTGTACAATATAGCACAATATCAAAAAGCATTAAATAGGCTAGGACTTTAGATTGCATGCTTTGCAAATTATTATTATTATTATTATTATTATTTATTATTATTATTATTATTATTATTATTATTATTATTATACTCAATTAACATAACAAAATCCCTCACATACTCTCAACCAGGTTAAATGTAGTCAGCTGTTTTAATTCTTAATTGAGGCTGACAGTCTAAAGTAAAGCTAATATAAAATTAATGCTCTGGGTGAGTTTGCTGGCTATCCAGGGAGAGGAGAAGTCCTTGTAGGCTGAAACAGAAAGTCACAGTGTGGATCAGCCTTCTCTGCTCTCTACCTTCTTCAGGGGAGACAGGCAGAGCTGCCAGAACGTTGTAATAAACAGCAGGTAGCAGTGCTGCTGCTGAGCTCACGAGCCCCCTAGTGGTTTCAGAGCAGACAGAAAAAAAAATCATAATTTTGATCAGTGTAGGCTAGTTAAGTTAAATCATTTACAGTACATGTTCCTACAAATGAATATGTTACCTGTTTAATATATTTAGATGTGTGCGCTGTATGATTCTCTATTGTTGTTTCTGCTTAGATAAATATTGACCATGTTTACTAAATATTCACACCCTAACTATGCACTAAAACCTGTGCCGCACAATGAATCCCGAGGAGTCTTTTCAGAAGCAGTTTTTGTTTGAATTACAATAGGCTTTGTAGATACTGATCTATGCAGAATGAATAATAGTATACGAGAATTATATGGAAAATGTAAAATTAAGAAAATGTAAATGAATTATACCTTTAAGCAAAAACCAAAACAAAGTACTGTTCCTAATCCAGTCTGAATTTTACTGGATTCCAATAAACCTTAAAACAAAAACAAAAACAAAAAATTGTACTGTGCTGATATTAACGAAACTTTTCTTTACTTTTTCAAATAAATAAATAAATAATAATAATAATAATTTATTAAAACAAATGCTGGCTAAATGCAAGTTTCAAGTTGCATTGCATCTGTCCTTATCTTTCAGAATGCATTTGCCAAACTCAAAGCACATTTCTTCACATGCCAGTCAACGCAGCTATCCAAGGATACTGTCTAAACAATCTAGCTTTTTTGTATGTAATGTGTCTATGGAGTTAAAAAATGAATAGGAGTCACCTTCAACTATTACAGTCAGGCTGTCCCTGTTCCTGCCAGGGTAACTGCAGCACTGACATTGTGGCAAACTGGAACGCTAAACTCGTGGCAGACTTCGGTTTGTTTTATCTTGTGTGGTACATGATCCAGCTGTATGGGTACTTTCTAAATACCTCTCAGGAAATACAGACCAGAAAGTGCCTGCAGCTACAGCCATACCAATCTGCATTTTTCGCTTTTCTGGTCTCAAAACTTGCTGTAGGACGTGGTGCTAGTGACTCACCACACATCACAACCAATACCCCAGCATGCATAAGACACTGCTTGAGATCCCGTCATCTTAGCTGACATGAAGATTCCACGAAGCTCTTCAACAGAACTGCAGGGGTTAATCCTCTTGTCCTGCTCAGAGGTCAGAATTCTGGCTTCCCAGAACATTCTCAAAAATGTCTTCAGTTCCTCCTCCTGGTGAATCAAATCTTGAGTCAGCTTTAATTATCAGGGTTGATGGAAAAGCATAAGGCATAGACAAGCCTTTTTATGGTGTTGTTTATGATTGAGTGTTTTTTTTAAGTTAATGACAAACTAATTAGTTTCATAGTGTACCTGTTGCTCAAATGTTTGTTGAGATATTTTGAGAACATTTGTGTATTGCAATCTTTATAATACAACACTCACCCTCATGACAGAGCGGACCTGCATCCCTTGGGTAACATGCACATCATGTATAATGCACACTTCTAATACACTACCTTAGCGTAAACACTATGGTATACTATACAAAATACTAGCTTGCGAGTACGTTACACACCGAGTATATATCATGCAGCTCATATATGGACAAAGAAATTGGCCTAAAATATGGTGTGTGTTACTGTGACAAAGTGCCCGCCCCTGTGTATGCTATCTGTTATATGTTGCGTGTGGTGTGTTAAAATGTTGGTGTATAGTCATTGGTACACGGGATATAAACGGGTCTGTATTTCACATGTGTTTAGAAATGTATATTTGTATTTAGGCACGAGGATTGCACAGCACTTCACGTGCAAGTAAAAAGTAATAATATGTGAGCACAGGGAATTGCACTTTATTAATTCACGTGCAGACTCCAATTGAACGATTGATTAGCAATCGATTCTTGGTACAGCTGCATAAAAGCAGCATGTTTTCACCCACTCACGGTTGGGTGTTCGGTGAGTGGAGAACGGGATAGGAGACGGAGGTAGTAATTGTGATAAGAATAGCAGTTAAATATCTGCTCACCGTGTTTGTCTTTTTGTTTTGGCGATGAGTGCCGTGTTCTGTGTTTTTGTTTGTTCCAACCGTTTATTTTCTGTGTCTGTTCATTCATGAAATGCTGAGCGAGACCATTCTCTCAGCTCCACCAAACTCCACCTCTCTGTTGTTTATTTCCTGGCTCTGGTCTGACTCCACCCACTCCAGCCGTCTTTGTGACAGTTACTCTGTGAGAATTGCAGTAATTGTGATGCCAGCTTTTCTTATTATCTGTAAACTGTTTTAATTTTTTTTTGAATGTTGTAAAGGCACTAAATACTTTTGGAGAAAATCAAATTTGTTCATTGCAGTTTTCCTTAAAGTGTACGATTGCCAAAGTATGAATGCTGTCATTCAGTGTTTTATCAGCATGTTTTATTTTATTATGTTAGCATGTGTTGAGCTTGAAAGAGAAGTCTAATATGCCACACATGTACACTGCATGTCCTGAAAAGGTATTCACCAGACCTAACCTAGCACAGGGCCTCCAACAGTCAGGGGCCCTATAGTGTATCAATACTACGATTTGTAGAGCTGGTTAAAAATGTGTGGTAATCTCCCTTTCCAGTGTGTATTACATTAACATGATCATATTTAACTGAAGTGTTACAGTCTATGTATTAACATTTTTCAATGGTTTTGGTGGTTAAAGCCGCCGCCGCCAAAAAAAAAGAAACTAATTTGAATTCATCAGATACAATTAAAATGTACCATAATAATACTTGCAATAGTCTTATTTTAATGAATCTACATTTGAACCTATTTAGAGATTCATTAATATTGCCTTACAGAATTTTATCGCTTCACATCAAGTTGCCTGCAGTGATCAGCTGGCATTTAAGCTGGTCATGTTACACTTTCTAGGGTGTCTAAACAGTTACCCAAAACAAACCCACAGTGGTGTAGGGTATATACTATTCCTAGCACATTCAGGGGAGTCCTGTGAGCGTGGACAACATATCCAATATGCTTAACTATGAATGAAATGAATAAGAACTCAAGCTGCCAGCATGGAAGGTGTCTGAGTATAATTCATCTCAGAGAGGAGATGCATGTATGTTGACTTCAGCATGAGTTCAGTGATTGTGTTTTTTGTTTTAAAGTTACAGTAGCACCTTCAGTGTTATTTATTCAACAGTTTGGAACAAATAATAATATCACTTGAATAAAAACCTTGCTTTACTTAATTGAAGAAACCTACAGCCAGTACCACTGACTCAAAAATTGATTACCACAACATACATCAACAGTATGCACAGAATAGTATATAAAAAATAAATAGAAATGAAATGTCTTATCACAATTCTATAAATGATTGTCCGAATACATGTAAAGTGTGACTGGGCAGACACCCCCTTACCTAGTTTCATGATAACTGGATGTATGTAATACGCTACATACCACTACATCCACTAATAAATAAGGCACATAGTCACATATGATTTTTTTCCCCAAAAAGACTTAAAAGAACACATAACTGAAGTTATTAATGACCCCATTCTGCATTTCTGCCTGTGCTGTTTGTGTTAGTATAGGTTGAAATTGCACACAAGCCTGCCACCATGGGATTACATTGCCATAAGATCTGGAGTGAGTGTGCCTGTTTATTCCCATGCCACTTTGCAGCACTACAGTAGGTGTCAAGCTTTTTGTGTGTTTGAGCATTGTGCTCATAGCAGGCACAATGGGACAGAGCCGCTAACTGGTCCACACAGTCTGTTTAACCAAGACTCCCATTCCCCAGAGCTAGAATACTTTCATTTCAGAGCATAGTCAGCAACTAATCACCTCGACAGCACTTACCTTAAACATCGTTTGATTGGTCACCTTTTACATGATTAGTGAAAGTGAGAGCAGGGGTGTTGAAGGGATATCTGATCAGGTGGGCAGTAAAGAGATATAGCACCAGGCAGCTCTTGAAGAAGATGATTGCATATTTTAACAATGAGAATATTTTCAACATATTTTACAATATTGTATTAAAAATTAATGGTCTAATAAGTGCATTTTTGTTTATGGCATTCTTTGTGTATGATTTTGTTGATATGTTCATGTGTTAACAAGCCAACTTGTCTATACGTATAGTAGGGAATGTGTATGTCAAATCTTCTGACATGCCTGTGACACAGCACACATATAATAAACATTTCTCTTTAGATACCTTTGTTTGTATAACACGCGTGAAAAATATCTGCTTATTGAAGGCTAAACAGAGGCCTTAAATTTGTGTTGTAAAAAATATTTTATCAAGGTTGAGAGGATGAGGGGTTGTCTTGGTAATTTATCATTTTACATTATTAATAATCTTGTAGGAGGGTATTAATTTTGGTGAGTTCCACTGTATGAATGTTGGCTTACCTGCATATAGTAAATCTTTCTTGCACTGAGTCATTTGTAACATTCCCAGAAGCACCAAAGCTGAGGATTACACCACTTGGTACCTTTTTCCTGTCACAGAACCATGTTGAATATTACTACAGCGAGAAGGGGGACAGTATGACCTAGCTCAGAGTTAACAGATTCGGCAGTTGTGTGTGTGCGCTATTGGTGTGGTTTGGGGCCATCGTTACGTCTGGATAATACTAGTAATGTTACAATTAAATGCAAAATAAAAAGCTGAAATAAATCGTCATGTCATGAGACATTGCAACAACCTGTTATGAAATATTTAGCACTGTACTCATTTTAAACTGTAACGTTTGTCATTTACCACATTAAACATTTTATTGTATCTTCCTTTTTCAACATTGAAGACATTGCAGAAGACTTCTACACATTGAAACATTTGCCATTGAATTCCTTTTTATGGGCTCTGCCAGCCAAATTCCAGCATCTATATTCTCTTCCATGTCAACATGTCTTACATGGATAACTACTGTGAGAACACGCATCTCATTTTTCAGGATCAGCCTTATGACAGACATTGCAAGGCAATGGGCATTTATGCAATAACATCCATCACAGTATACAAGACATTGAGTGAGGGCTCCCTTTAAAGAAATATTGAACGATGCATTGCTGTACCTATGCAACTGCAAGATCCATTTATCATCCACTCATATAGTAATCTAGTAATCTATAGTAATTTAGTAACTGCTACCTGACACTGTGTTGGGAAAACATTTGGGAACCAACATTTTTTTTGTCCTTAGGTTTACATTTAAGAATATTTGTGCAAACTGCAGAAAATAGTTTTGCCCTTGTAAGAGTTTTCTTCCTCATCAGCTTGCTTTTTGATATGCAGCAGAGTGGTACCTCACTGACATATAGGAGTCCATTAGACAAACTACCACCTTTAAACATTACATTTCCAAACCGAGATACTGAAAAAAGGATGTAGTGTATTACTACACTTGTTATTATCAGTTATCCCTTTTGATGTTGTACATTACGTACATTAGACTGGATTGTGGATATTATTGAAATTTATAATGTAGTACCAGTGCATTGGTTTTGCTTCAGGTATTTTCTGTTGTAAGGCATTGGTATCATGTTTTAATAGTCATTAGGCCCAGCATTGACAAACCTACAAACAGTAATAGGGTTATTAGGAGTACCATTTTCAAGGGATAGCATTGATTTTTTTTCTTTTTTTATGTGATGTCTCATTACTGTCTAGACAACAGGGACTTATTCATTGGTGGTACAAGCTATTGAACTCAACTTGCAGTCTTTCTTGTGAAAATGATGAAAAACTTGACATAAACAACTGATTAAGTTAATTTAGGCCTGACTACCTATTTTTAAATAGTTCATAATATGTCTTTTCAAGAACAATGCAATAGAAAAAATTTGCTCATGCACATGTTGTGGCGCTTCTGCAGAGTTATTGTGTCACCCACCACATACCTCACCGTGTTGCTAATCTAAATATGCATGACCTTAATGAAGAGGTAAAGGAACCACTATAAGATTACTCAAATAAATTCTTTAAAGAAATTTTGGAACAGAATAAAAAAGTCAACAAATTCAAAATATAATATTTGCAACACCTGCCAGAACACTATCACAGATTGTAGGGCCATCATGGGAAGCCAGAATGAGACTGATTCGACGTTACGAGCCTGTAAATGTTTACATCCTTTCAGGAATCAAATTACAGTTTAAACAGCAGGCATAATTCTCATTTTCAAACATAGCCACACAAAATATCTACTGTGGCTATGTGGCTATGTACTGTATGCATGTGTCAGTATTAACAGGTTCTTTTTTTTGGTGGGGGGGGGGGGGGGGGGGTGAGAGTGAAAAGGAAAGAACAGCTGGCTGGATAACAATAGAGTCATTGGTAGCTATTGAGTGGAATCTGGGATACAGCTTAAAAAGTTTAATTCCTCATGCTTTCATCGTTAATTGGTTCCACTGTTTACAGGGAATAGCTCTAAAACAAGGACAGAAAATGACCGTCCTTTCAACCAGGGCCAGGTGAAGTGGCACTTTACCATTATTTATTATCTCCTCCTGCTCAGCTATCAATATAGTTTGTGGCAGAGTGGTGTGTTCTTGAATAGTGATGCCTTGCATACCACATTAAATAATGGGGACTCTAAAATATTTTTTATGGCCTGTTTCTATTAGTTAAGGCAGAGGCACATCAGCAGGGCTGATTACAATACAAAGGGTTATTCTCAGGGGTCCCACTTGTATTCACTCACATTCTACACTTTAAACAACCATTCATCAATTACCTCTGCAGAGGCACCAATGCTTAACATGCGCAAACAGTACACTCAGATACTCTGAAATATTGGGACCTGCTTAGTAATACAATAACAACTCCAAGCAGCACTGTAAAAAAAGACACTTTCTCTTGTTATTTTACATAAATTAGAGAGGAAGAAAACACTTCTCCGGAATAAAAATTGACCATAATAATAATAATAGTTAAAAGCTGTGGAAAGCTTAGAAGCAGCCTCCCTTTCATATGCAGCATACGCATAATGCTGCATAATATAAAATGATGGCACTATTAATTCAATAGCACTGGTGCTACCCAGTCCCCCCGTCCACACCCCATGCATCTTTGCTAATATTGAGCACCATCGCCATTGTCTCTGGCTTCAAACTTCATCAGTATGCAAGTGGAGTGTCACTATGATGGGTGGTGACTTGGTTGGATGCACTTTCTACATTTCTGGCAAATGAGTATAATTATTTTCAGAGCTGCAGGCAACTCATGCATGTTTTATCCTCCATCTGGACTTGTGTGGTACATAATAGTGATAAAAGATGATTTTCTCCCCTTGGATGTTCACAGGCCATCATCAACACAGCAACCGATGAAATGGTCATGTATCCCGTAGCATCTCTGTATATCTTGCCACAGCTTGACAACAAAGCCATTTCCCTGCAGTACAGAAATGCTTCCAATACTCCTTTCTCACTGTTGCATACATTTGTGTTCTGGAGCATTCAGCTTTAGCATGAAGTGGTAATTTATAAACTGACAAATGAACTTTGCTGCAGTCATACAGACAGAGGCATGGGTGTAATATGGAAGGATTTCTTTTGTTCTCCTCCCCCTTTTTTTTAACGATCTTACACAGAGTCTCAAATATTTTTTACGTCTGGCTGTTGGGGTTATTGATGGCTAGTCTTTTTAATGAACATGTGGCTTTTCTCTTGGGTTCCATTTAATGCAATTCATAACCAAAAAAAAAAGTGTTGCCCAGATGGCATACATGCAAAATGCCTGCCTACCAAAAATGTTTGCATTTGATTGGAAGTGACATTGTCATATCTCATAAGTACTCTTTTCAAACTAGAACAATGAAGCAAGCTGTGTTTGTGCATAAAGTGTGTACCACTGTATTTTGAAATGAAAGTGAAAGCAATTTGACATTTAAAAATGTATTCTTGGAAGCAGCATATATTGACCTAATTTGTCTGTAATGCCTTTTGCCCTTAGGGACAGCACAACGACAGACAGGTCATCAGGATCCCTTCTTGTAGGATGCTTTGTAGGGCTCTTAGAAGTCATAGATGTGAACAATCAAGAGCTATCTTATGAAGCCTTACTGAAGCTAGTGGCACCAAAAGGCTAAAAGGCTAAGAGAGGTGAATGGAGTGTACATACCACAGACACAAAGTTAGAAGTTGCACTACAGTAGGTGATTTGAAATTAGTATACATTATCCATCACATCCCTCATTGCTTTTGTAAATTGGATTCAGTTCAGAGGCAATGAAGGGTTTCTGCTGAATCCTTGCTCTCTCGTTTGACGTTTTGCTGCAGCTGTTTTCCAAGATGAAAAGCAATCTGAAGTAAATTTGTATATTATACATTGTAATGACATGGTTTATAGTAGTTTCAGGACTTGGTGAAACAGAGTGTTGAGCGTAAGGTACAATGTCAATGATCCGAAGATTTGTCCATGATTTCATTAGACTGGGCTGGAAGTCAAGCTGACATTGCGAGGTATTTCACATTAGTACACTCCTGCCAAATACCACATTTTAAACCACTGCCACAGTTTTTGTGGCAGTATAACAGAGGATCTGATAACAAAAACATTATGACTATTTATAATACTTATATTACTACTACTACTACTACTACAACTATGAAGAAGAAGAAGAAGAAGAAGAAAGAAGAAGAAGAAGAAGAAGAAAGAAGAACAACAACAACAACAACAACAACAACAACAACAACAACAACAACAACAACAAAATACGATATGTTGAATCTAGGTTGTCTCCAGTTATAGTCAGTTATTGGAGTGGAGACAATCTCAGTTGTCTCCAGTTATAGACACTCAAAGAGATGGTCTAGATCATAATTTGTATTTATTTTATACTAGCACAAGATATGCAAATCTTCTGTCTTAGGCAGTACTTTTAGAATACGCATTACACACTTCAGCATTGTTGCATTACACATCCATGCTCACACATTCACATCCAGATGATCTGTTTTTGTTAGCATTGCTGTGCATGTTTTTCAAAAAGGAATACCCAGCATACTTTTTAATTAACATAGTCTGCTGGTAAATGGTGGATTCTTAGGCCAAGTGTTGTAAGCAGACAATGCTGTGATAACACTTTTCCACTAAGCATTTTGCTGCATGGCGCTATTTGCATTGCACTGGATGCCTCTTGTGCTCTAAATAGTTCCACAGGATGCCGCTCAGTCAGAATGCCTTTAATTACAGTGGAATGTCAGAGTCAAAGGAAAGGTTTGCTCATCCTGAAACAAAGAATACAGTATGTTTATGCTTTTGAGGGATACTCTAACCCCCCCTCCATAATGGAATTTGCTTCATTTTTTAATGGTAAAGGGTTTTTGCTGGGCCTAAGGGAGAAACTGCCTGTCTCAGCCAATGTCACACAAACCCCTGCTTGGCTGAATATGGAGAAGTATAGGTAAATAGGCTTAATTGCTGGAGGCTTCAAGCTGTTTATAAATTCACTATCAGAATACATGACATTCCATCACAACATTCCAAACCACCGACCCACACATACGCACTCACTCGCTCTTTTTCTCTCTGTTCAAACATGGTATGTAAGCTGCTGCAGGGGCCTACCAAACATCACACACTTTATCAGCAGTTGTGCCAGGGTCTCCATGGAAACTGTATAATAGATTTGCCCTAATTCAATCCCAGAGGCCACATTGAAGCGCAATACAAAATTTGCTGGAGCCTGAATTCTTTTCAAGTCATGGCTCATGTGTCAGGAAACAAGCCAATGCACAGACAGCAGTAAACATAAAGAGAGGGGAAAGAACCTTTACGGGCTTTCTCTCTCTTTCTCTCTGTTTGCTCACAGTGACATTCAAGAGCGGGGACCCCACCAGATTTCAGCCCAACCTTTAGAGTTCTGGTTATTATTAACGCCCTCCTTGAAATAGAAGGGCATTACTGTTGGGGTCACCAGCGTTTCATGGTAACAAACTGTGACTAGAAACACAGAGCCCACCCTGTACAAAGACCATTGCTTTCTGTGAGAAAAAAAAAAAAAGCTCTTATTGTCTTCTGTGAATCAGCAGCCTGTTCTATAGCAAACTAATTGCCGTGGAAGCCATTTTAGCAGTGATACAGCATATCCCTGTTAAAGGTGACATCGACCTTCTTCCTTTTCACCAGTGATTTTCCAGGTTTTACAGCAGGCATACCAGCCCCAACCATGATTAGGTTCTTTGCTAAATCAGTGGTTACCGTACCATATCTTTCACAGGGTTGTTTTTTCCTAGAGCTCTCTTTGGACTGGACAAATAACATACGCAAAGCTGGAAGCTTTAGAATAAGCAGGAGACAAATGAGTTGTGTCAGTTGAGTAAGAAGCAAGAATGAAGGGCAAAAAGATTGTATGTACACCGAGGATCTTTCATACTGAAAGAGTCCGGAGACACCATTGTTCACAGCATTGTTCAAGCTTTAAATATTTACCAGTGGTTTAGTCTGGTGGAAGCTGCTACTGTTAAATTCATTATCTTTTATTGTATTTTTGAATTTTTAGCAATACGACTATTGTTTTCGTTACATGTCTACAGGAGAGGCCTAGTTAAGAGAGGAAAGCTTCCGCAAATTAAGCCACCCTTTGATCTGCTCCGAGCAAACGCATGGGGGTGGGGTTACACAATAAATCACTTTATGGGCCGGTGGGCAAAGCATCGCTTACATTTTGATTCGTTTATGTAACCGCAGGATGTCCAGTTACCCTTTTATCCAAAACATCTATTTTTCAAATGCTTTAAATTGCACTGTACTGTTTTGTTTTTTTCACTAGCCTCCTTTGTTTCTGTTTCCATGCTTTAGATAAGCTTCATTACAGCCCAACTGCATTGATTTATTACACCTTGATAATGTCTTGAATATTACATTTGCAGCCTGTGAAGTTTGTACAAAGAAAAATAAGCTACACCCAAGCTACCATCCACATGGGTGATATGAACACTTTGTTTTAGTTGTAGCAGACAAACAGAGATGCTGGTATTGTCTGCTCCCTTCAAAATGTACTATTTCTTCCACTGGTCAATGGCTTAAGGATGTTTATGTTTGTTTTTTCCATCCTTAACACAACACACAAACATATACCCTGCTGCAGGGCAGAGAAATTGGGAGAAAACAACTTGCAAGTTTCGATCTCCAGAGATGAATATAGTACGTAGAAAACAAATAAATAAGAGCAGCTCTCTGCCTTAACAAGCGTAGGTAAGATAAGGGGGGCCTCTGTTAGTTTTTCTTCCTTTCACTGAAATGGGAGGGGCCCCAGCTGTTCCACACTGGAATGGCTAGAAAGTGAGCTGAGCATCAGTCTTTCCTAACAACCTTCTCAGATTGAAAGCAGAACCTCTAAAAGGCACCATTTTTTGTACACTGATGCTCCACACTTATATTATCAGTTGTGAGCCACCACAACAGTAAAGCAAAACAGAATGGACTCCTAATACATACTACACAATGGTAATGACAGCAAACTGATAATGGTGTCATTGAACTGCAGTGGAATGTCTTCCAATGACGACAAAAAAAAGGAATAATCAAATACGACTAAAGAACATTTATATATATATATATATATATATATATATATATATATATATATATATATATATATAATATATATATAAATGTGTGTGTCAAACTAAAACAAATGTCTGTACCGTTTATGTGTTTGTTTTAATGAAGCATAACTGGAAAAAAATGACACTTTACATTAAGTCTCTAATTAATGTGTACTTACACATAATTACAATGTTTTTATGCAGTTATACAGTTACAATTTAAAACTTTTTGCACAATTTATATAAGTAAACAATTGTATCAGAAGAGAGTTAGGGTTAGGGTTCGAGTTGGGGATAGGTTTGGGTTCAGGTAAGAGTTTGGGTTCAATTGTGCAAAAAGATTTACACATTAATTAAAATTTATAATTAAAGTTCGGGAGGAGGGTCAGACACCAATCTCTGCGTCACCAAACTAAATCATTCAATTTGCACATTAGCTAGTTAAGATTGTTAGCACTATAAATACCCTCTTCACTTACCTCCTCAGTTGTGTTTCGATTTCATCGTAAACCACCACCTCCCCTTCTCCACCTTTCTTAAAAACCATTTCTATGCTCGTTCATTCGGCCAGGAAGCGAGCCCTCAAACCAAGTTAGGTTTGATGCCAAATTAAAGTCCCGAACTACTGAAGTACATTGTAACTACGCATAATATCATTGTAATTATGTGTAAGTACGCCTGGATTTACTAAGTAACCACTTGGTAAATACATAGTAAGTAGAGACACCAAATGTAAATCAAAAAAATATATTGGTTGTATTATGTTGCTTCAAACCACCAACAAGACCGTTTCACAGCTGTGCCACTTATATAGGTTTACCACCTAACACTGACAGTGATGGCACCGATACATTTAGTCCACTCTGTACTGCAGCAGAAAACATATTCTTTCAATTTTCATTAACCTCACACTCATTCTCTTCTTATTTCTGAGGTGATGTTGCGCAGTGCTGTGTTTTAAATTGATGTCAATGTATTATCCCAAGAAGTGGCTGAAATCAAATGCATTGCATTAATTACATATTTTGTTTTGCCACATATTCTACACAAAACAAATGACGTTTTTATGTACCGAGGAGTTCCTAAAGAGCTATATATATTTAAGTGTGATGACTGCCTGTGAGATGATATACATATATATATATATATACAGGCAGTCCTCGCACTTACCACACAATTGGTTCCTGAAAGTCGCGTTGTAAGTCGAAGTGTCGTAAGTCGAAGCACATTTTCCCATAGGAACAATGTTATAAATTGGGGTTATGTTCCTGACTCTTCGGCCAGATTATATAGTTTTACAAAAATGACTCGTTGTATTGTAGTCATGTAAATATTTATTTAAATCTTTACGAGCATATTACTCTGACACCTACCTGGCTTATTTAAAAGTATAGACTCTGGGCTTTCCAATGACGTATTCAGTGTGTGTATGTGGTACTCCTAGCAGGAAATAAGATCTCTTGAATTTAAGCCCCTCTTCATGTTCACAGCTTAGGTTTCGTTTTGAGTCCATTGCTCTTATCAGTCAGACCCGTTCACACTTATTGAGTCGGCCTTGGGCCGTCTCTGGGCCGCCTCAAAATTTCTGTTCACAACTGGGGTTTTAGGGGGCTTAAGTGTGTTCACATATGTGGCTGAAAAGCAAAGTGCTTGTCGGGAATGTAAAAAGTGATGTAAACACCGCATTCCAGGAAGTCAACATAAGAGATTGAGCCAGGAAATTTGCAGACGTAAATATGGCATTCTTATTTTTTGCAACACTGTTGGTACTGTACTTATTGCATAAGATACGATAAAGGCTTGTGTTGACAGTGCAGTCGGTTACTGTGGAAAGAAGCGATCGTGTTGGATCATGCGTAAATGCAGCAAACAACGACGTGTACATTACATTAGTCACAATACAGATTATTATATTAATGGTGACTGAATATGCATCGTTGTATGCATTAATTATCCATATTGAGATTTACAATCTTAGCTACAATATATATATATATATATATATATATATATATATATATATATATATATATATATATATATATAGATAGATAGATAGATAGATAGACACACACACACACACACACACAGCGCGAGAAAGCGCAAGTTTTATAGTTTTAATGAAAGCTGTATGATGAAGAAATACTTACCATTCATGACTGACCCAGCATCAGCATCATCAAAAGTGTCAGTGTATTCAGTGCATTTAGGTAGGTTCCATAAAATCCAAGATCCATGGTGGGTTTATTTCTGGCCTGCTGCTCAGTATTTCTGAGAGTTATCGGACAAACTTTGTAGGTTTTCAACAGAAAACACGGACATAAAGGATATAGCTGCTTCTGCATCCAGCGCTCAAAGACCAGAGACATTTGCAGAGCTTTTTGAGATGTTATAGTAATAAAATAATGACTTGGAACGTATTATTGAGGGGTTTGCTGATAAAACGAGTGAGAGTGTCTACGTCTATAAAGAGGTATGTGAAAAATACAGCGAACAGGGTGGGGCTTGGCTGGAGATGCAGGACTGTCCTTTTGGGATTGAATACATTTTAAATCTGTTTTACTCTGGGAAAAAAAAAATAATTAAAACAGTGCGTCTGAAAATAAATTGGACCTGACGCGCCTGACAAGCGCTGAATAAATGGACCGCTAAGGGTTCGTTTCTGCATCGTCCCAGGTGTTACCCCTTAAAACCGATATTGTTTTGATCTACTACGCTCGACCTAGTAGGGGAGTGGTTTGAGCTACGTCACCACACTGACGCGTTAAGGCTGGCCCAGGCCCTGCGTTGGGTTCACACACGCAGATAGGCCGGCCCTGAGGTGGCACTGGTACTTTAGGCTGCATCAAAAAGCTGGTCTAAATTTCCCAGGGCTGCCTTTTCATTTTTTGAACGTTCACACATGAGATAAGGTGGCCCTGGGCCGGCCTAAACCGCAAGTGTGAACGGGGTGTAAGTCAGGGCGACCACGACAGCACTTTTCTATTAGTTATATATATATATATATATATATATATATATATATATATATATACACACACATATATATGTGTGTGTGTCTGTGTGTGTGTGTGTATATATATATAACACTAATAGAAAAGAATAAAAATAGCACAGACTTTTGGTATATTTATTTATTCAGAAAATTCGAAAACGTCTCTGTAACCTGTATGGTCCTTTTTTGGATGATTTCTAATGTGTAGATGTATTGTGTCTCAATACTTGTGAAACCATATGTATATTTCTCAATGTGCTGTATCTCACAGGATCTACTGCAGGTGTCATAGGAAGCTGGAATCAAACCCTATAATTAATATGAAGTAAATGCAAAATAGAATAATTTCACAGCTTAGAATTAACAGTTCATAAGTTACACACAGGTCCATTATACCACTGCCACTCACTCTGTTTGTTTTACAGGCTTAAATGCTAACAGTACCGTCTAGTGATTGCATTTTGAATATATATTTTTTTAACTCATTACTCCAATGCATATAATGAGACCCAGAGCGGTAATGTAGTATAATGTGCTTGAGCTTTCCAGTGTCCGTGTTTAAAATGGTACTCATGGCTGCAGTATACTGCAATGGACTGAATGTGCTGTCCTCAATAGCAGATGCTGCTTGCACAGTGCCTCTAACATCTCTATGCAAATTGTGTGTTGTCAAGCTGAGCTTCAGTAAATAGTCCAATTCATGAAAACTCTGAGGACATTTTGAAAGGAGTGTCACTGGTTGATTTTGCGTAGACCTTGCCACAACTATTTTTCTAAGTTGCATTTTCCCTGAGAAGGTATTCATTAGGTAGTGAATATTTTTATTTCAAATACAAAAATAAATAAAATGTTTAAACAAAAATAAACACTGCTCACAGAGCAGGAAAATAAAAGGTTTAAACAAAACAAATCTCGCACACAAACAATAACAAAACCCAAGGTCAGGCTGGGCAAGTGCCTTCACTGTTTCTTGGTCCTTTATTTTATTTATTTATTTGTTTAAATTCTTCTCTCTTCTCTCTTCTCTCTTCTCTCTTGTTGCGCCTCTCGAATACCCCATCCGGAACTGAGAGTGCTGCCGGTATTTATGCAGGTGACCAGGTGAACACTGTCGTTTGCTGTCATACAATAAATAATACATAAACAAAACACACGGCGCTCGTGGTCATCTATATATACACAAAATAAACACAATAAACAAAAACAAAATATCACAGGGGCAGAGGGGGAGACCCTGTTCTAAAAATAAATAAACAAAATATATTAAACAGCGTTTCATCCGAGGATTGGAGGAGCAGATGAGATGATGATTACAGGTTTCGCCACAAGGCTTTGGACATTATATTTATTAATAAACACCCTTGCACTTGTGAATCATTGTCTGTGATTAATTCTCTCTGCACTGCACTCACCTGCATGTATTCACCACTTTGCCACAATGACATACTAATATATGCTACACAAAGTAAGTCGTTAAATGTATATTGTAAATCAAAACAGAGCACAGTAGACGTAGGTGTCTTTCTGGGAGTTCGCATGTAAGCTGCTTTAAAAAAAAAGCTGGAATAAGATTACCTGGAAGAAATGGATAATATCAAAGCTCATTTCTTCCTGATTTTTAGATTAAAGTATTAACACTGATTGTTTTGGACATAGAGTCCCACATACAGCATGTATCTTGAAGTAAATATTTAAAAAAGATGTTGAAAGCATAGTGTGTTTATTTCAGTGCCTCTCTGTGTATCACTGTTTTCTCATTAAAGTGTCTGCTAGTATGGCTCCTGAACTCAAGTGAACTCCCAGGCTGGGGAGATGATTCATGACTTTTCTTCTGCAGCGACAGTTTGAGTGGCAAAGGCTCAAATTCAGTCATTTTGCTCATTTCTCTTTCCATTTGCATATTTACAATGTATAATCCAAGGGTTGTAATTAAGCTCATAGTAAACCCATAGTAAAATGGCTGAATGGCCTAGTATCAATGAAGGAGTTGCAGAACACCCTATAGTGTTTGCAAGCAGCTCGTTGCTAACCTTGTTGCATACTGTGTAATTGCAGTGATATATTCTTCAGCAAAATCTTGATTGTTTTTGATACATTTTTTGATCCAGATCAATAGACCCTCCTGCAACAGCATGGCTGTAAGACACAAACAACATCTAGTCTATTGCAACTACATGGTTATGTCTTTTCATGGAATATCATGTTTTTATTTTTTTTTCCCACAGATGACAACGTATTCTTGATTAGAAGAGGCATATTTAAAACCTTCTCAAAATGATTGTATTGATTGCCTTTCTATTGATATTGGTAGAAAAAGAAATGCTTCAAAAAGTAACCTTGGCACTGGATTGTTGTGCACTTAGCCGTACTATTATAAACAAAGACGTCTATCTACCTTTAAAAAACAATGCCGCGTTTCACAAAGTCAGGAATTTTTTAATCATTTCAGTTTCTTTGGTGAGGAAATCCTATAAAGAAGCGGTTTGAATCTCTGTCAAACAGACGAGTCACAATGTCGACCCCTGGCAGACACAGCAGGCTTTAATCACAGACCTTGGTAGTCTGAATGGCTGTAATTGAAAAGTTTGGAAATATCAAGGCAATGCACACGTGCTGCTGAAAGAGAACAATGCACTCATAAAATGTTATTTAATTTGAAAGTCAGCTTTGATGGACATCTGTGCTTGAATAGAAGTCAAGCCAGTGATGTGTTTTGCACTACAGCATAGAAATGAACTTGCTATTCATATGTAGTTCACAATGCGTAGTTAAAATACTGCAGTATTGGAACAACTGGAATACAATTACAATACCAATGTATTACCCTGAACCCTTGAGAGCCGTCAGTACTACAATTGATTACCAATTTGTATCAACACTGGTACTACAATTGCTTACCAACATGTATCATACTACTGTGTCTGAATAGAGATTGCCAGCATGGCAACATTCTACCAATGGCTCACACAGTGTTAGAAAATACATGATATGGGCCTCCGGAGTGGCACATCCGATAAAGGAACGCCGCAGGAGTGCAGGATGCGTCCTATAGCTTGGAGATCATCTGTTCAAATCCAAGCTATGCCAATGCCTACCGTGGATGGAGTTCCCAGGGGGCGGCTCATAATTGGCCCAGCGCTGCCTGGGCAGGGTAGGGGTTGTACACAATTCAGAACAGCGTGGTCCTCCGACTTTGTAAGTTCTGGATATGGCTGCACCGCGAGCTTGTAGAGTGCAAAAAAACAGATGACAGACTGCACTCATTTCAGAGGACGCGAGTGCTCGTCTTCATCTCTCCCGAGTTAGTTTGGGGGTTGCAGCGGTGAGCCAAGTTGCATGATAATTGGACATTCCAAATAGGGATAAAATTGGAAAATGAATAAAAATAAAATACATGATATGTTCTTCAGAAGAGAGAATTTGGTTGAAGGATTACTTTTATGGACTTACAGATGAAGGGACAGCTGTGGTAATTTTGACAGTTAATGCTGGCTACATATTTGTATCAGAAACAGGAAGCTGAGACATTTTCACTTTAATGTGAAAATGTGTTCCTGCAAAGTGCTGTGTGGTGCTAACTTTAGGTACAGTAAATGTAAAGTGGGTCTAATGTGGAATAATGTGTAACTTCAGTAATATGTTCAACATGGATAGCTCAGAGCTTGTAAAGTATTTGCAGCCTTTAAGTTCCATAGTACATACCATAGCTAATATCGTGGATAACCCTTAGGCACACAAATCCAGAGGTCCCACGAAGAGGAGGAGAGCAAACAACATCATGCCTCTATACTGAAAAAGCCCTGAAATAGAGGTGTTTCATAATGATAGAAAACTTCCATCAAGTTTCATTCTTTCTAAAGGCAGTTATTCATACCTTACTGTACACTGATACGGGGTACCAACTAAATAAAAAATGACGGTGCTGCCATAGCAATAATTTATAATGGTCATGGCAACACCACAGTTTGGAGCATGGTACTGAGCCTGGTACTAACAGTTTTTATCTGTTCTTTGAATAAGCTACCCATGCATGAATACTGACCCACTGGAAGTGTGAAGGTGAACCAAACACTAATTAGATAACATCAAGGAGAGTGGAAAAGTTAAACATTTAGGATGGATTTCCAGATTGTACTTGGACTCAGTACAGTTTGCAGCATCAAGTTATAATACACAATACACTGTTCTGAAATGTAACATTGTACTTTTTAATATACTGTACAGCTTTTCTTTAAATGAGCTATTATTATTATTATTATTTGCCTTTTGTACATTGATAGCATCTATAAATGAGGAAATAACTTTTTTTCTGAAATGTAGGCTGTTAAGAGATATCTTTAAACAATGTAATCAGTCATGCCATTCAATAATCGCTGCCTTAATTCAATGTGTTCTGCACAATGCACTTATGACACCCTTTATTTGAATGTGTTTCTTTAATCTAATGCACATTCATTTATTTCTAGCACTTTTGCAGACAGGTCTTCAAATGACAAGCTAGCAGGAGGATTGTACTTCTTCCTTCTGGTTCATCTTAATTGTATCATGCTTGCAATAGCTAAAATTTAAATTGACTCTTAAAATTAAAAATCCATTTAATGTCTACTGATTTGCAAACATAATGGGTACGGTATATGTGGCATAGAAAATTTGACAAAATAGGTGAAAATGCACTACTGATAATGAGTTCAATTACTTTTCATCTTCGATATGCATAGTATGGTACAGCTGGAGAGACCAGAGACTAGAGTATTGGATGTTTTTTTTTTATTATTAAGAAAGATTTCAGGAGTCAAGTTGGCAAAGAAGTATCATCTCACACATTTTAGGAAGGCATATATTACAGATAAAATGTTAAAGGTCAGCATGCACTGGTAACTGTTGTTGAATGAAAACTGCAGACAGCAAGCTACTGAAAACAGAACACAGCTCTATTTGTGACACAATTTCCCAGCTATTGTTGCTGATCTTGAAGTGAGGGTGCCAAACTGACAAATCAAGATGCCTTTGAGCTTTAGCTGACTGGTGAATAGTTCTGTAAATGAGAAGGAAAAAAAATCCTTAGTTATCACAATTATTTTCAGTGATAAATCATGTTAGTTCAGGCCTACAATACATGATATGCAATAACCTTAAAGTAGCAGTGACCTACATGGTTAAAAATATTACTTTAATTATTTTGGAAGGTTATGTGAAGCGTGTAGTGATTCAGACAGGTCTCTATGTAATCACTAATCATTTCCTGTTTTAATATAAGTATAATTAATACAAGTGCCAAGTGCATTCATGGGTCAATCTACAAGCCAATTACTGGCAAGTTCCCATTAACCTATAAAGTAGACAAACCTACTTCGCAAACTCAGTCCCACCTCCTCCCCAACCACCACCACCTCATTCCCAGCCTTGTCCAGAGAGGGGAGTATACGATGCTCCTCTGCCTAATATTTTTTGTTCACCGGGATGAACACGTCGCATAGATTTAATATTGTAATCTTTGTTTTTTAGCAGGTGACACCGGGATGCTCCGAAGGATGAGGCTGCGCTCCAACTATTTCTACTCTCCTTTTTTTCTTCAACAATTATTTTGGTTCAATGTTTTTGGAAATCTGTGAGATTTTGTATTATAATAAAGGTGGTTATGTAACGCAAGATTGTCCTGACTGAATTGTTATTATTGTTGATTGTTAATTGGATTTGTACTTGTACCTCCTCTTTAGCATATTGTGTTTGAAACCCAGCCTTAAAGGCATGTTCTTGCACATATGTTCCATTCTGAGCTGCCAGTTGGATCCATTGTCATATTTACTTGGTACCAGGATTAACGTAAAATTGCATTCTCATAAGATATTACAGGAGTAAAAAGTAACTGCAAGGGATGCCTGCACATTGCTCTACCCTGAAGCTTCAGAGAAGGTAAGGATCATCTTCAAATGCAGACTTTTGGTTAGACATGTCATGTACAGTTATATTACATCTCATGCATAGCACACAACCTCCCTAAGTGGCTCCGAACAGGTACTCCTTTCTCTATGAAGATGCATGGATCTGAATGCGAAGAATCATGACATTTCACAAAGGGCTCTGAACAGACATGTACTTATTCTCTGCACTCCCTGATATGTATTCTCTCAATATGTATTCTAGTTATACTGAATGATTTTAAGATCATGTAAAGGTTTAGGTGCACTACTTGCTGCTGTTGTTGTTTTTTTGTACATACATACCGGTCTGTGTTTTTGTATGTGCCTCAATGGTTACATCCTACTGAAAAACAACTACTTGACAGGATAGTGACAATTGTAGCCTCTCCACTCCTAGGTAGGTTGAGTTTTTCTCCTAGTGGCTTGTACTCCACCTGTTTTATTATTAGTAACAGGACTATTGGTAGTAGTAGTAGAAGTAGTTCTTGTATTCCCTACCAGAACATCCTCTTTTAACACAATGGAACCTATTCACTTGATCTAAACAGTGGCAGATCTTTATTATTATTAATATTATTATTATTATTATTATTATTATTATTATTAAGATGATCTTAACACATTGCACTTATTTGAGGACAGACTAAATATAAATATTCATTTTGCAAATATAGCCTTGGTCTGATTATGGGCACGTCTAACTTGACTGTCCTCAAAATTGGACACAGCAGTTTGTAGCCAAAACAAAGGACATACATATTTTTCTGTGAAGAAATATTAATTTACAATGTATCAAATTACACAATTGCAGCTTGTGTTCTGATTTGTTTCAAAGTAAAATGCATTGTGTAAACTGTTGAGGTTTAAATCATTAAAATTGAATCAACCTGCTGTGTTTACATATGTTAAAGATAGACAAACACTAAATAGATATGTTTGATCTTCATAACCTTCATACACAAAACCCCCTTTTCAATGATCTAAACAGCCGTTATTATTCAGAGCGCACGCTTTAGATCAATGGAAAATACTGAAATGTGTTCATAACAACTTTCACTTACTGAAGAAGAGCTAGATGTGTGCCTAATAGAAATGGAGCGGTGAATGTTGATTAAAGTCAGAAAATGCAGGTTACCACCAACATGATAAATACAGTACTTCTGAAATTACTTTGGATCAAATTGGTGGACTTTGACAGAAATAGTTGCTGTTACAAGGGAAGGCCTGATTGTTTAGTGTTGCTAAAAGATCCACACTGGTGAAGTGAATGAAATTCATTTACAGCAGAAACATATAGACCCTAGAACCCTATCACCTGAACACACACGCGTGTTTCCTAGTCAATGCGCCTTTATCATGCTGTGAAGTGAACTTGGGAGAGATGTTATTTTTACAAAACAAGGCTGTGGGGTGTGTGGACAGCACTCCTTGGGGGATTGAGGACCAAGATCCACAATCTCATTTCATTTTGACCTAAACCATCCCTAATCCAGTTCAGATCTCAGGAGGCCAAAAATAAGCATTTGACTTGCAGAATCCTCAAAATGTGAATCCAAATGCAGGCTAAGTGCACCTTCCCTTCTTCTCTTTGCAAATTACAGCTGTACTTAAATTGTAATTTGCATCTCTTTTAGCTTTAGATGTCAATGTTAACCCACACTAGTGATATTAATACTGCATGGAGCAGTTATCCTTCATCGTCACCTTAGTGGGGTATTATGAAGTAAAATACATCCAGTTCTCTTTTTACAGCTCATTTCTGTTAACATTGATTTGATCACAGATGAACTGACTCCCGACATGAAACCATACATCATTTTAGTTACTAAGCTTGATGTGATATTGCATACTGGAATTAATGGTGACTTTATGCAAATGTAGCTCATCTAATAATAACAATTATGATTAAATAAATAGGACTGGATGAGCAGACAGAAGCACTCAGCCAGATATATAACCCCCCCCCCCCCCCGCTTTAATTGCGTACATTGGTTTAAATATTTCCATAAAAAAAAAATAATATTTTTACGTTAAACGTTGATAAAATGCAATTTGCAAAGATTTGGCGTAGGCGACAGCATCTCGAAAACATCTTTCTGAAATTTAAATTGATGTTTTTTTTTCCTAGTTCAGATTTATGTCTTTGGAGTCAGAAAAAAACATGATTCCGGAACTTGCATGTTGGTGTAGGTGGTAAATGTTGATTCCATTACACATATAAAGGATGATAGGAGACAGCATAGAAAAACATCTTTTGAAAAATGTCATACAAAGAAGTGAAATGACCTGAACCTGTTTTTTTTTCCTTCACAGATATACACTTTTGACTGTTTAACAATGAAAATGCCTAAAAAGCACCAGGTAAAATGAGTTCCAATATAATTTCCAGAGGCCTGTGTCAACGTTATCCGCCCCTGTGTTTATTTGTGTTGTGTGTTGCATGTGATGTGTTAATGTTTGTATTTATGTATAAAGTGTACCGATTAAAATATGGGTTACCAGCACGAGTGATTTAAAATGTAAATTTGTACTTAGGCATGAGGATTGCGAAGTGCTGATAAAAAGTAATAATATGTCAGCACGGGGAATTGGTGCAGTTGTACTGAGACTCCAGATTGAATGATTGATTAGCAATCGAGTCTCTGTACAGCTGCATAAAACTAAAAGCAACATGTTTTCACTCACTCGGGGTTGTATCTTCGTAAGTGGAGAGGAGAGATTTAAATAAATAAATAAATAAATAAATAGGTAACAAATACTACTCGTATGAGAGGACTTGCACGATACTTATTTGGTTCGTCCACTTTGTTTGTCTGTCTATTTACTTTGGCCAACGTGCCGTTTTTGTTTGTTCAGTCATTGTTTTCTGTTTTTTTCAATCTTTTATATTACAATAAACCGGCACAAGCAAGCACCATACCCGCAGTGTCTGTCTCTTCCTGCTTCTGGTCTGACGTCACCCACTACAGCCGTCTTTGTGACATGGCCATAAGAGCAGGAAAGATAGCCGTTCTCAAAGTGACAGGTGTCTGTGTGATTTCAGGGCTACCGGTACCTGAAGCGCATTTTCCAGGACAGGTATCTGTTGTGTATTGATATTCTAGTTTGTCCCTTCTGGTCACACGTCACGACCCCTGCTTACGTATTGATTGGAATGCTTGTAATGTCTTGTTCTGTAAAACGCATTAAACAATACCCACGTTTATTTCTACTCCCGTCTCATGTCCGGTCCTTATATTTGTTGTATAAGTAATACAGTGTGCTATACAGCAAACACTGGTGACGAGATGAACGTTCTCACATTTGTGTTTACCTTTTTCGATAGAAAGTCCGAGTTTAATAAGTTTTCCAGAAGCTTCACCACAAAATGTTTCGCCATGGGTGAAGAGTGAAAAAGGCAGATGACATCTGGACTTCTGAGAGACAGATCGGGAGCAGAGGAGACAGGACCACAAAATAAAAAGGACAGTGAGTAGAGACTGAAAAGGCTCTATACAAGGAGAAACTACATCACCTCACACCACAGCTGACGAAGATGATGCTAAAAACGTACACTGGTGACACTGTTCCAGTGAGAGGAATCGTGAATGGTACAGTGGAGCTCAACAAATAGAAGGTAAAGCTACCACTCTACATCGTGAAAGGCAACCACCCAGCTTTGCTAGGACGCACATGGCTGAAAAAGAGCAAACTAAATGGGCAGGAAATTCACATGTCACAAAAGAGGACACAAACCTACAAGGGATATTGAGGAAACACGCTGATGTGTTCAATAGAGAACTTGGCATTATGAAGGACATAACAGTTAAACTGACAGTAAAACTACGCCATAAAACCGAAAGTTGAAGATGAGCTAGACCGACTAGTCGAGTGGAGTATTGGAACCAGTGAGTGTTAGTTAATGGGATATACCCGTGATATACAGATGATTAGGAGCGCCTGAGAAACCTCAACGCACTACAGAGACTGGAAGAGTATGGACTGAGGGTCCGGAAGGACAAATGTGAATTTTTCCGGCCTTCCGTTGAGTATCTGGGCCACGTGATTGACAGTTCGGGGCTCCACAAGGTGCCATCAAAGATGAAGGCCATCATGGAGGCTCCATCCCCAGAGAATGTGAGTCAGGTGAGATCATTCTTAGGACTACAGGTGAGATCATTCTTAGTTTGCGCCGAATCTAGCTAAAATGCTAAAGCCACTGCATGAACTTTTGAACAAAATCAAACAGTGGAAGTGGACAGACAGATGTGAGGAGGCTTTCAAGAAAGTGAAAACAGCCTTAGGTCAGTCAGTGGCCGTCACCCACTTCAACCCCAACTTGCCATTACAGTTGGCATGGGACGCATCGCCTTTTGGGGTTGGTGCTGTCGTCCTACACATCATGCCATCAGGTGAAGAAAGGCCAATTGCTTTCGCATCACGGACCTTGAGTAAAGTCGAGAGCAACTAAGCACTCACCATCGTGTACAGAGTTAAGAAATTCCATCAGTTTCTGTTTGGACGACGATTCACGCTGTTGACTGACCATAGACCCCTCACCAGCATTCCGTCACTCTTCAGCTAACCGTATACAGCTATGGGCCTTACTGTTGTCTGCTCACCAGTACAACATCAAGTACAGAAGATCTGAGCAGCACTACAATGCAGACGGCCTCTCCAGGCTTCCATTACCTGCCGCACACATTGAGCATTCCCAGGCGAAAGTCTTCTACTTCAAGGAAGTGACGAACGCTCCAATTACCTCAGCCCAAGTGAAGAAGTTCACCCGCACTGATTCAGTGATGTCTGAGGTCATGGTCGTTTTCACTTGTGGGAAAGGAGGAGTGCTATCAGACAACCTAAAGCCTTACCTGGTGAAGAGAAACGAGCTCACACTTCAGTCTGGATGCTTGTTGTGGGGCTTTCGAGTCATCATACCGCCACCACTGAGAAAGCAGGTGCTTGAAGAACTCCATTCAGGGCACTGTGGCATGGTGCGAATGAAGGAAATTGCACACAGCTACTTTTGGTGGCTGGATTTGGACGGAGCTATCGAAGACAAGGCCAAGTCATGTTCTTCATGTCAAACGATGAGGAACATGTCTCAGCTAGCGCTGCTACACCCATGGGACTTCCCAGAGGAGCCTTGGCAGCGAGTCCACATAGAATTCGCTGGTCTACTGGAGGATCGTATGTTCTTAGTCGTAGTCGACACATACAGCAAATGGCCTGAGGTCATAGTGATGAAGAGCACTTCGATGGACAGAACTATCGAAGAGCTACAGTCAATCTTTAGATGCTTCGGATTTCCAACACAGCTTGTTAGCGTAATGGTCCCCAACTGGTGTCGGAAGAGTTCCGGTCATTCATGGAAGCAAATGGAATCCAGCACATCAAGTCAGCACCGTATCACCCTGCAGCGAACGGCCTAGCCGAAAGATTTGTCCAGATGATGAAGCAAGCTCTAAAATCATCACAAAGAAACAGGTCCTTCAACAGGCGTCTAAACACCTTCCTGTTGACCTACCAAAACACCCCCCATGCTACAACCAAAGTGGCATCCACGTCAGCCATGATAAAAAGACAGCTTTGCACATGACTCAACCTCCTGAGACCCCCAAAGACTAAACAGGTTGTACAGACACAACAGAGAACACAGGTGGAGAGACAGAGCAAAATAAAAGACAGAAGCTTCAGAGCTGGAGAGAGTGTTCTTGCTCGAAACTACTGCAAAGGTCCAAAGTGGATACCAGCAACAGTGATTGCATGAACAGGCCCTGTGTCCTACACAGTTTACACACCGGAGAACATCATCTGGAAGAGACACATGGATCAGCTGTTGGCAGGAACGAACCTCAGGATGACTCATGTCAAGTGACAAACCCAGATCAACTGCTGGAGGCCTACCATGGCTACGAGCCATCACGTGAAAATCACAAATTTGCATCAACCTACAAACATGGAAAATGCTCCAGACTCACCTGAACCAGTCAGAGTGCCTACTCGGTACTGTCGCACCCCAGTCTGGGCATTCGCCATCCCCACTAAGACTCGGAGATACCCTGCAAGAGAAAGATGACCCCCTGAAAGGTTGAATATTTAGTTTAGAGACTAACTTCGGGGAGAATACACCCCAGGGTTAAGTCTGGGAACTGAGGCAGTCTACCCTCTTTCCCTAGTTAAGGAAATGTTGTTCAGATAAGTTATATTGTTACATTAAGAGAACTGTTATATATATATATATATATATATATATATATATATATATATATATATATATATATATATATATATATAAGGTTTCTTTAAAGAGAAAGAGTATAAAGAAAAGAATATGCAAAACAGTGAATAGTTACTTTTTCCTTATGAGGCATTGAAAGTAAAGGGGGAGGAATATGTTGTGTATTGATATTCTAGTTTGTCCCTTCTGGTCACCCGTCACGCCCCTTTGCTTATGTACTGATTGGAATGTTTGTAATGTCTTCTTCTGTAAAATGCATTAAACAAAGCCCACATTGATTTGTACTCCCATCTCCTGTCCGGAGCTTATATTCGTTGTTTAAGTAATGCAGTGTGCTATACAACAGTATCCGCGTCTAGATTTGCCTCCCTCTAATTCTTACTTGTATATATCAATTTTATACTAAAAATATATTCCATGGTGACTGTTTATTGCAGTCTTCATATATCTTTATGTGCACTTAATTCCATGAGAGCATTTGGAAACCAGTTTCTTTAAATTTCCTAATGTTAGTTTCAGCTGCAGGGACACAAACTTAAAAACTTCATCATTTTAAATGCCAATCAGTTTCTCTTTCTACTGCCACAATAATCAGCAAAACCAAAAATACTGTAAATAAAAAGGGGCAACACAGAATCTGTGCATATTTTGAACAGTGATTTTGTTTGGGCTTGCAGCACATTCGATCAGGTTCACTCAGCTCTTGAAAACATGTTGTGTATATCTAGCTTTATTAGCATATTGTTTACTGCGTGGAACGTGAGGATTTTTTTTTTCTCAACATTAATACAGCTTTTGGTTTTCGGAGACTTTATTGCTAAAATTGTTGTCAGCGAGGGCAGTTTTTATAATCTTTGTTTTTTTTTTTAAATTCATATTCTCCCTTGACCAGGCCAACCACCTCAACACCTTTTAAATCTGATTTTTTGAGCTGCCAGGCTGAAATAATTTTTCCCTTCCATTTTGCCTTTGAATTGAATCTCACTAGAGGACAGGGAACCATCTAAAAGCCTGTTTCTAATGATGGAACCAGCAGTGCTTTACTTGTTACCCTTTTGAGTCGTAATAGGAAGACATTTCCTGTCCATTTCCTTTATGTTTTAAAGCTGGGGGTACGTTAAAGCTGCCCAGTTTAGGGTTCTTTAATACTGCAGCTAAGTACTTGTTTGATATCCAGTAGCCCCTTACACTGAAGATTGAAACTAATGCTTTTGTTGTACATTTAGTTTGCCATTAAAAACCGTTTGGTAAGACAAATACTTACTGAAACTGTGGGGGTGTAGTAGAAAGGACTGATTGGTTAAACTAAGTTCATAATATTAATGATTCCTATTATTCACCCCTCACTTACACTCTCCTGTATCCAGCCAGCTAGAGGCTCCAAAACAACAGAAACTGTTCATGTATAATTTGCTAAGGGTGTGCTAGCTCCATCTCTAGGCATGCCCACTGCTCAAGGGCTGCTATACATGCTGCCCAGGATGGTATTGCTGCCCATCACTCGATCTCAAACCTCCTTAGTTGTGTTACAATAGCTCCATTAGTGAAAATGATGTTTTGAGAGTTGGTACATTCATGTGAAGGACAATACTTCAACTTTGTATTTGCTTGTTCAAGCATGCTTGGCTTTCTCAAAGCCAGTTCGGCCCAGGTTAGGAGGAGTCTGGTTGTTTTTCTACTGTAGAGCCCGAGCCGTGCAGCTGAGGTCACACGCAATGAGCATGCCGAGTTGCACGTAGATGATGCAGTATTAAGAGGCGCTCTATTTGAGTTGAGAGTGTCAGATCCAGAGGTTAGAGTTGTGTATTTCTTTGTCTTCTTCAGACTGAAATGCAACAATGGGCTGATTACGCAAATAGGAGAAGAATGCTTCTCGCAGAGCAGTAATTTTGATCTGATGAGCAAGATACGAGTGTACTGACTGATGTAAGGTAATGACAGAAATCATGAGCCCCACTCACAGCCCTGCTCCGCTCCGAGCCAGATTCATATGTGTTGTAAGGCCAGTTTCACAGTTTGGTTCTTGTTGGGCTCGAGGGCTCTAGGCCAGTGGAAAAGGGGTATATAAAACATGGCTAGGAAGCGTGTGTCTGTCTCTGTCTATGCATCTGTTTAAGTAACGATATTCTTTAGCATCTCCATATTTTCCAGTGTTTTTGCCATTTGGAATTGTTGAATAGTCTTAGGCATATTCATCCACATTTACAAAGCTGCAGCTGACTGCTATTTACCAAAAACATTAAAAAAATAAAAACAAAAATGGAAATCAAGCCGGTATATTTTTCACACATCTTTAAAGGTACTTTAATTTATTCCTGAGGCTGATCTAAAATGCATTCAGAATTTATTTCTATACAGTAGACTGTTCCTTATGTGATACTGGTAAAGAGAAAACATTTAACTAAATTATTTCTATGTTAGTGGTTGCAGGGCTGTGCTTTAGTAAATTCACAGGTAGTCGCCATATTTTTTTTATTCTTCTCATGTTTGTGTCCTTGGTTTATAGTTTATTTGAAAAGTAGCAGCCTTTTACTGTACAATTAAAATTAATTTACAGAAAATACCTTCTTATTATAGGCTGTGGTTGATTCCCACCTCACAACATTCTATAAATTAGTAAAATACCGTATGTAAGAGTAGAACTATTTTAACGCTGAAATTTAGACTGGAAATAAATTGAAACTGCACAAAAATACTGTATCGAAATAGGATCCTACAGTGGACAGTCAGCGACGCAGTGCTTGGGCATTTGTTGTAAACCCATGTCATAATAATAATAATAATAATAATAACAATTAGTTACTAGTTATTGATAATCTACAGTATATAGTATAGTGCTGAAATTCAGATGGTCAGCTTGTGTAAAATCTGCCTTGAAAAAAGGCCATTTTTTGTGTGATCTGTAGCTGGTGTGACAATCGGTGTTTTTTGATACACTGGTGTTAAGGATTCTGATCCCCAGTAGGTGGAAGGCTCCATGGTGGGTTTTCACTGTGGTTAAGACGTCGGTCATGGCCAGTCTCAGCCCTCTTATACTAATATGAATAAAGTTACTGACATAGTGGAGGATAAAGGGTTAGGGTCAGAAATACATCAGTAGTAAATATTAGACACTGGAGAGTAATCAAAGAAATCACTTGTATTGATAAACAGTGAAAAAGGCAAACCAAATCTAAAATTAGTTAAATGTTTTTTCTGCTTTACACAAAAATGAAGGAAGTAACTTTTTTTTAAATTATTTTTTTATTAATTGACCTGCTATGTTAAGAGACCATTCTATATGCTACAGTATTTCATTTTTCCTTTCAGTATGGGGAATCAGGAATATGAATACACTGACAAATATTTTTTTACAGTGTGATTCTGATTTGCCAGGGGACAGGAGGAGTTTGTCAACAACAGAAGGTTGGATTTATTCCCAATTTGATGTTTTATTCCACACATTAGACTTTGAAGGCTATTGCATGATGAAAAAACAGCAAAAATAATCAGACGGATGTACATGAAAATGTATAGTGAATTGCATACCTTGTATACTGCAAGTGCAAAAGACCATACTGTTGAGTTTATTTGTTGAATTTAGAGCAAAACAACGAACAGATTCTGCACTTTTATAATCTATGAACTGTAAATTATTATTTTTTGTTTTTGTTCTCTAAGCATCTTCATAGTAATTATACAAATAACCGAATTGTTAGGCCTGTTCAAATAAATACAAATTGTACCTTTAAATAATACACCCAAACCCTGAGTGACAGGAATTACAGACACCCCATTGTGATGTAATGTCTGCAATGCTGTGGAGCAGTGCAATTCAGTGTGTAATGTGAACTGTCACACTACAGTGCTCTGTCTAAGCACACAGGCAAACCAAGGAAGGCAACTGTTTGGGGACATGTACAGTACAACAGTCCTGTTTTTATGAAGTTCATTATTCTACAAAATGTGTTGTACCCGAGGCAGCACTGGTTTGATTTCAATATGATTTCAATAGATGTAAAGACCCAGTGTCATAGTTTAACTGTCATAGTATTGTATGTTTGTTTTTGGTTTTTATTTTTGGTTTTTTTATTAAATTTATAAACGATTTTAACTTTCCTGAATATGTTTTCGTGTTTTGTTTTGCCGTTCTCTGGTTTCCCCATATCGGAGAGATTTGCCTCCTGCTGGGTTATGTAAGCGAATCCTTTGTGTATTTTTCATTCATATCCCAAAAAAGTCCAGACATCGAAGTGCTACTTAAAATAACAGCGACTTGTTATCAAAAAAATGCGGGAATCAAGAATTACCTGCTTACAGCAAAATAAGTAACCTGTCATTTAAATATTGCCATTCTAAAATGGTGAATAAGGATATAAGTGCCCAGAATCATGTTTGTTATAAACAGTAAGCAAAACATTTATTAAGAGATGTGTTTTCAAGACCCATGGTCCTGACCACAGTTGAGAATAAAGGATAAAATATAAGATATTGTCTAGTCTACACATACACTAGTTAAAGTTACAATGTAGCCATAATAATAATAATAATAATAATAATAATAATAATAATAATAATAATAATAATACATATAAAATATGTATTGTTATTATTAAGAAATGCTGTTCTGAAAAAAATCAAGTGAAGTGCTGCTCTGTTTGAGTTATTTCTGTCACAATATACAAAAAGATAATAGCTTAAACATGTGTTCAGAAGTCTTTTTTGAAATTTATTGTCACAGCAATGTTACCGTAAAATAAAAAATGAACGAATATATAAATACCCTACACAAAATGCTGGACAAACAGTTCAAAATGTTCAGGCTTCTGTTTATGAACAGGGCATGAGATGACAACCGAACACTTGTTCAGCCCACAACCCGAGGGGTCTTGGTATTTAATTTACTGTACACTCTTACCGTTGTAGTAGGCATTCATTGTTGTTTTTTGTTTTAGTGGTGTCTAACAATATAAAAAACAAAACTTGTCCAAAACCAATATGCCATTGAGTTCATTCATCCCAGATGACACTGCTAAATGTGATGTCAGACAGACCGTATCCTAGCAACCTGAACAACAGTTAGCTTGGGGGAACTCTGGAGTGAGAATAATAGGTGCATCCACTGGCTTTGATTGTGGTGCACCGTGCTACTACCTACCTGACCAGAAAGAATAAAGACTGTAATCCCAGGACTGCAGCCAAAAATGTAAGCATAGCCCCAAGCTTTGGGATAGACTGGAATTGCCCAAAGCAGTTCATAATGCCTACAAAGTGCTGAAAGTTATTCTAGGCAGAAATACAGCATAGGAAACAGTACAACAATGCATCTTTAAATCAGAAGAATAACTGAGTCCAATTGTGTTTTTCTTTCTAGCTTTTTAAATAAATTGAGATGTTAATTGCACAGTACATGATATGGATTTTTAGCTGAATCATTGGGTTGGTTATGCGTATTGGCAGATGCAACCCGACAATCCCCCACAGAGGTGTATTCGCCTTGGGCCCCCTGAAAGCCTACTTATGCCACTGCACACTGCTTGTCTTGGAAACCTTCAACTGCTAGTTACAAAACAGGTGGACTGCAACAGCAGGTGTTTATTATCTTTTTTTATTACAGTTTGTTCAGTTGAGCTGGAAAATGAAGAGCAGCAGAGCTGTTACTGTAAGGTGAGGAGGAGACATTTTCAGCTTGCTCAACTCACTTTGTATTACAGCTGGCCTGCTCAGAGATTTACCCTAGCAACCTAATACCAGCTGCAGTTGATATGGCCAGCCAAAATAATGGAAAAGCTCTTGTATAACCAGCTTAGATTTAGCCTCAAGTAATTCTCCAAATTATCCATTTGAGAAAGAAGTATTATTGGATGCCCAATGTTTTTTCCTTTGTTACTCCGGGGCTGTTGTGTTTCTAGTATTGTGCTGCTGTTGGGAGTGACAGATGTTATATTCTAGTTTGAGCTCTAACTAGATCAGATGTGGATGCTTCTTTAAGCACATTGTTTGCGAGGGATCTTTTAGCTTTGGTCTCCTTCCTGACACCAAAGCTTCTCTTTTTATCCACATTCCTTAAGTCAAAATGACACATCTTGTTAAATCTCGCTGTGTGAGTGACAAGAAACTTAAGGAGCAAACGCATTTAAAATTGCACTGGCTTCTCTAGCACTCTGATTGGCATCCCTATGTGGGAACATTTAAATTCAAATTTGAAAGAAAACAATGTAAGAAAAAAAAAGATTACACAATCATTTATAGGTTTTTTAAAATGTAGGCAAGATGGTTGTTAAAAAAAAACAACCTATATTTTGAAAAGAAGTAACGACAATAGTGTTTTATGTTTACTATTATGCTTACTGCAATTTTTGCTGATGCGCTGAAAATATCTAAAGTTCAAAGAAGGAAAGCCATGATATCCCAAGTGGCTCAACTACATGTAGTAAAAGCAATGCCATTTGAAGTGCAAGTCAAGTATGGGTGTATGGTTGTATCTTGATTGTGCTCATTTACCAATCTTGGCTGGGGACTTGCTACACTGCCTTGGCCTCTGTGTTCTCTCAGGGTTAGAGAGGAAAATTGGATGGGGCTCATTTACTTCGTTGCACTCCAGTGACCAACGAGTCCAGACGGTGACTTCAGGGGATGGGCCCTTGCCTTCAGGGTTCAGTGGCTTGGTAAATCCATTGCTTAGGTTTGGATGGTGAAAAAAAGGTATTTGTCTTGACTGCAGGAATGGAGGTTGTCTGTTAGTCTTTTGTAACTGTAAGGCGACATTTGAACATAAGAATGAACATAAGAAAGTTTACAAACGAGAGGAGGCCATTTGGCCCATCTTGCTCGTTTGGTTGTCAGTAGCTTATTGATCCCAGAATCATTACTGGGGAGTTTGTATTAGGTATTTCAGATTGGGTGGAAATAACGAAGGTAAAATTGATTTAGAAAGAAAGCCATAATGTCAAGAGAGGTGTGGCAAATGCAGTGTAGTAGTGAAGTAACATTTAAAGGAAATAACACAAAAGAGGCATTACATAAGGATGTCTGCTAACCAGCACAAAAAATGTTTAGGGGCAAGACTTCCAATCCAACACCCCTGGACAATACAATATACAAATTACTGCACTGTTAATTAACTGAATATCTTTTTGTCCGCCTCTGACAAAGACAAGTTTCAGACTGCGATGTGTGTAAAACAAAGTTGTTTTTAAAATAACAATTGCATTATTTAAGAATATTCTACTAAGCCATATTATTGTTAACATGATGTCACATGTTTTGGTTAACTATTTTGGGGTTGTCTGCTGCAAATGCTGTACAAGTGCACTATCCATGGTATTACAAACGCTGCAGAAACATCACTCAGCCCCATCAAGCCTGTCATCTCAGCCCTCCCGCATCCCTCAGCATTAAACACCAGTTTTGGAACAAAATGGATGGCAGATTGTTCTTCAGAACTGAAGTCCTCCAGCAACAGTGTCTTTCTCTCTCTCCCAACAGGGGTCACTGTGGGCTGCAATGTCCAGGCAGCCACCCATGGGGATTTAGGGAACTGCAGGTGGCATGCAATTAAATGAATTCTCTGGGTTTGTTTTGATGGCCAGTCATCAGGGAAAACACCTCCACTAGCCCCTCCACCCTTAAGACTGATGTGGTCACAATGCATTAATGTTTTGATTGAGAGATTTTATATTCTTGTATCATTTACTATCTGTTTCACTTGCTTTTCTTATTTGGGATTGCTTGAAATAAGACAGACTTTCTGGTTTCACTTGTTTTGTGACAAATAACATTAAGCCTCTTTGGCTGGATGCCTCTTGGGCTCAAAAGCAAATTCTGAAGAGTGAAAACTCTAAAATAATACCTTTGGAAATTAGGTTGAAACATTTTTATATTTTACTATTAAAAAAAAAAAAAACACTATATCCATCTTCTATTTATTTGTCTTTCTCTTGTCGCTGATATAGATAATAAGAATGGGTCATCACCAACTATTGGTGCTTCATTAACACTTAATTGTAATTACCCTTTGCATTGCATGAGAACAGGTTGAATCAAACAAACCCTTGCAAGCAGTTGTGTTGGGGTCAACCTGTGTAGAAAGACAAGCATTAGGTAACCCACTGTTCCTCCTGTTCCATTTGGTGCTCTTCGAGTTATAAAAATCAAAAACCCTCTGCCGTTTTATTATCATTAGTTTCCCCATGAAGATATATATTGAGCTGTTCAAGCTAACTTCTGTCTTTTGTCTTTGTCTCATTATACTTGAACCTTGGCTCTAAATAAAGTAATTGGGTGATATAAAACAACACAGAGGACTAAAATATTATTTATGCCTCTAATTACCTCATTCTGTCAGGTATTTTAGTCATTGTCTGGTCAAGTGCATTAATTATCTCCTTAACTACAGTAAAAGTAACATGATAAGCACCCTCAGCTACAACTATCCTCAAATGATCAGGCTTAAATTAACTTATCCATTTTATTAATGGCCACCCCATTCCTCTTCATCTATTATAAATCTAACAAGAAATCTATTTCACTGAGTGTCCAGGTGGCAGTGAGTGGTCTAATGTTATTGAGGCAAATTTTTACATTCAATCTAAAGCACCCTTTTTTTGCATGGTAATGAGATTGGTAAAATGATATGTTAATCAGACTTGTCACAAGGTGCCTCAGCTTGTTAGATAAGTTAATAAGTGGCTGCACATTAATCAAGGTGACAAAGCTATGAAGAGCAGTGGAGGTGATACTAGGGAGGGTATTAATTAGGATTTAATTAGAAACTTAGGGTCCATAAATAAAAAAGAAAAAAATTAGCAAGGCATTTATGCAAATTACCTGGGCACTGCTGTCTGGAGTGATTTGGCTTAAAAAATATATTGCATCAGTAAAATTGCTGATTTCTTTTTTATATATATATATAGCTGGAAGACCTGCTTCTCAGTGTGTGGCGGAGGGTCCCGCCCCTTAGATTATTTATTATTATTATTATTATTATTATTATTATTATTATTATTATTATTATTATATAGTGTTTTGTGCAGACAGACAAAAGCTGTTCGTCATTGTTTACTATTTTAGACCGGCGAAAAAAGCCGGTCTCAAAGTATGGATGGGGTTGAATCCTCATCCCTGTAAAGTTCGTGGGAATGTGGCTGGAGCCTTAATAAGGTAATTGTTTAATGGTTAATTAAGGCTCCAGCAACGATATAAAAGACCCACTCCAAGCTCCATTAGAGGAGGGGTTTCAGATTGGAGAACGGGTGAGGAGTTGGGAGATAAAACTAATTGAGAAGTAAACAAGAAAAAAAACTATGCGTGCTGGCTCAAAACCAACACAATTCTTGTTTAGTTACTGTTATTGTTTATTTGTTTGGCCAACACGCCTTTTTGTTTTGTGTCTTTTGTGTTTGTTTAAATATTTGTTTTATTATTTAATAAACGCACTGAGGGCCGTAGCCCCTGAGTTTCGCCCCGCTACTTCATTGTTTTGGAGTCTGTGTTTCCTGATCCGTGACGTCACCCAGCTATGCACTGCAGTAGCCATTACAGAGCTAGAAAAGAACAGCCAATACATTGCTTAATACTAGATTGACGCTGCATCATGGCATGGAATCAGTTGGAGTTAGGAGAACATCCCTCAGCTCTTACAGAGGATCCTACCTGTCACCACGATCTCACCAATGTTTCAGATTCAAGTCATCTCATAGAAAAAGGAAAAAATACATATAACTGATGATGCAGATTTGTATTAGTATGCCCTTCCTTGACTCATCATTGTGACATGTATGTAAAATTAGGCTGGCTTTCACTTACAGGCCAAAGTCTTTGTCATTGGTACTGTTTTGTGTTTCAGTTTCTTAAAGGATTGGTGCCTTCCTGTGTTTAGGCATCTTAAACAACCATTTGTGGCTACATGTTCCTTTTCTTTTACTATTTTAAATTAATTGCATGTGTGGCTGTGGAAAAGTGATTTGCAGTGCGCAGGTGTGGTGCTGATGCAGTGCAGTAAAGTAACTGTGCCACTGTGTAGGGTTGTTAATGAAAGCTTTATTTTTGCTTTATAAATAATAAGGCTGGCAATACACACCAATGTGCAGTTGTCCAGCCAAAACCCCATGGTGGTTTCAGTCCCGAAATAATAACAGCAGTAATCCTGTGACACTTCTACACAACACCATCACAGTCCAACGTGAGTGCTCTCAGTGTAAGTGGGGAAATACATGGTAAATGCTGAGCAGTAGTGAAGTGCAGTCCGGCTTTGCTGCTGGCTTAAAAGCATCAGCTTCCGAATATTTAGCCGACTATAATGACAAGTAACAACAGTTAATAGACAGACAAGACAACCCGAAACACTCACGATTATTTTCCAGCGGTCTTTGTATAACTATAGAACAGATCGCTCTGTCACATCCCTTGATACACCTTTAGTCACGCCCCTTTTGGTAGCAAGTGCAATCGCTTTTCCTCCAATCCATGATTGACACATCGCCGACCACGTTAAGGTGATGACTTCTTGTATTGTGACTCCGTCCCCTTTCTTGATGGCCTACTTCCAACTGACCCTGGAATGAACTGCCAAACCATCCATAACTCAAAGTCATTCGCTCTTTGTCGCAGTGGCCTATTAAGGTCATTAATTAAATTAAATCACTAATTTGTCTACTTTGACAATTTTCCAAGATTTTCAGTTACAGTGCTTTGATTTCATATGTATTACAAAACAACAGAAGCAATGGGGGTGTTCTAATACATTTGCACAGCATATTAATTTAATATATATATATATATATATATATTATATATATATATTATATATATATTATATATATATAGTGTCATATATAGAAGGAAGATAATACCAGTAAGAAAGAAATCAAAACAATCTACTTGCAAATTGTTTCCTTCAATTTTTGTAATTTATGTTATTTTTTACTATTCAGAAAAAAACTCACTTCAAAAGCAGGCCGTGCTGTATATAAAGGGTGCTTTGGGGCCCAATGGATGGCCAAACCTAAGTCCCTTTCACACTGTCACGCACTACCCAGGCTAGGACCCAGTGTCATGCTACCCAATTTCACATTACTTTTGATAAAGCAGGATTGAGCAGGATGACAGACGCAAGTAACCAATATGTGTGTCAAGCAGCTTGTTACAGACGCTTCCATCCAAGCTTCTCTGGATTGAACTGTCCTCCCAAATGTTGACTAAAGATAATGTTTCTACATCCCTGCTGCAATCTGGCTCATGGTGTGTCTCAAGCAACAAAAACATTTTCTTGTGGAGGTGAAACTTTCACGCATGCGTGGCTGTTTGTTATTTCATCAGTCGTCAAGCATTTTGTCTTGCTCATCCCGGGCCAAAGCGTGTCAACCCACATCCCGATCGCTGGGACTGACCCAAGCACATGGTCTCACAGTACGTGGGATTGTGACCGGGGTAGCTAGAACGTGAGTCCAGAGCTGGGTAGGTGCCAGTGTGAAAGGGGCTTGGAGGTTTGATACAGACCCTCACTAGTTCTATTCCCAGACACCTTCAGTCACGAAAGAAAGAAATATTGATCACTACACCTTTATACTTGCTTTACACTGTGTATCCTTTACCCAAAGCAGCTGGATCTTTCCAGTTCTCCTGCATACTCAAGTGAAAGCATCTGTCTGTCCCAGTATAGTCATGTGATATATAACACACAAACATAGTGAATGTGGGCAATCATGTACCAATGTTTAAATATCTAAAACTAGATACTGTACATTTATTTGTTTTCTGAAGCACAAGACATGGCTAATCAGTTTTAACGAGCAGACAATTAATTCCAGTACTAACTTATCTTAATTACATTAGGTAGTCTGTCTCTAGAATTGTATTTGTTAGTATTTTTATTGCAAGGCAACAAATCAGCATTACTTTTTTAGACTGTGCCATTTGTCTAGTAAAGCAATAACAAACTACGCTTCTGAACTAACTGCTTTTCTGTGGATTGGAAACACATATTTATTCATTATTTATTTATTTATTTATTTTTGAACAAGTCTAATTAAGATTAAAATCTATTTTAATCACCTTGTGGAGTTTATTTTCCCCACTTTTTTCTCGTATTTACTGTTTAAAAAACACTTTTTAAAAAATATTTTATAAATAAACACATTTAATGTAACATTGTACTGTACCTACACTATGTCTGCATTTGTAGAAGTCTCTGTTTAGTTAAGAATATGCTTTAGATAATCCATACACTATAAACAAACATTGAGCAGCTGACAGGTCAGTTAACTTTGCTTTTCTTTGTTCTGTTGCAGTCACATACTGTAGTCATATCAACTGAACAGCATTTAGGTCCAGTCCTGGTTTGCCAAAAATGATATGTGTAGTGTGATGTGTGTCTCTCTTATGGAACTACAGCCAGATAATGTATTGTGATATAAATACAATAAAATGGAATTTATATTGAGCACCCAAGGTGTTGAACGTAGTGTTCAGACTTTTAAGATGGAACAGATGACAGCACATTTAAAAACTGGAAATGGTTGGTTATCTTTTTGCTGCCAACTGACCAGCAGGTTGCAACTGTGTAATGGGCCTTGGCAGGTGCTGGTTACCAGGGAGACGGCAGCCTCTCCAGCGTCACAACCCCTTTGGAAAAAAGCCGTGGAGTGCATGCTGAGGGGGGTTCTCAGTGCTCTGGAGGCCTCGCAGTGGATCAGCTCAACAGGGCTCCTGGTTCACACAGGGCAAATGCAGTTGTCTGTTTCCCAGAATCTCAAAAGCATTTCCTGTGAGAGAGGTTTATCTTGAAGGCTTCATCAAAGCTATTGTAATGTCTGGAGTCCAAACACATACTTCCCAACAACAGTGCAGTTCGCTTATGGACGACTTATCTTATTTTGTTGCCAAATACCGTTGAGTATTTCTCAAACTCTGCTGCCTTATTGGAACTCTGTTTCGGGCAGTGGTTCTTAATTTATGACCTTGAGGACCACACAAATCTTTTTTTAAAATTTGGAAGCAAAACAACAAAGAAGCAGAACTGGCCTTCAGCAGAACAAAATGAGCTGTAGTAATATTCAGTTGTTCAGCAAACAAATCTACAGTCCTTTGGGGTGGCTTGTTCAAAACAAGATCAGTCAACAATCCTGTCTAAGAAAATTAATATTTATTTAGGGAACATGAAACAATGCCTAACATCCCTATGAATCTTTAAGAAGACTGGAGATTTGTCAAGTACTGTACAGGTTTACACTTTCAAACACACTTATTAGTAAATTAAATCCATGGCATAGCAAATCCAAAATGCCATATTATTGAACCTATAAGAAGTAAAGTTTTTTTTTTAGTAGGGAGGATTACTCAAACTATACTAAGGGTCTCAGTTAGTGTTATATAATGTGGTTCCTGATTTTCCCACATTGAATATGTTGGCAAAAAGGTCAAGTGAAAATGGAGAAATCCTTGGGCCATCCACAGCACATTTTCATTACAGCAAAACATGGACATTTATTTTGATAACTTAGGCTTTGTAAAGTTTTCAGTTTTCTGATAAATTTAGACAAATGCCACTAATGTATCTGTATTATTGTTTTTACAGAAAAAAAAAAAAAAATTGTCTGAGGTTGAGAGCTCCAAATCAGAGCATCATTACCGCTATGCAACAGGGCAGCACAATCCACATCCATATAAATCACATAATTAGTGCACTCCAGGGTAAACTATAATAAAGAGAGTAAACAACAAAGAAGCATCCTGTGACCCTAGTGGAACACCCCAGACACAGGTAGCCAATTGGGGGCTTCAGTTCAAGCCCAGCCAGACCAAATATTATCAGCTTGTCACACAGGGTTGGTATATGATGGTGTTAATGGTTAATAGTTTCACATACCCTCCCTCAAAGGGTGTTCATATACAGTTCATATACAGTACAGTGTTTAGATTTACATTTTTATACTCTGTGCTAAATATTATTTAGAATGATGAAATATTATAGTACTGTATGCTTCATATTTGAAAACATAATTATTATTAGTGTAGTAAAAAAAAAGTGTGGGTTTTGTAAAAAATAGACAAAACCCACACTGAATGGATACATCTTTTGGATGAGACGTGAAGCTTCGGACCTGCTGTAAGTGACTGGAGCAGCAGTTGTTGATGCATGGTTCACCCCTAGTCTCTGTAAGTCGCTTTGGATATAAGAGTCTGGTAAATGACAAATTCATCTTTTTAAATCAGGATGAATTCTCAAAATTGCATTGTCTACATGATTAAATACATTTGACAATGTTTTATTTCAGTGTTAATGTAGCATTCTAAATGATTTTGTTGTTCCTATAATGCTGTTGCCTATGTAAAGAATGGCATATAAATGTGTGCTACACTAAAGCTTATTATGCAGGATGGAATTCAAATATATACCCTGATGGGCAGACAGTCTCCCTGTCAGAACCCCCATCTCGACTTCCCCCCCCCCCGCCCCCCCGAAGACTTAACAATTAGAGGTTTCTAACTTAAAGCACAGGCAAAACAGCTTACTGTATAACGACTGCTCAAGGGATCACCTGAAAGTGGTCTTGTTAGACAGGTGAACATGCTGGTGATTTATAATTGGAAATATATCTCAAGGGGGCACCACAGAAAATGAGATGTTCTGTCTCAGTGAGTATTTATATCACCAGTAAAACTGCTAATGAATAAATCATTGGTCACCTATAGTCATAGTATCTACACCAATGGATTTCAGTTCAGGTTTTATTAGTAAAGATAAGTTTTTGCACAGCAGTTAAAATGCATGGTTACTACTGCTTTTTTCCCTTATAATACAAATTTCCATAGTATTAAATCAAACTTGGTGGTATCTTTGTTTAGTCTGAAAACATTTACATGGTTTCTATTAGAACTACTACACCTGTTTTTTTCTCTTACTGTACATCCACCATTCATTGTGGTTACCCTTATCAAGTTAACCGAGATATGGTTACATCGTACAATGCATTTACCATAGTTTAGCATGGTTTGCCATGTTTTAAAATTTGCTTCACAATACCTCTCTGGGCTTTGCAATGCTTACAGTGGCTCTCAAAAGTATTCACCCCCCTTGTACTTTTCCACATTTTGTTGTGTTACAACATGTAATCAAAAGGATTTAATTAGGCGTTTTTGCCACTGATCAACACAAAAAAGTCCATAATGTCAAAGTGAAAAATAAAATCTACAAATTATTCTAAATTAATTACAAATACAAAACAGAAAATAATTGATTGCATAAGTATTCACCCCCTTGAGTCAATATTTGGTAGAGGCACCTTTGGCAGCAATTACAGCCATGAGTCTATTTGTATATGTCTCTACCAGCTTTGCACATCTGGACACTACAATTTTTGCCCATTCTTCTTTGCAAAATTGATCAAGCTCCATCAAGTTGGATGGGGACCTCTGGTGAACAGCAATTTTCAACTCTTTCCACATATTCTCAATTGAATTGAGGTCCGGGCTTTGACTGGGCCACTCCAGGACATTGACCTTTTTGTTTTTAAGCCACTCCAGTGGGTATGGTGCTTGTGTATGGGGCTTCCCCTGAGGCTATAAGAAGGGAGTGAGACGAGCCTCGATGAGGAGAACGCGCAGAGACTTTGAAGTGACTTGTTGCTGTGAGACTGTGAGTGACAGTGAGGAAGGCACAAGAGAAGGCCTTTAGCTGTGAAGCAGTGAAAGAACCCAGAGCGGGTCTGAAGAGTAGAAAACGAGAGTGTATGAGAAGAAAAGCGAGTGCATGTGAAGAAAAGAGGATAGCGGGAGTGAGGGATAGTGACAGAATGACCAAGAAGTGAGGGAGTAGTAGTATTATTTTGGTGTGAATCCCGACCCCAAATAGAGATTTGCTGTTCGACTAGTTTAAAAAGAAAATAAACTGATCAATTTGGAGTCCCATCTGGTCCACCCAGGTATTACTTCACTGAACGACACGAAGGTTGTTACAATATATTTATGCTTTTAAATTTTCAGGGTGAGCAAAGCAGTGTTTTTCCCCCAAAAATTAAAACCAATAAGTAGAAAATTACCTTTTCCTATGAAACAGGAAAAGACATGGATTTTTTGACATATAAATGGCCTTAAGAGAAAATACTTTCATATTTTTGTGCTCTAATGTAACATGACTTATTTTCACAATTATGTTTTACAAAGTACATAATAATAATAATAATAATAATAATAATAATAATAATAATAATAATAATAATAATAATAATAATGTACACCTAACTGTGCATAACAAGGCCGTTATTCCATGGAGGGTTTCTGGTCACATATAAATCACTAGAGTGCTAGCTTTTATGTACAGTTTAGGGTTATATTATTGTAGCCATAGCATGATTCAGGGGGCAAGCTGTCCCTGCTCTTTCCTGCCAGTGATCTCTGCATCTCCCTATTTAAATCTCAAATTATACCCTTCATTCTCTGTCTTGCTTTTTCTGTTTTCCTCCATTGTGCCACTCCATCTCACCTCTGCAACTGCTACTCCACCTCTGCAATGGTCTCCCTCTTGGGGTAAGTGAAGCTAACTTCCCAACCTTAGAAGACCAGCCGCGCTGGCCTCGTCCTTTGTTTTTTAAGGTTCTCATTTAAAAAAACAGGGCCCTTGTGCACTGATCACGTCCCTCCATCTGTAACACTCTACAAGATGAACACAATAACTGCCTTGACTTTTACCACACACTCCTAGCCTCCTGTATACAATTGGATTGCAGTGAGCTATAATCCAATAAATTCTTAATTTGATCCAATTATTTTTGAGGACCCTCTGAATGTGGACTAGTTTCACTATTATATTATATAAAGTACTTTTCAAGAAGGATGGCTCTTTATTGTAATGAGCTTCTATTAGCGTTTTACTGCACACTCATTTATTAGAAGTAACAAAATTAATCAAATGTGTGGATATTTAAAACATGCTTTACATATTATAAACAAGTGTTCATAAATGTCCTCATCTCACAATGCGTAATCAGATAGACTCCTGCATGTTGGTATATCATTATCAGCTATTCTAACTGATCTCCTGTTCTTGCTCTGTTCTGCTTCCTTGATTTCTTGTGAAAGTGTAACTGGATTGTACACTAACTGTTTCATTCCATGTGTGTTGTAATCTGTGACTAGAAAGTCACTTGTCTACCCCAAGATACTACAAAGGAAAAAAAAAAAACTATGCTGCTGATGCATTGAATCCAATGGGGATACTGTCGACTTTTAAACATTTTTTGTTAGGGCACATTGCACAGGCTACTGTCAAATTATGTCATTCCCTTATAATGGTTGCAGTTCTTCAATCTTCTTGTCCATCTGCTGGTGCATCCACCTGCCATGTTTCATTGCTCAGCAGTGTGAAGTAGTCAATTGCCTCCATAAGTGCCCTTCTAATTGTACCTCAACCTTTATGAGGCCAGATTGCTTTTCACAAAGATCCCCTCAATCAAAACTGGTCTTCATTCCTCAGCCTGCTTCAAGCGAACAGCTTTAATACATTCGTACAGTGAAAAAGTTATGTGATCAACATGCCACTTTCGCTGCCAGTGGAAATAAGCTAATTGAAGTTTAGCAAGCAAAACGCTGCTGGGTCACAGTGCTGCTGAGCAACATCAGAACATGAGAGAGAGAGAGAGAGAGCTCTACTTGAAACTCAATTAAAGAATGTTCTAAAATACATCAATCAAAGGCAAGTAATACCAACTCAGCCTCTGCCAGCAGGGGCCACTATACATAGTATGTAGTGGCTCAAAAATTATTGACACCCCCTTATCTTTTCAATGCAAAATGTTCTATTTTATTTTAATACTATAACCACTCAGGAAATGTGAAAATGTACAGTATGTAATATAACCGTTTTTAAATTATGATAAGAAATATATGGTGCAAAATATCTGAATTTCAGATTATAAAGCAAAACAGTAACAATAAAATGAACTATTTTTGAAAATAAACTGCTATACTCTATTTTCTCTCATGTCTTGCTTAATTGTATTGCTTAGAATTGTAGTTTCACCTCGCTTCATTAAGCATTAACCTATATAGGGCAGGATAATCCTAGAATGAGCCAAACAATGACCAACAGTGTAATACATAATTATGTACACTAACCAATTCTATACCAATGTCAAATCCCATTCCAGCTTAGATACGCTGCACCCAAACAAAGTTATATATATGTGTGTCATACATGTATCATGCATTTCTGTTTCATGTATGTCTGAGTGTGAGGAAAGGCATTTGGAGACCCATTGTTTATTTGCAGTTTTTTAAAGGCAAAAGCAAACATTTTATAAAACATCATTCACAGGATGGTGGGAGGAACTTGACTCAGAGCCCCTTTTAAAGTTGCACCAATAATAATAATAATAATAATAATAATAATAATAATAATAATAATAATAATAATTATCTGAACTGTGCACTACAATAGTTAGGTTCGTTGTTTCATGATGCCAGCACATAATATCTAGAGGCAATCACTTAGCTTTTGATTTTTTGTTCATTACTGTCGTGTCTGTACACAAATAGTTAATACTTTTTGAGTTTCCTTTACAATGCACAAAACAGAAGTTTTGAAGAAAAACACATTGACAACAGACATTTCAAAGCACCAGTCTCCTATTCAAAATACTGCATATGTGCTTAAACAGAAATGTGAGTGTTAAAGCTCCATCAAAATGTGACATTTAGTTGCATCAACAACTGAAAGTACTATTGTTATTGTGCCAGTTTAATAAGAAAAAGCAAAAATATAGCTTAGCAAGCAGGCGCCAGTCAAGTTAACCTGTTAAGTTATTTGTATCAATAGTGTAAGTACTGTACCTATCAGAGGTCTAATACTGTGGCTCTTATCTTGGCATGATTTGCTGGCACTTTACACATACCCTACCCATATTCCTGAATAACAGTACATACTGTACATACAGACAGAAATAACAGAAAACAGAACAAAGTACTTACTGTCCACATTAACATCCCTGGTTTTAGGACAAAGTAGCAAATGATGTGTTTTGTTCTAAATAAAAGTCCCTCTCAACCACCTTGCTGTTTCCTGTGCTTCAGCGATAGTAATATGGCTGAACAGGACTTCCAGAAATCAAAATGGAAGAATTATCCAAAGACAGTATGAGCGGCGGGGGTGGGGGTGGGGGTGGGGGGGGGGGGTGTGCAACTGATTATAAATAAATAAATAAATAAATAAATAAATAAATAAATAATTGTGATTGTGCTTTAAAGGGAGATTGTTTTAAAAGATGTGGTGTTTGCCAAAACTTTGAAGCTAATCCAGCTTGTTCCTACTTCCTAACTTCAAATCCCACCAAAAAGCATCCATTTTCTGTGCTTGCTTCCTCACAAATAAGTTTAGTCATTGCTTTTACATATTATAGAACGACATTTATGAAAACTTCATTGACCAATTGTTACTGTGTCTGACATTTTACATATTCTTGAAAGCTTAGTAATCTTTTATATTGGATGCAATACGTGACCCAGAAGGAATATTACTGCAGTATTCTGAGTATGTTAATTCAGATAGAAGGCTATGCACGGTCTTTCATCCATGGAGAAAGGTCAGATAAGGTCAGATAAGCTAGAGCGTTTGCTACAAAACTGACATGGATAGATATTTCAGATGTGAGATATGCTCTTTCTTTGAGAAAGAAAGGACCATGTATAATCCCTCAGGTTCACCAAAGAAACATTTGTTGCCTTCTTCCTTCAAGCAATGTCAGCCTAATGAACAATCACCACGAGGCAAGTGAACCAGTGAAATATGACATATTCATCAGTGCGCAGGAATGACTCGGAAGCAGGAAATCACTTGACATTACAAATCACTACCTCTATTACGCTTAAAGTGAAAATAATTGGAAAAGTATTTAAAAAAAGTATGTTTCTCACTATTTTCAAAGAACTTCTGGTTTATAGAGCAGGTGAGTTAAATCTTTCATCCTCCTCTCTCGCTCTCGTTCTCTCTAAATATACTTTGTTTCAGAAAGGGATATGGTCCTGATAATGGGGTGTCATGTATTTAATAGGCAGAAAGAATCATTTCACTAATTGCATAAGCATTATTTATTATAAACAACATTTAATTAAATGAGGCAACTATTAAAAATGAACTATTAAAAGCTAAATGAAACAAGTAGGTCTTAAGATGTAAAAATAGAAACCTTCCTTCAGTCCCTCATTGAGGGTGGCAAATTGTTCCAGCAGCTGTAGACCCTCCCTCCCTGGGTATGCATCCTAGTTCGCAGCACACAAAACAAGCCCAGGTCAGAGGGCCCAAGAGACCAGCTAAGGTAAAAGTAGGTCAGCGATGCAGACAGAGCCCTGACCTCTGCTAACAGTAATGAAAGCTGGATTTGAAAATCTTAGCAAGAAGGCTTTAGGTCCATTCAGATTTGATTTAGTACCGAGCCTCATTTATTGCAAACCAGACCGCAAACCAATTGCTGGGATAAAAGTTTCAAGTGACAGCCTGCTTATACTATACACCGTTGTAGAGCAGTAGAAAGGTATTAAAGCAGTAGCACAGGTAGATAATGGCTGCCTGTGTGTATCTGAGAGATCCAGGGGGGTATGGGGTGTTAACTTGAACGAAGCTATTCTAAGCCAGTGCACTAATTCATTGTGAAATCACTAACTCGAGGGAGTGAGAGGATTAGAGAGTCAAGTCTCTCAAGGACGATCGCTGCTCAGCTGCTGCTTGTGACACTGGCTGTGTTTCAGTCAGGTGTAAGCTTCAAGCTTCCTGCATTCCTCAAGAAACATTACTTCTGCTACCCATGCCGGATACCACCTGTCCACCAAGAGCTCACACAAAGAGACCCTGTCACCCCAGTTCTGGCAAGGGAGCCTGTTAGCAGGGTCTGGGGATCTGCTGATTTATGTGACATCAACATCTTGCCTGTGGCATTGTGGGCACATTCCTGTCTTCTGTGAAAAGGCTTGACGCCACTGCAGGACCAGACAGACCAGTCACATCCTGTCAGTTCTGTTTGAGTGCCAAGGCTGGGTTGATACAGGCATGCATTTTGACTACCAATTCATACAGGCAACTGCAGACTCATGTTACACAGTAGATGAGCATGTTGTCTTTAACGAAGATGTTGTTGACCTTATGACCTATCCATAGAAATCATGGGCAGGTCATAATAGAACATCTTATTATTGTAAACTACTCATTAGTGGTATTGGTAGTGTCAACTACCAGTCAGCAAAGTTATTTAAAAAACGTTTTTGTGGAGGCACATATGCAAACTCCTTAATTATGTTTTAAAACATTTAAAAATGTCTACAGTTGGTATTCTTGACAAACGCACCCTTAAATCAGAGTCCATACGGTAGACGTAATGGGCCTGAAGTCATGCCACTCTTTGCAGTCTGACTGAGCTAATGCTCGTGGTCACACCCATCTCGTTTGTGTGTTTATCAAATTGTTTTGACTATCTGAAGAAGCAGTACGACTGCAGAGTCATTAGCATGTTAATTTTACTCATTGGTACATGCAGTACCAATGTGCCCTACACTATTCTATACTAAAATTGTAGCAACTACTGAATTGTCATCCTTTCACCCTATTACAATATACTGTTTAAAACAGTTAAAATAAAAATGTGTTTTAATATTTTGTATTTTGTATGCAAAAGTATCCTGAGGGATCACCTAGAGCAGGGCTTCCCAAACTCGGTCCTGGAGACCCCCTGTGGCTGCTGGTTTTCATTCCAACCAAGCTCTCAATTACTTAACTAGATCCTTAATTGAACAGATAATTTGCTTAATTTGACCTTTTTACTTGTTTTCAGCTCTTGAACAGTTGCATATTTCAAGTTAGCTATAACATTTTATAAGTAACTTGAACTACATCTGTTTAAGAGCTGAAAACAAGTAAAAAGGTCAAATTAAGCAAATTCAAGTTTAAAGTTCAATTAAGGGTCTAGTTAAGTAATTGAGAGCTCGTTTGGAATGAAAACCAGCAGCTACAGGGGGTCTCCAGGACCGAGTTTGAGACGCCCTGGCATAGAGGAAATATTTTGTACAGGTAACTGAAGTGTTAGCAACCAGGGTCCATTATCACAAAATATTTCTAGCCAAGCTGCTGGGTAGCAAAAATATTTTAGCCGCCTCCTGTCTCACAAAACTATTTCATGACACACCTAGATAGTTTCACAGAAATCATCTCTATTTGTCCAAATTACTAAAATATAAATCTTGTCTGAGCTTAATTTCAAAGTAAACTGGATTAAACGGACTGCTACCTATACCTTATTCACCCTGCTGTCAACACACATTGAAACCATATGATTGCCAATTACGTTTTCATGATATATTAGCTAAAATAATGGTCAGGATATGTTATCACACACAAATATAGTTGTCAAGCTGGTATTGGACAGTACAGTATGAGATGTACTTTATACTTTATAAAAGTGTATTGCACTGTTCCTGACCTATAAATTCACAATGTGTTAAATAAAATCCAGTCAGGTGTGTTTATATACTGCCACTACTTGGCGCTCTTAACATTTTTAATCACAATTGAAAAACCTGTATCATTCATTATACATGCAACAAGCACTCAGATACTCCCACAGGTGTCAAGTTGATTCTGCAAACAAATTGCACCTGCGGCAATGAAATAGGTGCTGATAAATTTCAAGGGAGAATAAATGAGCATAGAAACTTTTAACAACGACAACAAAAGCACTCAAACACCTTGATAAATCTGATCCATTGTATTGCATGGTGAAAATGACTCCTAAAACTGCAAATTTTTTAAAAGATGATTCATGGGCACCCAAACTGTTGGAAAACCTTTAAATTAATTATGTTCTTTGCTCTAGTGAAAGCTCATCTAAATTTTGAGCTATAGAATAAGTATTGTTAAAACACCTTTGAAGAAACGTATCAGAGGTGCATGAAAGCCTTTTCAGGGATTTGCTGTTTTTTTTAACAAACCATATTGCCAATTAGGTGTTAATATCTCACATTTGATATTGCTATTTCTATCATCAATCATCTACTTGCATCTAATGTGGTCTCTCGGAGTCATTTTGGGTATCTGTAACAAATTTTTTAAGCAAGTGTGACAGTCTTGGTGCATTAGATAAATGGGATTATTCTTACTCTTATAGTCTTCACAGCATCAGGGCTGGGATTAAAGGTGGGGGAAGCTAAAACATAGCATGTTTCTTCTCTCTCTTGGAAGAAGGCATGCTGAACAATGTTGATGGCAAGATAATAATCTTCTAAAGGACTGCAGGATTTAAAGGGGTGCACTGAGGAAACCATCACTGAAGCTTTTGAGGACAAGAGCACAAATTCTAGTATGCTGCAGGAGCTGTGTATGTGTCCCAATGTCTTCTCATCTTTGTTTTACATCATCAGCTTTCATGAATGCCATTCGACAAAACATAATTGTATTTTGTATTTTATCCTAAATGCACGTTATTTTCTCACGAGGCACACGATTTGATTCAGATTGTAAGAAATTAAATAAATTCTTTATAGAATTCATTCTTTCTTTTTCTCATATATATATATCAAACAATAATATTAAAAAGTCACTGTTGGTAGAAGCGTGATAAGCAGCTAGCTTCATACAGTTTGTGGTGTGTTATTCATGTGGATTAGGGGCACTGCACATAGAAGTTCGATCCTACTGATTGTAACTGCTGCTGTGTATTGGTCATGTGGTGTAATATGCCTCTGCGGATGCACTAAAGAGGCACAAAAGAAATTGCTATTGCTGTCAACAAGGCACCACGTTGTTGAATGCTTTCAAATTAAAATGGTCACAAAAGTATCATAGACTTGTGCACTAACCTAAAACCGAAACCATATAAAATTGTGGGAATTAAGACTGTCACCCCCTTCCTCTTGAAAATAATTATAATTTAAATAAAAAAATCTAAGCATTCCTTTAACAACGACTCCAACGCGCAGGAGCAATAATGCGTCTCTCCTTCTCAGTAAAAAAAAAACAAAACAACAAAACACCAATAAAAATATAATACAGTACTCATTTTCCATAATATGAACATCATTTATATAAGAAAATGTGAGACCTACAAAGTGAGGCTAATTCATATTAGGTTTTTTTTTTTTTTTTTCCCAGGATTTTCTTTGTTTGCTGCATGTCCTTTAGGCTTGTCACACTATAGAAGGGTTTTTTCCTCCCATGTATTGATTGCTGTTGGCACAAAGAGGTAGCAACAAAAAATTGATATTTGCAAACACCAATCAACTTGAAATTATGCCATATTGTAATTACATAGCAACTGAGAGTGATAGCTTCTGCCAGTCTGAATTCTGCAGCTACAAATATTAACTTGTCTTTTTATGTTGCAGCGGTTTCAGTAAAGAGTTAAGTCTCCTTTGTTTCTTCGCCCCTCGCTTTCAGTCTGTTTCAAGATAAGGGTCTCATGTTATGCATCTGGTTGCCTTTTGATAAAAGATCAAAGTTTGCAGTCACTCATGTTTAGCATATTGAGGGAGCTGCTTGTCAACAGTGGTCTTTTACAGCCTGCGTTTCCTGTATTCGAGGAAGCAGATATACCCTCTGAGCAAATGACCTGCAAACTAAAATAGCATCATATCTCTTCCTTTATGTGACTCCTAGCCTCTTTTCTCTCAGTGTGAGAACAATGAAGTATGCCAGCAGTTCTGTAGCTTGCAGAATAACACAGGACATGATGCAAGTTAATGTGTACAGTCTGGAGAGTCAGATTGACTGTTATGAGCAGGCAAAGCATTGTCTTAGAGTGGCACTGGCTGTATATCACACAGGGTAATACTCTGGACCAACTGTGTGAAGGTATTGGGTCTTAGATATTCTAGGCAACAAACCCCTTTATTGCAAATGTTTTCTACTGTGTGTGTGTATATATATATATATATATATATATATATATATATATATATATATATATATATATATATATATATTTTTTTTTTTTTTTTTTTTTTTTTTCACGATTAGCTAACTATTAACTATGGTACCTAAAAGAAATTCTGAAAAACGGTTTGCCAAAATCTGTAACAAATAAATAAATAAATAAATAAATGAACGATGTATTTATTTAGATAGTCCCACCTAAAAACAGTCTCAGTTTGATTTCATTTAGCCCATTTAAGACAATTTATTGATGGAGTCTGATTTTTAAAAAAAAATGTCATTTCCCAATCCCTATTTAACAACTAGCGCCTACCAAGTAACCTGTCTAAAGGGTGTTTTGTCAGCGGTAAATGACACTGCAACAGCTGCTAGGTCTCAGGGTCAGAGGGAATAAGGGAGCTGAAGTCAACATGTTAAAGATAACTGAAGGGTGTGGTATTGACAGTGTTCAAGCTTTCAGTACAATTTTCATTTAGTCCCTGCTTTGAGTGAAGGTATCTTTTTGACACTCTTCCTATACTAGAGGCTTCTCAGGTCACAGCTACAGTGCCAAGGTTCAGCATATGTGATGCTCAGTGAATCACATGTGCACCTTAACTGCAACAACATCAACAGTTTGATAGCCTTGTTTTATGTGTTACATTTTACTTACTCACTCCCTTTCTTACGTGATCTGGACTGGAAATTATAGATTCATTGAAAAGCAGCACTAAAAGAACGGCTCCAATACAAACCTCTCCGCACTGAAAAGAGGGACGAGTCTTCACTGCCTTTTACACAAGGAACCCATTCACCCGCCTTTTCTCCTCTGGTTCAAGCTCAGACTATGTCAGGACTGATCCAAAGTCATTTTTAAATTGGATGACTGAACGTAGATCCTTTTATGGTCTCGGCCCAGTTCCTAGTGCATTGGCATCCACATCACAAAACCTCCCTCACAATCAGTGCCTTTGTTTGATGCCAAAGAGTACATGGAGGGGGAGATGACTACCATCCCACCCACTAATAAGTTGTCCCTCCAGGGCATGGTTGAGGCATGTTGGCTGGTTGGATTTGAGAAGAATTTTTTGTCCAGGAGTGCCCTGGAGACAGTTCTTTATTGTATACGACAGTACATCACATACCAATTCTGGAGCAATCATTCAATGAGAACTAATTTCTCCACAAAATTGAAAGAAAGAAGTAGATAATGTTTATTTTGCTTTGTGTCAGTGAGCATGACTTTTACAAAAGAAAAAAGAAAAATGAAACTGTATTCTTCAAAGTTGAAATGTATGCAGTTGTAACTGAACTGAACATTCCTCTTCTCATCTAGAGGTCAAAGTTTCCAGGACCCTGTAATTATCAAATGGATTTAATTTTTAGGTGTAAATTTGGTTCTAATGAAAAAGAATGGGACCAAAAGCACAAGCTGCAATTAAATACAGTGCAGATGGGGACAATGTGCGCTCATAAATACAATGCAATGCACCTCTCTGTTTATCGCGAGTGCTGAATTTTGCTCAATTATGTGGTTGTGGTGTGGACTATTATCAGCCCATTTCACTTGTAACCTGTGCCAGATTTAAGAAGAGGTTGTTTTATATACATATGGGGTACAGTATACTTAACTCTACCAAATTTCTCATCCTTGACCTTTATTATATTTATATAAAGAAGAAAAAAAATTATAAAACCGTACCTTATAATATATACCACTACTGCTCTTGTTAGGCTTGTGCAGCTTATTTTGTAAGCACCCAAACAAAAAACAAAAACCTGCCCCCAACCCCTAACACTAATCTTAACACCTACCCCTAAATCTAACCCCTAAACCTACAGATGTTTGTAGTAGGTCAATGTCGTGCATTACAAGGTAATGAACTGAGATCTCCAAACTAATTGTTGACAACCCTCTAGGTTCTATATTTGACTGAATATTACGGTACAAAGCCTCAATTAGCTCTTCTGAAACTTTCATTTTGAGTTTCATGCTTCATCTGGACCTGGCAGACAGGCTACTGATTTGGCTGCTGGCTTAGGTTTTAGCCTGGCTGTTTGCCAATGGAACATATTTAGCCTCGGCTCCTGGTACACAAAGATACAGCATTCTACAATGTATTTAGGGTCCTCTACGGCAGTCCTTATCTGCACTAACCCAACAGAGAAGTCAGGACGTTAAAGTTACAGCAAGATTAACCAGTTCCTGTTTGGACGTTTAGTTGTTTGTAGGTCTATTGAATGTAGCCCATTGTGTTCAAGTACAACAGCTTCATGTGAAGTTACCCGATGCAATAAATCTTCCCTAAGAGCTGTTTGAGGCCTGTTGTATTGTTAAGGTATTGAAGCAAGGAATAAGCAGAAGGTTCTAAAGAAATTTACTGGAACTAGGTCTACTGCTCATGTTTGGAGAAAGGAAATGTAGCTGCCTGCTTTAGATTTTTCAGACATACTTCCTCAAAAAGAAAAAAAAGAAAACAAATGAGGCTGTGCTTTCCTGTTCAAAGCGTAGGGTTCCAAAGGGCTTCCCATGCCTGTGGTGGTTCAAAGAGCAAGCATAGTCTTTTGTTTCGTTTTTTTTTTTCATAGTCTTGATAGATAAGGGTTTGAAAAGTGTAATGCTCTGGCGTCATTGATTTTTCACCTGGTGTTCACTCATAAATGGATACAATGCCCGAAGTGGCTTCAGTGGATGACTGCTTATGTGTCAAGTAGCTGTTGCTGACTGATACTAGTAATGTTCACTGGCTGGAAACTAAAATGTCTGTCATTGCTTAACTGCTAAATCCTGGGTGCAATTCCCAAAGCATTTTACTCTTTTATAAATTATTATTATTGAAAGGAAAACACACCTATTACTGTTTTAAAGCTAGCAGGAAAAAAACTGAAGACTAATTACAGAACCCCAATTGTGTAGTAGCTCCTTTTTGGTTTGGTAACGCTATTGGGTGCATTAATGAGGATATTTATCTCAGGGTGAACTTGCTCCCAGTCCTCACCCATATATCCACCAGAATACACTGTGTCCACTGCTCCTCACACAAGAGTAAGATTCCATATGAAATTGAAGAAATAACTACATTTTCAATCACATTACAAAGGAAGCATTCATTATCATTATTGTTTTTTGTGTGGGTCTGATACATGGAGTGAATGAATAGGAGCTGGCATGCCTGAGCTAGAGGCATAAATTGATCAAAAGTGTTAGAACACAATGCAGCCTTGTTTCCAAAGCATTGCACTGCTATTAAAAAACAACACTGTGGCCTTGCACATTGGCATATTCAGCTGATGCTCTTGCTATAGGTTTTTGTAGATTGGTATGGTCAGATCTGATCCAGAAAAGTGCAGGAGCAAACCCTTTCTCAGTTTGTCCACAGCCAGGTGTAGATCTGGATTCCTGGCTTATCAACAGTGCTGAACTGGCTGTGCTGGAGCACGGACATGAGTATTGTCAAATCTCCACACTGCCTCCAGCTGCTCTACAAGGAGAGTCTAATAAGTATGACATAATACCTTCTGGAATTCAGCAGGGGTGGAGAATCAATGGTGTCACAGTACAGCTTGTGCCATCAGCAATACTGAGTGACTTTCAAAGCATCTTTCAAACTGCTTTTGTTGCTTACAGTGTGACAATACAGGAAGCATTAATATCATTGACTGCAGATGGGCACATGTAAGGGATGCTGCCAAATACATGCTCCTGGAAGCTTCTTGTACTGTGATCAGAGGGCAAAACATAACTTTCAAATTCCAATGCACAGGTATCAGTAGATGCTAATATTAAACCTCAGCTATGTAGGGTAGCCTCCAGTCTAGCCAGCAGGGACCACTCCTGATTGCAATGCTGCAGCAGCCCTGTCTCCATACCCATGTACTGAGATTAGTTTTCACTCTTTTCTGGGTATTTTGTTAGTTGAGATGTGCCCAGAGCTGGATTTTTGCACCACCTCGTCCCACTCCAGATATACAGTCTGTTTTGCTGTTGTCAAAGTGCTTGATGAAGCAGCAGCGTTATTAACCCCTGGAGTTTGGAATATTCCCCTGGAGAAGCTTCAGTTCCTCCGTCACAGCAGGGAAAGCATGCAAGCACAAAATGACATGCCGCATAAACCTCATCAGAAGACACAAGTAAAAGCATTTGTTGCAGAATGTTAGTAGAAGACTGAAAGTGCTATGGATATATGTGGTTACAATTAACATATTAATGTGCTATTGGAACATATAGAATTTTGGAAAAGGAATTAAAAAATAAACCAATATGCTTCACAAATTGATAATCTTTCGGAGCAAAGTGAATAATGTAAGTATTCTGGTATTCCAACCCTTTTATTAACACCAGTCTGAGGTTATAATGAAATGAAAAACACAATGCCCAAGGCACAGTATGTTTCTAAACCAGCCAAACATAATCCAAAAAAGGGAAAAGCAGCAATTTTAATATCTGGCCAAATACATTGACAGCAGCTAATGCTGCAAGATCAAACTTTTTTTTTTTTTTTTTATCCAGTGCAATTAAATTTCTGTCTGATTTACTCATTTTAAGTAATTCAGCAGAAATCCAGACAGACACCTACTGGTGAAAACTATAGATCATAGCTACCAGCAACACTCCAAGATGGAATTTGGGTAGAGACATTTTATTTCAATAATGTGAGGTGTGTTACAGTAGTTAGCCATCCTGTACTGCTGAATTCAATCCCACTTTAGTCTGTAACTGCCAGAAAAACAGCAGCCTTATACCCTTAAAAATAGGCCAATGCTAAACTTTATTGAGTTCAGGTTCTAAAAAAGTTCTGGTACCAATTATGTGAACCTAGCTTGAACTGATCAAGGGATATAAAGCAAACAAGATTTTTCTAAGGCATGGCAGGGTGACATTGAGAAGTAGGTAAAGGTTACCTGTGTGAACGGGTTTGTTTTATTCTTCAGATTCTGTACATTCCTGTTACTAATTGATCAAACTAACTTGATAATATATTGTTGTTTTTTTCTACTGTGGAATAGATGGTACTGACGCTTACTTGTATAAAAGGCAGTGTAGCTGATCTAGCCCAGATTAGATATTTACATTGCGGACAACTAGAACTGAAAAGCAGCACCTTACAATTGTCAAAGCTATAAAACAGACTTAAAACACTCAATGGTTGCAAATGCTATTTAAAGCCAAGTACAGCGCCTCATATCATCAAGGCTAATTTTTAATCATGGGGGGCATCTAGTACGGTCTAGATTTATTATTGACTTTTGACATAGTAGCCAGGAAGTCATCCATAATGGCATCTTTATACTCCAGTGGAAGAGTGCAGGCTATTATGCATATTGTACAGCCCAAAGATATCTGATCTTAATTAAAATGTAAAGGACAGGATGACAAATAATTCTTCTCTGCTTTCGGATTGATTGGTCTATTAAAATAATTGATGACCTTCACTGTTGCAGGCAGCAGCTATGATGCAGAGTCATGGATGAATTAGTTTTTAGAAGATGCGTACAGAAGTTTCCTGGCATGTCTAAATGTCTTTCTTGCATCTAACAAGCTTGTTTTTATTCATGCAATTAGGCAATAAAGTTAGAAGTTCTACTTAAATGAAAGGTCACCACAGTTTCAAACAGAAATCAATCAAAAATTCTGAGGTAACACTGTAACAAACTAAAGTACACAGAAGACTAAGCCAATGCGTTCCGTGCTTTGCAAGGTTAAAAAAAGGTCAATGTATATAATCCATGTATGCTTTGAGCTAATGCTTCCTATTTGCATGAGTTATTTCAAATGTCAGTTATTCCAATGTCATGAATTATTTCAAAAGATAGTTTGTCTTCTTAGTTGGATAATTTTACAAATGTATTGAACAGTTTTCTGAATATCAACCTTAATTTTATTTATAAAAAAAGCATTTTAAAAAACAATCTTGAATTAGCTCATGACTATGGTTTCTTATTAGGGTTCACTTGGTTTAATTTGAAGAATGATGTACAGAAAAAGGCTCATTAAAAAAGGTCTATGCAAAGACACAAGAAAACAACAAAACAAAATGGCTTTGCCCCTAAGTGTTAACAAGGTCACTTGAACAGACTGGTGCTTAGCCCACATGCCCCATGTCAAAAACATATTGAAGATAAATTCAGTCAGAATTAAAAAAAAAATCTACAATAGAAGAGGTTGTTTGTCCTATTTTTTAGATACAGCTAAAGCACAAAAAATGACATATCCCATGATGCTTTCTGGCAGCAGCATGTGTTACAAGTGAAGCTTTATTTAGTACGAACAAACGCTAAGAAACGATGATACCTTTCAAAAAACTAATTTTAATTGAAACAAAAAAAAATTGTTGAATCATTAACAAGTTTATAAAACAGTGATTTAGTTACATAAATAAATTGATATCAGTGTATCAAATCTTAATTTCAACTTCATGAGCATGTTTACACGGGTGATGAAGTACAATCCTTTACCTATTATAATAAATAAAATGGAGAGCATGATTTATTTTCTAAACAAAAAAACTACAAACATATCCCAAGCAAGTTCTCTAATGAAGGGAACAAGAGACACTAGACAACTTTTTGCACAAAAAAACATAATAAAACTGCTTTGTAAAGCACAAGATACAGAACCATTCAGCTAAATTAAAGACACTAAGTTGGAACCAAAGTTGGTTGGCTTTCATTTAATGAACAAGTTTGGTAGTTAGATCTCCAGTTTGGTTATTTTAAAGCATTAAGACAAGGCAAGATAGGAAGGCTGTTCTTTTTTTGTGGAATTCTAGAGAAAATGAAAAACTAAAAAGCATTAAAAAAAGAAAAAAAAAAAAAAGATAGAACAGTCAGACCTACACAGCAACTTTCTGTCCTGCACAGTCAAGATATCAGCAGAATATATATGTAAATGTTGTTGTGCACAAATGGAGCTTAGAGACTCAGATCACTGCGGAAAAGAAGTTAATGCGGTCAGGCCAAATTATATATATATTATATTATATATCTATATATATATATATATATATATATATATATATATATATATATATATATATATATATATATATATATATATATATATATATATATATATATATTTTTTTAACTTTTCAAGGTTTTTTGTTTGTTTGTTTTCCATTTCAATATTTCTAGGCTAGCAGGCACAAAGCCTAATTCTGCCCTATGGACCAATATTCTTAATGCTAAGGCTTGCTGCTCTGGCTTTATTTGTTGTCCCTCTTATATATGGTGCCCATCACACAAGCCGCATATTATATATATATATATATATATATATATATATATATATATATATATATATATATATATATATATATATATATATATATATATATATATAGATAGATAGTTTTATTTGTTTTAAATAGATACCAGTCCAATCATGCAATTGAATAGGTGGCTCTGCATAGATGCCCAGCATATAAATTAACCACCTGAGCCAACCCTGAAGCAAGGCGCACTTGAGTCCTTCTGATATGTTTTGTTTAAAACCAAGCTACTGCAGCTTCAAGTATTTTGCATTACATAGAATATTCTTTATAAATTAGTTAACGTATACTTTTTGTTTTTCAATATTCAGACATATACTATAATATATACAGTACAATAAATGCTTTCATTCTTCTTTTTTATGTAATTTTTTTCTTTTTTCGAGAAATCCCTGAGAATGTATGTTGACAGTCGCTAAGTTTCCACATGCACAAGCACTGTGTGCCATGCTTCTGGATGAACAGCACTGCAAAGCCACATGGTCAGCCTTGGATTTGATTATACTGTTTTCTTGTTTTGTTTAATTTATTTATGTCTATGTATTTGTTTATTCATTTATTTATCTGCATTTTTTCTTTTCTTGCGCTTTAAATACACAAATGCAAGGGTGAATTACGAAGGAGTAAAGCTGAATCCATACGAGGTACTTGTCACTTAGGATGGAGGTGTTTTGTTTGGTTTAAAGCCATATTTTTCATCTTTGAGGCTGTGAATGTATACAGAAAGAACAGGAGAGCTATGTGGGCTTTTGCCACTTGACAACATATACTCAGTGTAAACCAAAACATTTCTCTTTAACCTCTCTCTCTCTCTCTCTCTCTCTCTCTCATACAAATAAAAGAAAACACACAAACTTTCACAACATGACAATTTTCTTTTTTTGTGAACTAAACAGTTTTATACACATATAATACCGGTGTGGCTCTGTTAATTGTTTTTTTTGTTTTTTTTCTTTCCATATTTAAGTTAAAAAGGGTACAAAGGCAGGCTCAAGTAAAAAGATCGAGACGTGAACTCCGTCAACCGAATCTCTCCCGGACTAACATCATCAGTTTCTTTTTGCCTTTGTAAATCTGTTTTAGGTTGTCGATAAACTGTGTAAACTGGATGTGTCCGTCGTGAGCCATTAAGAAGGTCTCTCTGGCCTTGCTAAGGAACTCAATAAATTCGCTATAGTGCCGGGGGCTGATGTGTGTGAGTCGAGAGTGCGTGGTGTTAATGTAAGCCCCAATCGTGGCATCTAGCAACTGTCTTAGTGGGGCTTTGTCCAGTGACATTAACTTCCCAGAGTTCCTGCGCCCATGAAGTGCCACCATGCCTGGCGTGGTCAGTGTGCACCGCCGCAAAATGTCCGACAACACGGTGGCACATTTGACACTTTTGACCACCAGGGGGATGATGGCTGCGAGTTCATTTTTGCCCAGGGAGTGGCTCAGCGCGCATGCCCACAGCACATCATTAATGGCAGGGTGCGTGTCCTGATTGTAGCTCAGGTTGAGATGAGTCATGGCCAAAGTGGCCAGCTTATAAGCCCGCATGGGGTAGCCGCGGTGCTCCATGTACCGCGCGATCGTGAAGAGCTGGGTGTAGCTCATGCCTGTGGTGGCAGCGTCCAACACTATCTGGTAGGCCGTCTCGAAGGCGATGTGGTCCTTCTCACACAGGGTGAGAGCGGACAGAGCACAGTTCTGGGGGTCCTTCATTGCACACTGCAGGGCCAGGGTTCGCGCGCTGCTCGCCAGGTTCTCCTGCTGGTGGCAGTCAAGGTGCAGCCGCACGATGGTGCTGTTGGACATCACTGTCGTGGCAACAATACTGGTGGCCTCCGTGGGTGTGAAAAGCGTGAACCAGCTCTGCATAATGCTGTCTAATGCATAAACCCCTGCAAGACAGAACAAAAGAGAGGGGTTCAATAACAAAGCTGTATCACAATATGCAACCATATGTAAAATGTATATGTGTCAACATTGGGATAATGCGGACAAAAGGACAATGACGTAAAAAAAAATAAAGAAATACTGATTTCATTTTGGTGCTCACAACTGGAGAAAGCATTGTAGCTAGTTGCATATGTACTATCTGTTATTACAGAAACTCAAATTATTATACTGTCTTTATAGCACTACCATAAAATGTCTTCATAGTATATTCAGAGGTCAGAGTGGGGAGAGATACACTAGACCTTAAGCCTCCACCAAATGCTTGCAACGGAAAATGTGATGTTATCGTAACCAAAGTATTCCGAAAGCAAACATGCAAATCACCTCTTTTAGAGTAGTATTCAATGTGAATTAACTGGCAGCAAAGGTAAATGGGTTCCGGGTGAGTGTTTCTCAATGTGTCGATGTACATCATGTTTATTATAAACTGAAAAGAATTTGCAACACCCGCATTTATTTAATAAGTCTGTGTTCTGCAAACAGCCTTTTGTTTTCATTTGGGGACTTAAGTAAATCAAAGTCCACCTAGGATTAATTTTTAAATAAAGTGCTATCCTGTTTATCTGGCAAACCTGTCTCTACTGTGATGGACCATTGATGCATGCTAACAAAAGAATATCAAACACACCATCCACTTGACATATCGCGGGTGTCAGGGTCCAATATGAATCGGCTATATATTGAAGGTCGCGATATAGTGAGACGCACAGAAAAACAAATAGGCAAACAAATACTGTACAACCACTCCCTCGTTTTATTGGTGTCGGGATCCAATAGAAACCCTCTACGCAAACCGCTTTTTCTCATTTTTCATATAAAAAGCAGCACACCGTTTTAATTTGCACTGTGGAGGGTAATTGCTTCTCATCAACTTAAGTCTCCAAATAAGTTAATGAGTTTTACTCTCATTTCTCAAATGCACAAACCCGCTGCATTGAAAGAATCCATTGTCAACATAGGAGGCCTGTTACTAGGGAGCGGACGTCACTGCCTTGTGGCTTTTGCTAAAATAAAAACCGCTTCAGCAAGTAGATACTGAAATTGCTTTGTGTTATTGTGCAATGTATGTGTACATGATAAAAGTACAATATTAATGCTTTGTAATTGTTTTGTATATTTTTGTTTGTGACGTGCAGTACAAAATAAAACATACAGTAATTCTAAGTGAAATTGTCTATGTATACTGCAGCTAAGGCATGCGCAGTTAGACTGTAAAAATGGGGAGCCAACTCCAGCACCGCAACATATCTGAATCCACAGTATAGCGAGGGGCGATATATAACGAGGGGTGGGTGTATGTTACTTGTACAGCTTAGACAAATTTGCATAGCTAAGCAAATTATTCAACCAATATTTTATTTCGGAGATTCAATAATAAAACATGCTAGTCATTTCCTAACAAACTTGATCTGTTGTATAACAATTGGAGGCTAGATTTTTTTTTTTTGGACTTTGAACTTAATTGCCTAAAAGCAGCAAAACTACTTTTGGTACCCTATTTATCGGATTTGTTACCAAGTGGGAAAAGTATTTTCATTGCAAGCTTGTGTTTTCTGTTGTCCAGGTGACACCATAATATACAGCAGCCTTGATGTCTTTCTTAACCTAACACCCCTGGAAACTAGACGTTACACCTCAGTGGGCTAATTGCTGTGTAAAGATTTTTGTTTAAAGAAAGACCCACTTACCTACTTCTGTGGCACAAGTTACTAACCACCTCACCATCTCTCGACGTCGCCAGTTTAACGTTGACAGCGTCATTCTCATTACCTGGGAGAAACAAAACAATGACATTAACATGCAGACCTGCTGGTGGCTAGTCCCCCCCCCCCCCGCTCCCTGTTTTTTTATTTGATTAGACTTCAAAATGATTACACAAATAAATAGAACCAACAGTCTTCTTTCCTTGCACTAGGGTCCTTCAAGCTCAAGTGTATGCAGTTCTTCCTTTGTAGTTGATACTTAAACATGATTAGGAAAAGCGTTCAAGGGTATATGTGCAAGCAAGAGCTTTTTTCAAGGGAAGGAATAACCCACCCATCAAGCAGCATTTGAAACTGCTGTATACTGAAAACAAGGTCATGATGTCTGAGGCTACAGTACATAATACAGCTTCTTCAGAATATGCTATTTGTAATCATCCATCTATACTCAGTGTTCACTCTTTCGATACGTGTCACGAATGGCACTGTAAATAAATGATTATTTATTGATCAAGTGCTTCAGAAACGCAGTGTTGAATATGTACTGGACCCATGTGGAGCCCCACAGCAATCCCTGTTCAACGTGCTTGTGTCAGGGAGGCCTCAAGCCCAGAATACAGCAGGGAACGAGCTATGAGAAATTCCCGTTTTATTTCCACCTCCAACCCCATGAACAGAACAGAGAACAACCCTTTCACTGAGAGATACCCCCTGCATAGCAAAAAAAAAAAAGAAAAAAAAAAAAAAGAAAATCTAATTTCAACAAGTCTCCTTAGTAGACTTCAATGACTTTCTTAGACTTTCTTAGTTTGAACAGCCGTGTGTTTCTCACCAGTTCCAGTCTGTCCAGCGTCCCAGTGCTATTTTTCAGTCTATTAACAGAAACAGGGATGGTTACCTGAAGACCCAGCTCCAGAGATACTTTCAGCAGAGTGATATCTGGTAAACTGTCCATGAGAGTTGCGATTTTAAATGCGTCTTGGGCGAGTTTGAAGATGTGTGATGAGGAGTGGATATTTTTCTGGATGGATTCTAACACTGTTTCAAGCCTCCGACCGTCACCTGCAGGCAGTTACACAAAACAAAAATGAGAATACTTTCATATATACTATACTATAGTATATAAATATATATATATATATATATATATATATATATATATATATATATATCTATATATATATATATATATATATATATATATAAAATAGCTTATTAAAACAACAACACAACTCTAATGCGCATATCCTTTGCAGGCTTACCCATACTTTCTTGTATAAATAATACCCTGAGACACAGGCTCAGATTGCAATTCAATTTCAAAGAAACAGATCACCAATGTCATTATTAGACGTTCAGAAGCGTGTGTATTTACTGTGGTTGCATATTTCAAACTGATTTAGTGCATTACAAATATGACATGAAATAAATACCCATTGCTCTGGGGTTATTTTTCATGCTCTGGGGTTGTTAATTAACTTCAGTACACTATAACTTGTTTTAAGAGTACTTTAAAAATGTCACAGTGGTCACAAAGACTTAAACTCTAAAGTTATAAACAAGTAATAATACCCATTGATATGCATGCACCTACTTGGTTAATGCTGAGCACTGTATTTACATTGTTTCTTTTGATATTTTCATTTTAAAATGAGCAACAGAGAACATACTAATTCCTTGTGGTTGTGAGTTGTGTTACACACTTCATTTGTTTTATGATTTCAGTACATTCCCATGGTCAGCTCATGCATGCTTAGTCTTTGGTCAACGGGAACATCTTGACAGCGCTCACCTTTGGCTGCTGTTAGCATGGTCGATGCCAGCTCACACTGCTGAGACTCAATGTGGCTCAGGGTGAACCAGCGGGGATACCGGTTTGGAACGACAGATGCAATGTGGTGAGGCCGGGACATGTCTCCCATTGGAGCTGTAGATTCCAATACTGGTAACCTGCGAAGGAGAAAATGTAATATGCCAACTTTATTCACTTACTAAAACCCAATGAAATGTATAATTAAACCAATCTGTCGTTTCATTGATCCCATGCCACCCGGCTGTACTACAAACTCCGAGTTCAGTCACACTGCTGGCAGGAGAGCTGTCACATCAAACAGCTAAATATCAGAAACAAAGGGGGAGGTCTTCAAAACTGCTAATGAAATCATAGCTAACAAAGTCATGCTTTAATTCACAAATACTGAAGTGGCTAATAATATTTGCAGGACCCTTGAACTCTGTACAGCTGCCCTAGAAAACTATATATATATATATATATATATATATATATATATATCTCCCTCAATGTGTTGTTTTATACCATTTTCACAGAATAATCTTGTAGAATGTATTTAAGTTAGTAAACCTTTCCTAGAGTCCTTATTTTAATTTACTTCAGACCAAGACCTACAATTTTAAAATCAAAGTCCTTTGTTGTATGTCAATATTGTATTTAGAATGAGAATTCAAAACATCACACAAAAAAAACACACTTTTTTGTCCATCCAGGACTACGAAGCCTAACCATAAATCAGAAAAATACAGAACTGATCAGTCACCAGGTTTATAACATTAGTTATTTTTTTTCTTTTAAACAATAATGTCCTTGGACATTTGCCATCAGCTTTAACCTAGTGGGTCACTGTGCCTGCCTTTCTATTAGTGTGATGTGACAATTTACTAGTTTACAGCCAAATGTGTCATTTGAGCAATCCAGTGGAACGGCAGAGGCAAACGTTATGTGGACTACAGTTCAGCAGGGGCTGTGGCTCTTACGCTTTAAAGGATGCTGTCTTTTTAACAGGCAAAGTTAATAACATTGCCCCCTCTTACTCACATAGTGTTTCATGCTTGTTACACACCATGTAAGAGTCTGCTTTTTTATATAACCAGAGAATTATAAAATTCCAGTTTTTATTTTATGAAATGCAAGAACACACAAGTATAACGAAACCTCCCCCTCATCTATTTTTTCCTATTCTAGAATGTCCCCAGAAATAACAGGATGCTTCCTGTTTCAGAGTAATCGCTGCAAGCCTTAGCACTGGAACCCCTGTGTGTATCACACATCCACTCCTTTTGTACCACTCAACAAACAGTAGATTCTGCACAAAGAAGAAAAAAGGCAAACTGTCAGTCACCTGTGACTACGAGGAGGGTATGACACCAGACTAATTAGTTTGTTGGATTCACTTTAGGTACACTTTTCAGCAGGAATGCAAAACACCGGGAGAGACTCGATGCATCTTTTTAGTTGAAATGCAATTTGCACTGTAGGAAGTGCACACAAGAGTAGCAAAGCTAGATGTGCATTTGAACTGTGAGTGTCCTGCTGCAAAGAGTAGGTCATTGAATTTATCAGATGTATTATTAGAAAGGAAGTGCTTTTTATAGCACCATTTGATACAATGCCTCAGGCAGCTCAACAATTAAAATATGCAGGTCTTATTGCAGATTCAGCCTCTCCCTACTGGTCTCATATTTTCAATATATAAAGCCCAAGGTTACTGTACTACATCATGAAGTTAGAAAAATAAAAACAAAGTTGGGTCACAGTATCAGTGTTGAAAATAGAAAATAGACACACACACACACACACACACACACACACACAGCACTAGCCTTCATAAGGCAGCCCTTTATCCTGCAGTACAGATTACAAGGCAGTACGGTCATGGCTCCCATCTGCCCTATAATACCATTACACAAACACTTGTAGTCTCGTTATAAGAAAGAACACAAATAGCCTCTTAACTATGGCTCCTGGCTACAGCATTATAAAGGGGTAGCACTGTGTGTGTATATATAATGTGTGTCTATATTTATTATATAAAATCAGTACTTGGAAATTATGGCATGTGATTGGTTAAAATCTCATTATAGGTGCAAAAATAGATTGAACCATTACCCTAACATCCTTAAACCACCGGGCAATAGTCTCCCTCCGACATGTCATTGGTTCACATCACTGTCAGTCCTGTCCCTTTTCAAAGGAATGCCCTTCATTTCTACTCCTCACAAGAGAAAATGGCTGAATGTGAACACATTGCTGAAAGTCGATTCTGTGACTTAACAGAAAATTAATTACAAAACATACTACAATAGAAAGATGCTCCAAACACTAAAATGGTGATTAACACGTCACCTGACTTTCTGAAATTCACACAAATTCACCTCAATGATGTAAACAAATATGATGGCAGGGATATACACTGTATTATACAGCAATCAGCAAGCCAGACGGAGAGCTGTACGACAAAAAGACCGATAACTATGCGGCATGAACTTCAAAACATTTTCTGTTATTTATTTATTTATTTACTTATGCTGTATCGGCTATATTTAAACAAAATATATAAAGTCATATTTACTATCCAACCTTGCCTCACTTATTTTCATGACTGATTCATTATTAAATATGTACTGCAGACTCAGCCATAGTGGAAAATTAAATGCCCCTCGGGAAGATGATCGTAACCTCCAGGGTGCAATGCCCTCAGCCTGCAGTAACACTAGCCTTAAGTCCATCCATCCATCCTTCCATCCATACACACATAGTTGTAGTCAAAAGTTTACACACCCCAATGGAAATTTATAATTTCTAGAATTTTCTTGAAAACAAAGAATTTTAGGAAAAATCTTTTGTAGCAAGTTTTGTTTTTGTGGATGAGGAAACAAAGTTACAAGAAATAGATGTCTACAATTATTTATTTCTGAAAATGTCAATATGACAATGCAGAACCTAATACTAGAAAAGTCTAGAAAATGCTAGGTTGTAGGTAAACATTCTTAGCGATTATAAAAAGGTTAGGCATTGGATAATTGCTGTATTTACCTATAAGTCAATATGGGAAAAAGTAAAGAGCTATCTGAAGACCTTGGCAGAAAATTATTTATTGTCATAAAGCTGGAAAAGGATACAAGAAGATTTCCAAGCATTTGTGTTCCCAATTTCAACTACTGTTTCTATTATCAAGAAGTACAAGACTCGTGGTACTGTCACAACGCTCCCTCGGTCTGGAAGAAAGAAGGTTCTTTCACCAAGAACAAGTAGAAGAATTCTGAGGAAGGTTAATAACAATCCGAGATTGACTGCCAAAAATACTCAAAGTGAATTTGCTGCAAATGGGACTGGGGTTTTCATTTCAAACACAAGTCGAATATTGCATGGTGAAGGTCTCAATGGTTGCAGGCCAAGGAAAAAGCCACTCTTAGGAAAACGTCACAAGGACAATCGCTTAAAGTTTGCAAAACAGCATTTGAATGATGGGTATGTGTTCTGGTCAAAGGTTTTGTGGAGTGATGAAACAAAAATTGAGCTATTTGGTCACGCTGATAGTCGTTACGTTTGGAGAAAGTCTGGTGAGACGTACAAAGAAAACATCATCATACCTACTGTCAAGCATGGAGACGGTAATATCCTTCTATGGGGCTGTTTTTCCTCTAATGGCACAAGAAATTTTGTTCCAGTACATGGTAACACAGATTCAGTAGCATTCCAAAAGATATTGGCCAATCATCTGAAACCCTCCACTACAAAACTTTTTTTTTTTTTTTTTTTAAAGCGCAACTGGACGTTCCAACACAACACTCCAAAGCCAACATCAAAATCTACGGCAGAATGGTTAAAGAAGAATAAAATCAAGGTTCTGGAATGGCCCAGTCAAAGTCCCGATCTAAATCAGATTGAGAATCCTATGAGTTGAAGGAGGCTGTGCACAAGAGAAGTCCTTGGAATTTGAATGAACTGGAACAAGTTTGCATGAATGGTCAAAAATCATGCCAAAAGCTCTTTGACAAATATTTTAAATTGTTTAAAAGAGGTTATTATTGCTAAAAGGTGCCTCAACTAACCATTACAGTAAATTTTCCTTATCAAGGTATGAATACATTTGAATTAGCATTTTGGGAGTTTTACAAAAAAAATTTAAAAATGCTGAATAAATAAATTTCTTTAACTTTTTTCCTCATACACAAAAGAAAAATCTCTCTCTCTCTCTATATATAAACACCCATATAACAACGCCCAAAGAACACAATCCCTACTGTGAAGCACGGTGGTGGCAGCATCATGTAATGGGGATGTTTCTCATTGGCAGGGATTGGGGCACTTGTCAGGATAGAAGGGAAAATGAATGGAGCAAAGTACAGAGAAGTCCTTGAGGAAAACCTGCTGCCCTCTACAAGAAAGCTGAAACTGGGACAGAAGTTCACCTTTCAGTATGACAATGACCCAAAAGCTACACTGGAGTGGCTAAGGAACAAAAAGGTAAAAGTGGCCCAGTCAGAGCCCCGACCTAAATCCAATCGAAAATCTGTGGCATGATTTGGAAGACTGCTGTCCATCAATGCTCCCCAAGGAACTTGACAGAGCTTGAACAGTTCTGTAAAAAAGAATTGTCAAATATTGCCAAATTTAGGTGTGCAAAGTTGGTAGAGACCTATCCCAACAGACTCACAGCTGTAATTGCTGCCAAATTATGATCTTTAAGTTTTGTATTTTAAATATATAATCTTTTTATCAATAAAACCTTTTTTCCCCTTAACAGTGATGAGTATGGTGTGTAGATATGTGGGAAAAAATCCTCATTTAAAAATGCATAAAACTGAGACACTGACACAACAAAATGTGAAAAAAGTTCAAGGGGTGAAGACTTTCTATAGGCAATGTGTGTATATTTATATATATATATATATATATATATATATATATATATATATATATATATATATATATATTATATATATATATATATATATATATTATTGATCTGAGACACACACACAGTGCTCCATCGCTATAACAAAGGTCTTGGGGGGACACAATATGAGCGTTATAACCGAAGAGCATTATAAAAGAGGAAGGGGGTGAGGGGGCACGGCGGGACAGAACACACTAAAAAACAAAATGAAATAACTCCTACTGTATAATGCCGATATAGTGAAGCAAAAATTTAACTCTGTGAATTAACCATGCATAAAGCACCATGTAAGGTAACATGCCCACTCGTGGATCATTTTAATTTGCAGTTTACATTAGGAAAGGTAACACTTAATAGACCTAATATTTACTGAGTTATAAAATGAACACTGAATAAGATGTCTGTGTTATATAGTGCCAGCGACTTCTTCAGTTCAGATACTGTATCAAAAGGGAGAGACAAAAATGGAAGTTAGACTGAAAGTTGTTTACAGTTTGAACACCCGTACTGTATTTACAGTACAAATACTGCATGAATCACTAGTATAGGGAATTGGGGGACATGCTGTGAATCGCAATATAGGCTAGAACACAATATGCTCCTTGTGTGTGTGTGTGTGTGTGTGTGTGTGTGTGTGTGTGTGTGTGTGTGTGTGTATATATATATATATATATATATATATATATATATATATAGGGGATAGACATTAGCACGTAATTTAAAAAAAAAAGAAGAAAAAAAGAAAATGGCCATACAAGAAAAACAAAAATAAACATGTCCCCAGTAACAAATGTTGCCAGTGGTCTCCCTGGTGACACCACAGAGCTTTAAAACAGCTAATATCAGCAATACATCTTTACAAGCTGTTTGTTTCACCACTGCTTCTATGGTGATGAATTGCATTACACAAAGCGGCATTAAATGTAAAAATTGCCGCAGATTTGTAGACCCTGAATTAGATCCAATGTGACATATTTATTATTCACACATTTTTCTAAAATCTAATTTTCGAATCCAATGAATTATTTAGTGAGGTTTCAGCAGAGGCTGCTTGTGATTAAACATTGGCCCCAAATAGTCCTCGTGAACCAGAATTTCAGATGAGAAGTAGTCCCGTTACTAAATTAAAAGTGCCTGCTTTAATAGGCCAAATGGAATTTTTCCTACTAAAATGTAAATAACTCATTCCAACTCCCTGCTGCATTCACTCTCCTAAAAAAAAAAAAATGCTTTTGATTCAACTTCAATCAATCTCATGCTGTGCCAGGTAACAAGCCTTCCCTGCACCCCCTCACCCTCCTGTTTAAAGTGTAAATACTTACCGCATTGCTCTCAGTGCAATTTTGTATGCCAATTCAGCATCATGAGGTAGGAGAGAGGTGAAGAGATACTTGGCAAAGGTGTGCATTGGAACGCTCTCTCTGTAAATGAGCTCCCCAAGACCACTGTATGGTCCACCTGTCAAACAAATGAGGAAAATATATATATATATAATTATATATATATATATATATATATATATATATATATATTATATCACACACACACACACACACACACAGTGCCTTGCAAAAGTATTCAGACCCCTGACCAATTCTCTCATATTACTGAATTACAAATGGTATATTGAAATTTCGTTCTGTTCGATATTTTATTTTAAAACACTTAAACTCAGAATCAATTATTGTAAGGTGACATTGGTTTTATGTTGGGAAATATTTAAGAAAAATAAAAAACTGAAATATCTTGCTTGCATAAGTATTCAACCCCTGTGCTGTGGAAGCTCCCAGTTTGCACCGATGAAAGAAATTGCCCTAACGAGGACACAATTACCTTACCATTGGCCTCCACCTGTGAACCATTAAAGTTGCTGTCACATTTTCTGGATAAAAAAACCACTGTTGAAGGATCATTGGTAAGGCTGTGAATCTGAAGGAAAATGAAGACCAAAGAGCATTCTACAGAACTTCCAGATAAAGTAATACAAATGCATAGATTAGGGAAAGGGTACAAAATAATATCCAAGTGTTTGGATATCCCAGTGAGCACAGTTGGATCAATAATCAGGAAGTGGAAGCTGCATCACACCACCCTGGCACTGCCAAGAAAAGGCCAGTCCCTCAAAACTCAGCGCTCAAACAAGAAGGAGACTTGTGAGAGAAGCCACAGAGAGGTCAACAATCACTTTGAAGGAGCTACAGAGTTCAGTGGCTGGGAGTGGAGTAATGGTGCACCAGTCAACCATAGCAAGAGCTCTGCATAACACTGGCCTGTATGGGAGGGTGGCAAGAAAGAAGCAGTTACTCAAAAAGTACCATCTGAAAGCACGTCTGGAGTTTGCCAGAAAATATGAGAGTGACCCAGCTGCGACGTGGGAAAAGGTTTTGTGGTCAGATGAGACCAAGATAGAGCTTTTTGGCCAAAACTCAAAGCGCTATGTGTGGCGCAAACCTAACACTGCCCATGCCTCAAGACACACCATCCCTACAGTGAAGTATGGTGGTGGCAGCATCATGCTGTGGGGATGCTTCTCATCAGCAGGGACTGGGCATCTTGTTACAATTGAAGGAAGAATGGATGGAGCAAAATACAGGAAAATACTGCAAGAGAATCTGCTTCAGTCTGCTAAAAAACTGAAGCTTGGGAGGAAATTCACCTTTCAGCAGGACAATGATCCCAAGCACAAGGCCAAAGCAACATTGGAGTGGCTCAAGAACAAAAAGGTGAATGTCCTACAGTGGCCCAGTCAAAGTCCTGATCTCAATCCCATTGAGAATCTGTGGCACTATTTGAAAATTGCGGTCCACAAGCGTCGTCCAACCAACCTGAACAACCTGGAGCAAATCTGCCAAGAAGAATGGGCCAAAATCACCCCGACACTGTGTGCAAAGCTGGTACATACTTACCCCAAAAGACTTAAAGCTGTTATTGCAGCGAAAGGTGGCTCTACCAAATATTAATGTGTGGGGGTTGAATACTTATGCAAGCAAGATATTTCAGTTTTTTTTATTTTTCTTAAAAATATTTCCCAACATAAAACCAATGTCACCTTACAATAATTGATTCTGAGTTTCAGTGTTTAAAAATAAAATATCAAACAGAACGAAATTTCAATGTACCATTTGTAATTCGGTAATATGAGAGAATTGGTCAGGGGTCTGAATACTTTTGCAAGGCACTGTATGTATGTATGTATGTGTGTGTGTATATATATATATATATATATATATATATATATATATATATATATATGCACACACATATTACAGATGGTAAAGTGATTCTCAACCCCTGCCACCTGAAGATTCAAGCTGGCATACAAAGATTAATTAAGAATCAGATTCATTATCTGATTCTTAAAGTATTTAACATTTTTAGGAGACATTGATTTAGATCTAATGTTTCATTAAGTCCATGTAGTTCCAGATTTTAAAAGTATAAATCACGTTCCAATGTCTTTCAATCTTTAGTATTGAATAACTGTGTTTAAGTTAACTATGTACCATTTTCAACTAATGAATGCTATGATAGGTGAAAATTGTCACCTGTAACTTTAAATAATGTATATGGCTATTATCCAAATCATTAACTATTGGATTGATTGGTGTCATGTGTTATATATGACAAAGCTATGATGCATAATATTTGCAGAGACATTAATATACAAAATGTCTTATGGTCAGGACCTCTTTTTGGAAAAAGCTTTGCTGTGCATGAACGCCTTCACGAGATTTATATAAATAAATCAAGTGTCTTTGTATTAACGTTTTGCAAGCTGAACAAAAGTTAACCCTACCTGATTTAATAGATCCTAAATCAGATAAAACCTACTTCTTTTAACCTTTCTGTCTATATATTTTAAATTATTACAGATCAGCATTTGTCAGTGAATCATGACCCAAATGTGACACTGCTACATGCATAGTCTCACATTTTACAGACTTATTACAAGATTTAACATTTAAGAGAATTTACTAATTACAATATATAGCAAAACAGGTTGGTTTGTCCCAGTTGAGTTTAATGAGACTCAGGGTATTTTACTGTGGAGTGGTGCTCAAGATAAAAATCTTATTTGACAAATGTATTTTATTTATTTATTTTTTAGATCAGATAAAACTGCAGCTCAACTCTTAACAGCACTGAAAGTTTTTTTTTTTTTTTTTTTTTTTTTTTTTTCACTTTCCTGCTAAATAAATCGAATTACTATTAACCACATGTGCAGACTTTCTTTTCTATAATTAAATTATTTTCAACTGAGCATGCTATAACTGTGGACCACATCACAAAGCCACTGTAGAGGTCCACGCACTGCTGGGCTTTGCTCGAGGGAGACACTGGATTCAATAAGCATGGGAACTCGATTATTCTTTGACCCTGCAGTGGGTGGTCCCTTCCAGGCTCGGGATGAGACACTTTGGGAATGCAATGTGGGAAAGCAAAGTGCTGGTCTCATCTCTGCTGCAGCTGGTCTACACATCCTCTAAAGACTCGCCACTGTGTCAACTGACTTTTCCTCAAGGAAGGGGGGGCTCGAGCACTTCCATCAAGTCATCTCAACGCTGAACAAGGGGGCTGTTTCTTTCCATTCCATCGCCTATTTTATGCTAGGCCCTCATTTGCAACTGGTTTCAAGCTGTGTGGTTGAGTCAGGGGAACGTCAACAGATGTCTGCTGGTGACTAAACTGAGATCATTCCTCTGGCAAAATGGATATTAACCGAGTCACTCGGGACTGGGTAGTACTGTCTCCCCCCCCCCCTGCCCCCACCACAAACAGCTTCCGAGTTACCTTCTAAAAGGAAGACAGCTTGTTTTCGGAAAATCTTGACCAGCGTGTCGTCGAGGTCTACTTCCTGCAGCTTGGCGATGAGCTGCTCTTCGTTGCGACACACCTTCTCCTGCGCATACAGGCCGTCGGGCATGATCCGCTGCTGCCCCAAGCCTATGAGAGCGATCTCCACTGCCAGTGTCAGGTAGGACTCGCCCTCCTCGAGGAACCGGTGCATTGGGAAGTGCTGGTAGTCCAGAGACTTGGACGGCCCCATGGTACCTGAAACACCACAAATCAATACAAAGCACAGCCAATGACGACATATTGTTGGTACTTGTATGGTGAACATACAGGGTTTGCAGTCTAATGGTTATCACCTGTACATGTAACAGAAATTTCTAAATTTGGTCAGGTAAACCACAACACATTGATGTGCCAAGGCAACTAAAACTAGAGTATGTAATGTCCCATCATGTTTGAATGCATTTTGAAGGATGTTTTCACTGTGAACCAGGAACAACACTTTCTGTATGTTGTCATGTTGTTTGACTATGATGTGCATTATGCAATAATTAATGCTGTAATATAATTTATTATGTTTATTTATTTGCATGTGCAGTCTATTTAAAAATGAGAAAATAGACAATAAATAGTTACAGGAACATACCCAGGGAGGTAAAAAGTTAAAGTTAAAAAGGGGGTCTATCTTAATTAAGTTTATTTTATTGTTAGTGTGTTTTTTTTTTTTTTTTTTTTTTTTTTTTTTTTTTTGTTAAAGGCTCAGTTTCTCAAAAGACCTTGTTTTTTCAATCGATCTTGTTCAGGGTGGAAGCTTGATAAGGAATTTAATTTCCTGTGCAAAAATATTAAAAGTTTCCAAGGTTGCTTTTCTACCTAATTAGGAAAGTAAAATAAAACCTTACTTAAAATACAATAAAATCAATTGTGCAAATGCCACTCACCACAGCATTGCGGAAAATGGTCAATATGCTTTTGTTTCCTGAGGAGAAGTCACAACTTACAAGTAGTCTTTTTTTCTCTAAAATGTACAGTCCATCACAGAGAGAGACAACCATTTCCTACTTCATTTCAAACAATTTGATGAAGGCACAAGCAAAACTGTGCAAGTAGGATACTGCAGAAACACATTTTGAAATAAACAGCCAAATGCTTTTGAATGTAATTTTGAACAGAAGAATTTGAAACAGGAAATATTAAATAAACCAGAGCCACAAAAGAAGCAGATCAACTGCCATGGAAAGAAATACAAAGACATTAGAGATCACTTCCAAATCAGGGCGCCAAATAAAAAAAAAAAAAAAAAAAAAGAAGCAGATTGAAATAAAAAGGACTGAACTGAAAAGCACAGCGGAAAATGTGAATCACTAGGGATGGAACGAGAAGGGTGCTGGGAAGCAAAAGGACGTCTGTATCAGCTTTGTGTATCAATTGGCACAGGACAGCCTAAAGGTTGTAATAATATGTAATTGCAGAACTGTAAGTAGATTGTGATAGTCATATCTTCAATCAAACATCATGAATAAGAAATAAGAACAAAAAACATTAAAATTAAAAAGCATTAAAAATGCACAAGGCAGAAGACTAGTTTTTTAAAAGATGAAATTCAGTTTCCTCTGTTCTTTCCCCTTCCCCTACTGCAGGACTCCTGAACCCCCAATCTAGTGGCGCCTGCTGGGAAGACAGAGGGGAACAGCTAGCCATCCCTTCTCATCATCACCAATGTGTTAAACCTAGTGTTCCTACTGCCTAGTCAGAACTGGGAAGTCCGGAACCAACCATTGTCATTCAATTAACTGCCACATTCTAATATTTACTCCCTCGCACTGCAGGAAATCACCTATAAAGCTAGAAAAGCCGGGAGTGCAGTCCTCATCCTCTCTGCACGTCTCCATCAGAGTGCTGAAGAGAGTGCCAATGGGATCCAGGGGGTGGCCGACCCAGCCCTCTAGACTGGTGATTGAGGTCATCCCTTTATGAAGAAGCTCTAAAACAAAACAAAGGAAACCTGTTCGTCAGTAAACAGTAAATACCAAGAGGCTTTGCCAAGCTTTGAATTCAGTTCCCCACAGCAATGTCAATGTGCAATTCGTAAAACAAAAAATACTTCATTAAAATCTAGCACAATGAGTAAACAGTTAATTATGTCTGGTACAGACAGACAGCACAATGTTTCTAAGTGGGTAAGCACCATGCTTGAGCTCTTACCTCACTTAGGGAACATTTCTGCATTAACCACTCAGAGCCGTATTCTCTGTATTCCAACATTGTCGTGAATTTTCAAGTGTATAATAGATTTTGATTTATATAACTACCTGTCTATGAACATTCAATTCATGCAACAGTTAATAACTGGAATTTACTAGAATTCCAATACATTTAAATGTATAAGTGCTACTTAAGTTAAGAGAGTTCCAAATCCAAACTATCTAGTAATACCAAAAAGTGAAGTGTTTGTTAAAGATGCACACACTTTTAGGAAGCTATGTAATTGCAAATAAAATGACTTGTTTTCAAATGTGAAGCTGTGGAATAAAATTAAAATAATAAATCCACTGATATGTACTTTTTTCAACGCTATCTGTCTACCTTTCTTGTGTCCTCGGAACATCTCCAGCTGTTTCTGCTGTTGCCGTCGTAAGGTGTTAACAATCCCGATTGCCAGCCTCAGTGCTTCTCTGGGGTAACCGTGAGATCTCAGTGCATCCACTCTCGCACAAGCTGTGGGGACATGTTCTGTGACAGTGAATGAGAGGAAAACCATGAAGCATTGGCTTAGAACAAAGAACATTTCTGTGCAAAATTAAAAACACTCCACACGCCCACCGCCCCCCCCCCAGTCGTTCAACAGAATCAGTGTTCCCACTGACATAGCCTTTTAATGTTCATTACACCCTCCCCCACATTTTTTAAATGTTATTGTAAACATGGACAAAGAGGCAAGTCATTCAAAATGTCTTTCCGGTTTAGCCACTTACCGTGCCACAGAGGCCAACCGCGAGAGTCAAAGAGTGAAGTTTCAGTGTTGTCATGGTAACAGTAGTTGGTGTAGAGGTCACTGCTGATAATGTGCTGCAAGTGGCTGTCCTGCCAATGGAGATCGCACGCTTCAATGGCTCGTGTGAAAACAGTCCGGTGAGGCCTGCTGGCTAAATCTGGTGTTGAGGAGAAATAAGGAGGCAAGTCAAGTTTGTTTTTATAACTAATGCTAAATTAGATAATTAAACTAACACCTCTTTTCTATTTTTAGTTGATAGTTTTATTTATAGATAGAGAAAGCATTAAACATGGAGGATTTTCTGTCAGCCTAAGTTATTTAGTAACTTTGACACTGACGCTCCAGTGTGCATTTCTCCTTTTTCTTTTCTTATTTGAAAAATGTGAAATGCCGCAACAATTTCAGCTTGTTTGCACAAGAAGAAAACTATTGCATATGCATGTATACATATGATATAATGGATCTGTGTTCTATACGTTTTAAAAAGTTTAATTTATTGACTACTAAATATATTTATATACACAAATGGATATAAAATGGTTTTTAAAAAGTAAAACCATGTCAGCAAATCACAATTTTTCCAAACCATGTCTTTTGTAATGCAAGATTTGGGGTTGTTCGTCATTACTTTCAGATAAAAACTACAAAAAAGTCTCATAAAAGTGTTTAATGTACGACATTACATGCTCTATGAATCACGCAGTGTTATTAAGAGTTATCCATCTTAATAGAAGCTGCATTAGCATAATGTGCTAGAGACTTGATTAAATAAATAGTTTTCCACACTTAGCTCACCTTGGTTAGCATTTGCACCCTGAGGCAAGGCATTGGTTAAATTGGGCAGCTCATTTCCATGGTTTCCATCTTCCCAGGGACAAACATCCACACTGTTCCACTTTTTCAGCTGCTTCAGCCAGCACATCTTCTGTTCCAGCTTGCAGTGTGGATTTAAGACTATACACATCCACAGAGCACCTAGGTAAAGGGAGAGACGTGTTAGAAAAGGAAGAATGAATGAACCAAATTCCAGGGTCATTCCCAGGACTGGAGTCCAGGTAGCGTAGGACACAGGGAAATGTATTCAGAACATTTTTTTATTTCAAATAAGACAAATAGTGCATCCAATAAAGGCGCTCCGCTTGAAGTGCAGGATGTGCCCTATAGCCTGGAGATCGCAGGTTCGAATCCAGGCTATGTCATTACCGACCGTGACATAGGGGGCGGAGCACAGTTGTCTGAGCGCCGCCCGGGTGGGGAGGGCTTAGGTCGTCAGGATAATCCACGGTTCACCACGCACCAGCGACCCCTATGGCTAATAGAGGATCTGTTGTGCAAAAAATGATGGCTTGGCAGAAACACGTTTGAGGACGCGTGTTTCAGCCACCGTTTCCTGAGTCGCGGGGGGGTTGCAGTGGTGAACCGGGATAAAAATTAATAATTGGGCATTCCAAATTGGTGAGAAAAAATAAAAATCATTAGCGACGACTACATTTATAAAACTAAAAAGTAAGACAGACAAAGATGTTATTTCAAGTTAGAAAAAAGAAAGCCCCATTCAGGCCCCCTTCCTTGTCTTGTTACATAAGTTTCTTATTCATTCGGACAGTTAAAGAAACAAAAATAGGTCAGATGACTGTCTCAATGAACCACAATCCAACTCTGGATTACCCCCCACCCCATCCCACCCCCACCACACTCACACTGACTACATTTCCATAATTAAACAGAAATCCTAACCAGCATTCATTTATAGATTGTTCTCGCTGAAGCACTTGCACAGGGTAGATCAGAGTGATGCTGATTGTTTAAGAAAGGTATTAAACCTTTCTAGCGTTCACAGCAGTGCTACCAAGAGGACGCTTGCTTCCACATTTTCATGACAGTACTGCACCGCACCCCTCCCCCATTTGTGTGAAAGAAGAGAATACAATTTGCACAAGCGTTTGACACAGGCGGCACTGAGTAACAGGGAAGCCACGGAGTAGACGGGGCCTCCTAGGACACAATCCTCACATGACAAGATTTGCATTAACTGTCACTTTATTAACACGAAACTGTTGACTCTGGTGTGAAGATATCACCATGCACTGCATGTTCATTATTGGAAATGCTTCTTAAGAGAGGCAAGATTAAGAGACATTCAATTTATTTGCTGCTTCAAATAAAAGTAACAAGTAACCTAGAAGCCTTGTTATCTTAGAGAATACACTCTCTAGAAATAAAAAGTTGTTGAAGGCTACATGTTCATAGTATATACATATATATTCATACAAGTCAGTTTTAAACTGCTCAACCACAAATCCAAAAAACAATTCAATGGGTTCTACAGACACCTCATGAGTTATTTCAATGTTTTTCAAAAAATGTTTATGAATAAAAGTTTTATATTAAAGAATCTGTTGCACTGTTAGGGAAGACAATGTAATTAATGACAATCAAACTTTAGGTCAAAATAGAAAAATTGCATTTTTAGACTACTCATTTTACTTGGAGGGCTTGTTACATGGTTAATAGCCACTACAAATGTAATATTTGCCTTAAAGTACACAACTTTGCTTACCTATAAATAACACATGAGGTAGTCGGGGATCCCTGTAAAACACTAATCAGTAGTCTTGCAAGAACTGTTCTTTGACCATTCGTGCAATGCAAAGACAAGCAGGCCAAACATGAGACAACTAGAAATGAACCATTATTAATATGCAAAGTGCACCGGTTTGAGTCCTGACTGGAAAAAATTTTTAAACGTGACAAACAGAACATTGCAGGCAGCTATGCAAATCTCACCTTTCCTCCAAGATAATTGGAAAGTAAGACACGCTGGGCTCTGCGCTGTGATATTAACACCACCAGAGATGAAGGTGAATTCATTAAAAAGAAGCAGCAATCGCATGCTCATCTGAAAAGAAGGGTTTCATCATTATCCCCTTTTTAAAAAACAAACTTTGGGCTTCTGAGTTCAGAAGTGGGAATAGGTGCTATCCATCAGCTGTGCTCAGCAGACTGATTTATCATGAATGCATACAGTAACAGCGAAGAGATTTCTGTATGGTCTGTGGTTTTTATTTCAGGTTTAAATCTGTAATGTGCTGGCACTGATTCCAGCCTACATGCTGAATAAACACCTTGTACCACAAGTCGTTTTGCATAAACCCTTAATGTATTTGTATAATGGTAGGCAGCTAGGACTTGTTCATAATGTCTGGGAGACATTGTAAGCATGTCTTTTGATAAGTTTTTATTTCTAGTTTGGTTTTTTTTTACATTTATTCATTTAATTTTTTGAAACCAAGAACAGAAAATTGCTTTTGAGATGTTCAATTGAGGAAACAACTCAATTACACTACTAAAAATCAACCCCATACGTACACTATACATATCAAGAAGACATATTGAGAGAAGCATTGTAACAAATGTATTATAGCCATCTCCACCCCACCCCCTTCCCTCACAAAAACCCCCAATAAGCTTTGTATGGACCCCATATCCCCTTAAATTATAAGTCTTAATGCAGAGTAGGATAAGCCGTGATGGTCAACAAACAAGAAGTACAAGAGAGTTCACTATATATGAAACGTATCTATTTACACAGATCTGTCACAGAGCCTCTCCCAAACGGGTATGACAATCAAATGTTTTATTTTTATTTTTTTGCTCCAATACATTCCATTTACAGAATGAATCTAATATGATGCATTAGTCTTGACATGTGCTTCATGCTGATTGTACAGTGTATGATAGTTTAATCACTCCCCATGCATTTTATACGGTCTGCCTGATTAATACAATAGATTACCTGCAGCACTGGTGGCAAATAAAACCAAGAAACCCAGTTCACTGCCCCCCTCCCCTCCCCCTTTTTTTTTTTTTTGAACTCTGAGGAACTGCAAATATGTCAGGATGGATTTTTAAAAATCACTGCAAATTGTTTGGAATTATGCACAAAATAACAACAACAACAATAATAATAATAATAATAATAATAATAATAATAATAAAATATTCAATAATAGCCATGACAATCATGTCTAAGAGCAAAAGAAAAGGAGCCAGGAATGAATGAAATGCAGCTGAGATGCAGTCTAGACGGACTCTAACTGCCTCCTGATTATATGTAAACACTCAATAATCCATATCAAGCCTACAACCTTATTTCTTTGCTTAGCCCAAACACTATGCATTGTCAGCACAGTGGGCACCACATGGTACTATTCATTATAATGAGATAAAGATAAACTACGTCAGAAAAAAAGGAAATAAAAAAACAAAACAAAAAAAACAGTCTGCAGCCTCTCCCAATGTCTGCAAATAGCAAGACAAGGTTACCAACAATGCTTTTTTTAGCCAGACTAATATTCATAGTACAGCAGGATTACCCTTTACACTCTCTGAGCACAATTAGGTCAGTAGAGAAAAGCCTTGCCCTCATTTTTAGCAGTTTAACTCAGGATTAAAACCGAGCTGCATAAAAAGGCCTGTAAATAAATGTATACAGTGGTATAAAGTGGATATGTATCCAGATCCTAGTACCTGTTAGTTACAGTAATCCTCTATTTTCTACAACCAGCTACAGCTCTCTTTATTAAACAGTGGCCCCACCACATAATAATAAAACAACAAGATGCTGCAGTAGTTTCTACAGTATAAAGGAAATTGTCCTCCACAACATCTTCCTTCCATATTCAGGACATCATTAAGCTTACAATATGAACATTGGACAGCATGAAACAAAAACAACATCAAACTGGATAAAAAATGTACATACATTCATACATTAAACAAAACAGAAAAGCAATGAAATATTCTTTTGTTCCCAAACAAAGGAGCAGTTTCATTGTGGTGGGAGGTGCCAGTATCTCGGGACCACTGATGAATCTGTTACAGTAATCTCTGTGTGTTGACAAGCTGTTTGGGCTCCGTCACTCTGCCATGCAGCAGACACTCATCGTAGATTCTTCTACCTGACTGCTTTCATCAGATTAAGCATTGGGGATTTAATTTAACAGTTTCAGCTTTATTAAGCTGTCATGAGAACGGGCCAGTTTTGATAACAGTAGCTGTTCCAATTATGGCTTGCTTTAAGGCTGACAAGTCTAATGATTCATTTGCAGTGCACGGCAAAGCAATAAAAAGCTTGTTTTGCATTGAATTTTCTTATCCTTTAACTCTGCCACTTTTACCCTACTTGAACATGTCACTTAGCTTTTGCTAACAGAACATTTAAAGTTGCAGTAAAACGGTAAACATGGAGCATTTACTTTTAAATGTAATCCCTACATTCAAATGCTCTGTAATGGAAGATACTGGAGGAAATGGAGGGGGGTGAAAGGGAAAAATCTGAATAAAGAAACCTGCTCGCAGTGGACCTCGAATGCCAACATGTGACATTTTGGTATTCAAGTCCTGTGTCATCCGTGTGGCTAAAGGGCTTGAAATTTCACTTTACAGTCAGAGGCCAACAGAAAACACCAAGTGAAACTGCAGATCCCATTTGCCGACAAAAATCAGCCTCTTGATACTCCATGCCAGCATCTGTCTGTGCTCAGGGTTTAACACCAAAACAACATTCCAGCAATGCAACCCCTCCTGGCAATGCATTCAGTCTCGACAACCCCCATCCCCACCCCCACCCACACCCACACATCCACATCCATAAGATCAGATCGCATCAGTATCCTGCATGTCTGCCTTGCTAAAGCCCTCCCCCACCCCCAGCAACTGGGCTGCTGCACTATAGTTAAAAAAAAAAAAAAAAAAATAAATATATATATATATATATATATATATATATATATATATATATATATATATATATATATAAATAAATAAAAAAAAAAGGCTGATCTTTTCTGTGGCCCTTATGTACTTCATAAACAAGCATGATCTACACTTCATGGTATGCAGATGTAAATGAGGATATAAACCCCACACATTCAATTCAATTCAGATCAGAAAGAAAAGAGAAATTCAATGCTACTATGCTGAAGAGGGGGGAGGTCAATAAGTACTTTCCATTTCGAGTGGGTTGCTCAACATACCTTGAAATGCTTGAAAGGCAGAAAAAAAATTGCAACTCAATTGCATTTGCTGCTGGTAATTTACTTCTATGCTGCGCTTTAACACATACTTACAAAATACCCTTTGCTAGATATTAACCATTTAGAGCTGGAAAATGGGTTCCTGTAAATTCCAACTGCCCTATGATTCTTCTACTAATACTTTCTATTCCCATACCAGGGAAGGCTACGGTTATAAAGGATGCACAGGTTACTATACTTCAGCCTCACAATACAGGTCTTGTTTAAAGTGAATCTTTGTAAACAGTCTAAATAAAACCATTGGAATGGCTAGCTTGTTCTCTGCTCGGCCTCTTCTGGCACCAGGCCAGTAGGCGTCACTGTGACAAGGGAAGGCAAACCAAGTCCAGTCGGTTTTCCTGCCGAGCACGAGAGTACATAGGCCCACATTCCAGACTGCGGGCGGTACAGCAGTTACTAGTTCAGCCTCTGGGGACCCCAATGTTTAAATGTAAAATTGAACATCATTTTCCCTGTTTCCCTTTTTATAGTATATAGTGTTTCTTAAAAACATCAACAACCAAAGTCAAATAGAAAGACTATTACTACTAAGACAAAGGCGGGCTGCATTGATTGCAAATTTGAGAAACAGTACATTTACACACACAGATAGATAAATAAAAATGAAAAGGTTTATTTTTGGATGTACACAAAAGCTTGAAATGGATTAAAAAATATTTTATTTCAGGATGTTCCGGAGAAAAACAACAAGCTTGCTGCACTGTATACTTTTCTTTCTAAGCAGCTGAAGAAGGGCTTTTGTTCAAAACTTCCCAACAAATTTTTTAATCACTTAAACCTTGTGTACATCCAAAAAACAAAAACCTTTACACCTCCTTTCAAATCTCTTTCCCAAATCAGAATGACCAAATAATGGATGAATGTAAACAACTGAAGGCCTCTCTGGGAAGAAAAGCCTGTGGCTTGGAAGCTACCCTGTATATACATGTTTTAAAATAAACACATACAATGAATTATTGAGAATGACTCAAATAACTGGTCCCCCCCCCCCCCACATACTTGTCATAGAGCTCTCCCAATCCCTGAAGCAACAAGATAATTTCTGGTATGAACTGTTTAATTTATAAACAGAACCAAATTGATTATTATGTTTCCAACCACTCATCAGATGAACATGCTGTACATGTTAAAGATTGAATTAATAGCTCTTATTTATTCAAACCACAGAGACCCTTGTTCCTCTGCTGGCAAAATCTTGCTGGAAGTTTTCCCCATGCATAGACTGCAGTATTGTTGCAGTTGCTTCCCAGATTCTTTCCTTCAATTACCTTGAAAGCCTGCATTGCAGAAAGAATTGCTTAAGGTATAATGAAGGGATCATTACTCAACCTGCCAGCTGAGGGAATGAAGCTTATGTTATCGTGTTGGCCAACAAATGCCAAGCTGAAATTGACAAAATGTCCCCAGCTTTAAATATTGGCAGACAGTGTGCGGTGGCAAGCCACTTTCTATTAAACGGATTGCGCATCACTTTTGTTTCCATTCGCACAACATATATGCACCTATCACCTGTCATCTGTTTCACTTTATAATCCACCATTATTTATTATAAAACCCATATTGAATGCTTGCTTTTGTGCAACAGAATATATTGCAATGTAACTAGTATTCCGACATCAGTAATTGCAAATGTTGGATTCTACCAGGGATACATTAATCTTCATAAAGCCTTTATGAAGGCTGCAAGACAGTCATTTGTGCTCGTGTTGAATGTACAGCGCAGGAGAAAATAGAATACTGGAAGAGGACCTTATTTGCCCATACTCCAGGACTGCTGTTCTAAGACAGCTTGCGATAGTCTATTTGACTGGGAAACAGGTGTGTCTCTATGCATTGCCCGGTTCATTACTGCCTGTTCTACTCTAAACCTCTTCGACTAGTAAAAGCTCTTTTTTTCTCCAGAGCAATCAAATAATTTAGTCAATTTAAGTCAATTTTCAGATTTGACTTAAGGAGACATGAAAAGAAAATCCTTACGTAGAATGGATGTTATTTACCTAGTTCGTCCCAGAGCTGCCTGTACTTGTCAGTCATGGTGGTGCCTTGCTGTCTCCATAGAGACAGACGGGGGTCAGCCATGAACTGCTCTGTTATCAGCGTTAACATGCGAGCGCCATTTGAATCCCTCATCTTCAACATTTCTCGCACCTGGCGAACAAACAAATGGCACACTTCAATGAACTGGATACTAAAAAACACACAGCAGGGAGAGCAAGTTGTAACTATTTTAGAATTCCTTAAAACAGATTTTTGCTTTAGGTCAAACAACTAAAATATGACAATAAGACAGAGTAACACAACATAAATCCCCTTTCGGATTATTTTTCTACAGAGATTAAAAAGAGATGTACTATATAAAATGTTTATAGAGAAAATACAGGTCTTAAATTTGCGAAGGCAATCAATTCAAAACATGCAGCCTTCTTTGCAATTCTCCTCTGCTTGGGATTACGTTTGAAAAGAGGCAGCGAGCCTGAATCTATAAAATAAACTAAACTAAATACACTGTGGCATTTCAGGTGCTAAATTTAATTCTGCAAAATGTCAGTACTTGTGTTGACTGAAGTACACATCTATTAGCTTTGGGCTAAAACAAACCCATACCTTTGCAAACAGCAAGTTGAGCTGCTTCCCAGATCCATGGTATCCACCCTGGGAGAGGAAGAGTTTAACCTGTTCCTGGACCTGCTCCTCATCCAGGTGCCAACAGTTCTCATCATCGATACTGGCACCTGCCGTAGGGTCGGGGGCACCTGCAACAAGCGCAAACACACTCTTACTGAGGAGACTGAGGAGGCTAGGGCTCCATTTTCAAGAATCGCTGATATAAGCATCAACCGCGTATAGTGATCAAAACCACTGGGACAAAAGCATTCCTATACCAACCATGCTTAATGCAGTGGTAGTCCTGACAGTAAAATATTGTACTGTAATGCCATTTTAATTCAAAGCCCATTAAGCATAACACTGCATGGCAGTTAAACTAGGCAACCTCATGAGACAATCGCTTCAAGTATACGGTAGTGAAATAGGATTCTGCAGCTTGAGTAAACATAATCTTGATCATATAACAAGTTGCTTACACGCAAGGACTTGTTTTAATGTATTCTCCTCAGTGATTGAGCACCGCTGACATTTCTATACTGTATTTAAACTGCTGATGCAGAGGCATGCTTTTGCTAATTGTAATCGCATCGTTCCACTTTTAAGAATCAACCGCTTATAAGAATCAAATCACCCGGGACGGATGTGATTCTTAAATGGAGTGCACTGTACATAAAAAAAAAAAAGAGTCAATAATTATCTGTGTCAAAAAAACACCTTTTCTCAAGTATAGAAATGTGAAATATAGGTGAAAAATAAACAATCGTTCACATCAAGAAAGAATGTAGAAAATAATATTTTTTCAGAAGAGTTATTGTAGGTGACAAACTCAGTAAAACAAACAGAGCTTAGAAATATAACCCGAGGCACATGTTTCTACACATACAAGACATTCAGCATATCAATCAATTCGTCTGACATACATTAGTAAATACAACACATACACTTGCTTAAGAGTCATACTAATTATATTAAATCATGTAATTGTTTGATTTACACATACAGTATGAAGGTCTGTGTTTCACACCCAATGGGCCTGGTTTAATTAAAGTGTTCACACCTAAATGCAATTTGCACCATTTTTTGAGTGCTAAAATAATATATATATTTTTTTTAAATTGTAAAATTACAAACTTAACAACAACTCATAAGGTTAATTTAAGGAGTCAAAAAGTATGACTATGGTGTTTGTTATATTTTTGTTAAATAAAATATGGTGCCAACTGCATTTTGGACTCCAGACCATGATAACTCAGGCCCAATATTTCTGTAACAGCACCACCTTTAGTGAGATAGGCATTGCTTCTTCTTTAGAAGGATTCGGCTTGCAAATCCTTTTGAACTCCTACTGGTCTTTTGCTTCTTCACTTTATTTGATTGCCACTAACTCAGAATATGCAAACAGTCCCAATGCAATGCTAGAGTCTGCGCCCTGCAGAGTCATTTGGAACTACAACGCATTACGTGATCAGGTATGGGGATGCATGTACAGTCTGAAACATCTGAATCTTCAAAGTGCAGAGCAAAGAACCAAAACATCTTAAAACAGAGCAGTGATTGTATTTCTAACATTAAACAAGATAAAATATACATTTTAAAAATGTGGTTATCACCCTGTAAGTGTGTAAGTATCTTATTAATGCTTTTAGTCATAAATAAACACATTAAAACATATTACAAAGCAAATCAATACAGTTAAAAATAGTCCCCACTGTTACAGCTGTTCTTTTGTCCAACAGTCCAATAGAGCTGTTGATCAAACTTGGACTCTGGACTTCATTACATAGAAAATGCTAAAGTAACTCTAAAGTTCTTAGAACACTAACTCTTATCTGACCCATTGGAAAACGGACCATTAAAAGGCAACAAAAATAATAACAAGTAACAACTTTATTTCTACAATTCCATAAAACCACACAATTCTATAATTCATAGCCTTTTACTACTATAATAGTCACCCTTTAAATCCAATACACATGAATATTGTAATAAGATACTGCTAAATCTGAAGATATAGATATGTATACCAAGAAAAAAAAAAAAATCAATTGCTGCTTATATTACTGCTTCACCTAAAAGTTTTAAATTTGGTTTACTTAGTGTTTAACTAAAACATTCTTAAAAGGAACAGGCCTTGCCTGTAAAGCAGAGGTGTAACAGGGTATATGATTTCATTCTATATGCATACCATTTTCACCTATTTAACATTACAATTGCCACCAAATCCCCCTATTTCCAGTCGACAACAGGGCAACAGTACAGTAAATAAACATCTGTATTCATATCAGACTTCCAAGGTTAAATGTGTATTAACATTTTTGAATGTCAATATTGGAAAAAGTTTATGTAAACCGGTGCTAGTTTATAGCCCACAGCAGTGGATGGAATAGAAGAAAGTCTTGAAATACTGAAGTAAACCAGTACTTCAATATTTTATGCTTTTATATATTTTTTATTAATAACCACATAAAAGAATCCAGCAAGGAGATGTTGTCGTAGGATGCTCCAAATGTTGACACGATGTCCGTCTGGAGTTCTAATGATGAGAATGCAGACTGAAGCACTGAACTTGAGCTTTGTGTTTCCAAGTACTTGACACACTACAACTGGAAAAACTACTGTACCTTCATGTACAGTAGTTTTTACAAGGCGTGAGATTCTCAGGCCTGTAGCTGTAACTTAACATGGATCAAGACATGCACTTAACTCTGGGATAGTTCATACAAACCTTTTCTCCAAAGAAATGAACTCCATCTCACATGCCTAACTGTTAAATGTGTTCTTTCTTCCAACATTTGATCAAAAGATATATAAAATTAGCATTTATCTTAAAAATAAACTTAGTATAAATGCCCCTCTGTGTATCCTGAAGTGGACCTGTCCAGTGATGTGACTTTGCACATCTTCACATGTTGGTCAAGTTATGTTTAACAACAGCCTGTATGCTTATTTATTCATCTTGTTTTGGAGCAAGAACATCGTAACTTGGCACAAATAAAAACCAAAAAGTATGGGGCTTGTGAAAGAAACCAAACAGAAACCAGAGGAAACAAATATTGAAACCGGTCAAACCATGTTTTTTAAATGATACATTATGAACCACAATCTGAATACTGTTCAGTGCAGCTTTCACACAGATTGTAGAACATACCAAGTCATTCCAGAAACACCATTTATACTGTATCCAGCAGATACAAAGCAGTTTTTATAAACAACCCCTCCACTCTCAGCCAGGACTTTAAATAAAATAACAGGGTTTCTATGCAAGATGACAGGCTGCTATTTTGCATTCATTTAAATTAATCTTCCACCTGCCATCACCTGAAAATGGGAGCCGAGTTGAAACAAGGTACTTAAATATACATGTCAGAAAAGGCACATATTCTCCTGATAGAGGACGCACAGAAACATTGAGGCAAGACAAAATACATATCTAGAAGCATTGAGATTTAATCTCTAGTCAAAATCAATGCTTAAACATAAATCCAAGATTATGCGCTTACAGTAGATGCTTTTAAAAACCCTGTCCCGCCAGGAAGAAAGAGGGTGTGTGGAAGGCTGCTGACACCCACCAAGACACCCAGGAAAACTTACCATGTACTTGATTAATCTCAGAGTTCTGAGAGAGAATCTCATCTGCTAGTTTCTGGGCAGTGGGTAGAACCTCTGTGTGGTGTACTGTGATTAAATACTGTACAAATTTCTGTAGTTGGTCTCTGTTCATTTGAAATAGCGTCTCTGAAATGGGAAGATGCAGTTTGACCTGATCCGGCTTGCGGATCCGGTATAAGGAGAGTGCTACGACGTGCGCACAGTAAAAGATGTCCTTGTTGCCACAGCTACAGGTAACTGAGGTAATCTTGCAGCGATCAAAGCTGATAGCAACGTTGCACACGATCTCTGGCTCTGACTGGGAAGCTGGTTCTGTCACTGTACCACTCAGGTGAAACCCTGCAAAAAATGAGAGGAAAATTACCACAGGGCTCTGAAAGAAGTAATTTCTATACCTTAGAGAAAGACCATTCAATAACTGGTGGCTAAGCCAAGACATCTTTATGATCATACAACAGGCCGCATTTGCTATAGCGGTTTTGATTTCAAGAAAATGTACTATTCACGAGTCTATTTGAGACTGTTACAGAAGTCAACAGCAGCCTTGGACAGTTTCAGTATCTAGATGTGTTTAAAGAAATAACTCAAGAACTTTGTGAACAGGCTATAGTACAGTAAGTGGAACTTTAAATTTGAAAAAAGGATTTGGCAAATTATATTAGCTCAAGGTTCATTCATTTTCAGCACCAGCACCAATTCTGGTTATAGTGAACTAGAACTTTTAAAGCAGATTTGTCACAACATCGCATGTCAAAGATAAACTGCAGACATTATAATCAAATTGGGTTTCCATATTAGGCACAGATACAGTACTATGAGAGCAACATGCTAAATAGGAATCCTGCCATGCTTAAAAATATGTATTTAAGATATGTTCTTAATCCAAATAAGAACCATTCTTATATACAAGTGAATGGCTTGCAACTATTCACATGTACTGTACAGTGCTGCATTAGCTTAATCTAACAATACCACGGCACAGAATGCAATGTTAAAACGTATATGCAAATCATTAAGAAGGGGAAGGTGGGGGGTAACACATTTACAATGATCACTTAACAAAAACTTGTTAAAGATGCATTTAAAAAATGTAGAAATGCAGATTATGCACTACTGTATATGGGAATAAAATACTCTAGTATTTCAAAGGATTAAATAAATGAGGGATTTAAAACAGCTTAACCCTGCAAGTCCTTTCATATAAATCTCCTTGGCAACACTGGAACACTATACAGATAATTAAAAAAGGATAAGGCGCATTAGACAAGCCACTATAAAGAGATGCCACATTACTGTTTTTTTTGTTTTTGTTTTTTTAAAACCTCGGTTTTTCTCCCCAGTTTGGAATGCTCAATTATTATTTTTATCCTGGTTCACCGCTGCAACTCCCGCGCCGACTCAGGAAAGGGCGGCAGACACACGTGTCCTGTCAAGCCGTCTTTTTTCACGCTGCAGGTCTACTGCGAAGCCATCAGACCCATAGTGCCGGAGGACAGCACAGATCTGAGTGGCATCTACAGCAAACCCACAGGCGCCCTATCGGCCACAGGAGTTGCTGGTGTGCGTTGAACCGAGGAGTACCCAGCGCACAATTGGCCGAGCTCCGCCCCCTGGGAACTCCCTGCCATGATCAGCAATGGCATAACCTGGACTCGAACCAGCGATCTCCAGGCTATAGAGCGCATCCGTCACTCCACGCGAAGCGCCTTTATTGGATGTGCCACTCGGGAGCCCATTACTGTCCTATTTAAAACAGAAGATCATTTTGTGAATGCAACTTTGCCTAACCACCAGGACACAAGGCTACTCCAGAGATTAATGAAGGCATTAAGTCTACATGGGTAAGAGAGAGCACCTCCTGATTCTTGCATGCCAACATATTCTATATATTATTGCCTTAAAACTGTTTTTTTTGTTGTCTGTTCTTCTAAATCTGCTCACACACCAAAGAACTGAAATCACCGTGTTAGTACTCTTCTTTCACAGTGCAGCAAGGAAGAGGAGCTGCCGCTATTCATTTGAGGTTATTCAGAGTCTGACAGGCAGTGATGCCCATACTCTAGAGACAGGCTAAGACACATTAGCTCCCACAGGGACTCTAACATAATGACATTCTGCCGACTGTCAAGACCATGGGCACAGGGATCCCTCCCCCATTCCCCACCCCCTCTCCCTTGGCAACCTCCCACAAGCCTATTTGCCACCTAATCCCAGCAATATCACATACAAAAATAACAAATTTTAAAAAACCACACACACACCAAAACCTCTCTTGAATATAACCTCCCTTTCCTTTCATCAGTACACAGACATACTATACTGCACAGAGAGATATCTCCAAATTATATTGCCAAATTATCAATAAATTGTGCTAAAGGCTATGGTAACCAAGTATATATTGCATGTATGGTTGCCTCCACTATACAACAAACCCTCTTTTAAAAAGATCTGTGTTGACTAATGCAACATGCCAGACCACATTCTTTCAAATTCAAATTTGGAGGTTTAAAAAGCATCTTCCTGCTCCTACAACAATTCAATTTGTCAAAGGGAATAAAATCCTGGGGCGTTTTTGTAACTGTCTTTCTTTTTTGTTGAGTTTCTTTCTCTTGTTTTTGTTTAGATGTTCAGATAATGAAAAAACAAAACAAAACAAAAAAAACCCCACAAAGTAGAACAATGTTACAGTACAGTTAAATTCTAGAAACAGCTTTCAGTGCCAACTTTGAATCCTCCAATGTGGTTGTCAATTGCACCTTTACCAAGCCTTTAATTGTTATCTAATGTCATAAAAGTGTTTTGTGTAAGCCTTGCCATGTTTGTAAAATACATGTTACTTTAAGAAGAGCAATACATGAATTATTATTTTGAAACACTGTACAGATCATTATTCAAATGATTGCCTTTGGTTTTACCTGCAACTGGGATCCAAGGCCACATCATATTTAAAAGGTAGCACTTTTTCTAAAACACTAATTACACTTAAAATTGGGTTCAGCACATTTATTACTAGATACCTTACATGTATAAACCTATGATGTCCAAATAACTATTAGACATCCTTTAAAACAAAGGTGTATAATAACAGTAATTAGGTGAACAATCACAAATGTTAGAAGGATATATTGTAGTTTATATTGTAATGCAGATCAGATATTAAAAGCAGCTTATAACATAGACTATTTAACACTGTTAGTATTGATGTACTGCAGGTTGGTTTTTAAATGGCCACTTGTTCATTCTGGTGTATTGAGTAGAATTCAGATTGTCCACATGGTAAAATGTAGACAACGGTTTTGCCTTTTTCCCCTATTGCAGTTGCATATTTCTGGCTGAACTGTTGGATGAAAAGAAGCATTTAGCATAAATACACAGTAACCTAACATCTCACACTCCCTTTTTCCTGACAACAGTGGCAGCAGCAGAAGCAGCTAGTAGAGGAGACCAGGCAACAGTTGAATGATCTGGAGGTGAGAACTGAAGGTGTCGCATGGGAGCGAGAGAATTCTCCTGAGTGTGCGTATCGTGCAGGAAAGCCATCTTATTATGGGTGGCTTTAAAACGGGTCCATTGCATTTAAACCATCTGTCTTCCTTGCCTTAACAGTGTCTGTGTGCATCTTGCCATTTACAGGTGGACCAGTCAATTATTAGCTGCTCTTCCACACTATTGGTTGGGCTCCTTCTTCTATTGTTGAAGTGAATAAATATTTACACAGAACCGCCATCAGGAGTGGCGTTTTAAACACACACACACACACTTTCCCAAAGACTAGCTAGAATGATGCAGTTAATTAGGATTATTACAATATGTTTAATTGTGCTATTAATCATCCAGGTCCTCTGGAGTGATGAACAAGAGGAGGCGGCCGGGAATTGTTTATGAGGCTGAAATAAGTCATTTACTACTGTCACTTCCTCTGTGTACTCTGAGAACACACTTTGACATAAAATCGTAACAAAAATAACTTCTTATACTGTAGGGTTCTATTTACTGTACATTACCTAAAACATAATGCAAAAAAAGCCTCAAGGTCATTCAAAAGAATGTTTACTACTGCACAAAGCAACCTACACATTTGGCTACCATGCCCCTCGATGGTAAGGAATTGTCCTGTAATAGTAAGAACGTGGCAAGTGTAAACATAATGGTAAATTAAGCCAACATTTATCATTCAGGATTCACCTGTGATAATGGAATATATCAAGTACAGAAAGTTCCAAAACACCTTTCAATTTCCAATGTATAGTGTTATTTTTAATGGTAAACACAACACACTATGATTCATTTTTGTAAGGGTATTATTTGTTACCACGATTTTTATTATTACTACTATTATAATTATTGCTCAAAATGTAAAAAAAACAAATTCTACAATGATATCTTTGAGAATACATAGACATCTAATCTCCTGGTCATCTGGCTATGATGCAACATCCTGCCCTTTTCTTTTTTTATCGCCCCTGCATATAGTACAGTAAAGATATTACTGTTTAAATGTTCTTCCAGTCTATCAATCTGCTCTGTGTGTATACAGAGTCATTTCTGTCAGCTAAGTCAGTCTTCAGCCCAAGGCAACTTTCAGGCTTTTTCTTTCTTAATCAAGTTTAGCAAAACTACTTTGATACTTGCTGGAAAATGCCCCCTAAAAACAAGTTACTTGAGCCTCTCCAGCTGTAATACATATAGCATTAGATTTTTCCATTCTGTGAAAGTTGGACATTTCTCTCATTGCAGTATTTAAGGATTCACTTTTTTCAGTATCAAAAGAACATAGCATAATATTAACATTTTATTAAAATGCATCCCACAAGATGTTACACCCAAAATGCAGAAGCTAGGTATCACTGTGTACCTTACTTTGTAAATATCAGAAATGTATTCATGAAATTGTTGCCATATGGCATTAATTTTAACACAACCCCAAAATGCATGCACTTCCTTAAAATGAATTACAAAATTGATACATGATATCTATTACTGTATCGGTTTACTACAGTAACTTTAACATTGGTTATTATACTAATCCTATTATATAAATTATGGGTCGTAGGTTTAAATATGTATGGATGTTAAAGTTATAGATTTGAGAATGTGTGTATTATAAGATTGCAGGTATGTTATTTAAAAATGCAATACAAATTTCTAATAATAATAATAACAATAATAATTGAAACTTTAGCAGATAAAAGTTGCCTTAACTGAACTTTAAAAGCAGACACTGCAGATGTCTCCTAACATGCTCCTGTACCAATCTTTTCTGTAGTCTAACTCCAAACAACAGAGTCCTTAAATAGAAATAAAGTACTATATCCCAATGAGATTGAGCAGCACAGCACAGCACAGCACGGCAGCTAGGCATTAGGTATTCCTTCATCTTATATTGTGCACGCTGCTTTATATGATTTATGACATTGTAATGTCTTTAAATGATGCTCAACTCAAAGTGGTAATGAACGGTGAAACACCAACTTTGATAATATGACCGGGCAACGAAAATAAAACGCTCAATGACTTACAAATTCACATATTGGAGTATATTGTTAATTTATATAAAAACCACATTGATAGTACACAAATATCAGAAGACCCTGGTAAAGTAGCCTATCAGTTCTTATACGTAACTGTTAAGCAGCCATCATTGACCAACTGTTCAAAAATTAAAACTACTTCATCACTAATGTCTGAGAAGCAATTCCCACAAATGAAACCACTTCATTACAGTAAAAACAGAACCCTTGTGTTTATGATTTCTGTACACCATTCTACAGTGGGCGGATTCCAGCATGATCTTATTTACACCTGCAGTTTGAAGGTGGCTCGGTATGAGGAGGACTCGCACAGTTGCCACTTCGACTACAGGAAGAGCAGTTGCATGACATTGCCAAACTGACAGTTGAGGTAAAGACCATTTATATTCCAGTAAAAACATTAGCAAGCAGTAGTTGAGACCATCTCATCACAGCTTCCAAAGCCAACTTAAGTAACAACAGTCTCTCCCACAGTGAAGGAGTTTGGGATGGAAGTACACAACAGCCATAAGCTACTTGCAAACACTGCAGTGTGTGTTACCCAGACTGTGATATTATATAAAAATGGGTTCCAAGTGTTGGACCCCAAAAATAGGCAGCAAATATATGACTCTGTACTGTATACTGTACTAGTGAAAGAATATATCATGCCATTAACTCTTCAGTGAACCTATCCAGATTATATTACAGTGCACTCCGATAACAAATCGGTGATAGAAGAATCAACCGCATATAATGATCAAAACCACTGGTACAAAATCTATCTAACCATGCTAGAATAATCCGCTTGTAAGAATCAAGCAATCCACTTGTAAAGAATAATTTCGGGGTAAACTGACTGCATAAAGCTTTTTTTTTTTTTTTTAATTTGATTGGGGGGGGGGGGGGGGGGGGGGGGGGGGGGGGGGGGGGGGGGGGGGGGGGGGGGGGGAGGTGGATTGTGGGCTCCATTTACAAAAATCACTGATTTAAGATTACGTCAGATCCACTCCCACAGGAAGTCTACTCCTTGCTCCAACCACCCACTGCTGGCATATATCCATAAAAGATTAAAAACACTGCCGTTTTGCTGATAAACTAAAATGAAATATTTGAAGACTTTTCAAACACTACATTGTAATGGGACATGAGAACAACATCCAAAAATAATACCTAGTTTTCAATATACTAAGGCATCTCCATCTATTTACAATACTTAATTTCCATTTGAACACACAAGTACTTAACCCCTTCCCTTCCAGAAACAAGGCAGTAATAAACTTTTTTTTTTTTTTTGGTTGATTCATATGTCACTGGTCAGCAGCATATGACTTGTAAAAGGTTAATTTAATAATAATAATACCTTTAAGAGTATCTAAATGTAAAGGGCTAAAGTTCATTGAAAACTAGGAGTGTAGTAGCACACACAGACTAGGTTTTCTGTTAATGGTACAGCATCAGTAACAAGCACAGCAAAAAATTAGTAATACACCTAACTGCTGGATTTAACTGCCGCAAAACCTAAATCTATACTTGGTAGAAAAATAGGTGAATGCCAGTTGGCACAGTGAAGTTTAAAAACTGATTTAGAATGTGTTAGACCAGAGAACTGGTTACAAATCATAATAGGAAGTAAACAGTGTAAAACACACAGTAAGCTATCAGCCCAGTCATTTATTTACGAATGTACTGATAACAGGTTTTAGTTATTATTGTTCAGAGTAGTTTATTAATCCATTATTTATTTGTTCTGCCATTTGGGCCTAGTAGTCACTAGGTACTGTAGTACTACCTTATGTTTTTGCGCTACAATAATTTTATTTAAAAATAGTGCAAATGTACAAATTAAATAAAAAAAATAACAAAGAAAACATTAATACATTTGTCTGGACTGATGTTCCAGTGAGAAAACTGGAGTATACCACAGAACACAGGGAGCCAGTAAAGTCTAGTAGTCAACTGGGAAACAAGACAACTTGCCAGGAATACATCTGTATAGGCACAGACAACAAAAAAAACACGTAGGCGCACACACACACACACATACACAAAAAAAAAAGTATTTTCTTAATAGTTTTCCAATTGTGCCTCTTAGCCTCATTCACCAGAGAGTTATTGTCTCATGCCACCATTTAAATCTGTTATTTACTCGTTTTAAAAGCAGATGAGCAGCCCTCTTTGTGCTTTTATTTCCACCCCCAAGTGACAGAAAACGTGGCTCCATTATAAGAGCGTCCACACACATGCTGCTGTTTTTATTCACCAGCATATTTTTTCATTCAGTTTCTTCTGAGCTACATAGCTGAAATTAGCTATTCATTTTGAAAGGGAAAGCCTTGCCTTGAACAGCACCCTGCCGAGAAGAAGAAGAATGACACGCCGATTTGAATACAATAGGATCTGTCACTTTACTGATGGGCATGTTTAATGGAACCTGATAATGTGCGGAATCACACTTTGTTCACTGCCTTGTTTGTTTAACCAAGATCTGCCGAGAGGATTTAAGTTATGGCGCTCTCTTTAACAAGAGACAAAAAACTACCCAGACGGCTGATTTTTCTAATAACTGCAGGAGTAAATGGTTTTATACATCAATTAGTCATATTCTAGCAATACTGCAAGCACTAACACTTCCTAAAAGTCCTTACTAGCTATAAACAATTTAAAAAGATCTTGTTTTACTGTTTTTTCGGATCAGTAAAACATCAAATTAGGACCAATAAATGTATTTTTTTAAAAAGCGATTAACATGAAGTGCAATATACAGCATGTTGGATTTGTACTACAGTACACGTTTAACCAGAGTTGAGGGAACTCCTTACATAAGCAACGCATTACTGTAATTGCATTACTTTTGTCAATAATGAGGTAATATGACATGTTAGATTTCTTTTATCCGAGTAATAATATTAGTTACTTTCTGCAAAAAAGAAAACAAGCTAATCTCATTCCCTTTTCTCTGCTGTATCCCTACATTAGTGGCCTTTTCGTTTTTAACCCCAATGCGTCAGACTGCTCTAATGTTGGTGCCTCACCACTGATGACGTGATCTCTCTTCCGGGATGTCACAGCAATAAGCCGTGGGGCAATCAAACTGTCTGGCTTTGTCATCGAATAAAGCTAGGCACTACGAACAAAAAAATGTGGACCTCTACATGCCAATTTTGATGATACACTTCAAAAACAAAGAAGTTTAACAGGACAACATTGAGATGAGGCTCACTTGACTGCTTGTACCATTTTTATTTGTTTGTTTGCTTGCTTACAGTGGTGGTCACATTTATTGCATCACCCCATCATTTTTACGTTTACTGCTTTATCACCATATAGTTAGTTTTTCTATGGACTTTGTTATTGCTGAATTGCTATTCGTAGTTTTATTGAATTCTAATGTGTATGATTTTCTTGTCATATTATTGAAAGTCAGGAAATATAAAGTACATTGTTTACATGCCAAAAATGAAATGTTATACTACAAAAAAATAGTAAAAACCTGTTTGACAGTTAATAAATGAATTACTAGACATATTCCACAGTTAAAAAGTAAACCAGTCAAAACAACTTTTGCAGGACAAGACAAGAAAAAGAAACAATTAATAAGATAAAGGTCATTTTTTTTTCTGAAGAAGCGAGTGACGAGTAATATGTTACTTGTTCTCCAGTAACGTGCCCAACTCTGGGTTTAACTGCCAAAAAATGTGTTTGTTAATTTATCCAAAAAAAAAAAAAAAAAAAAAGGCTAAACTATTTTAACTCACAGGTATGCTTAATGTTACCTCACAAGTGCATGTTCTTTTACATCTTCCAGATTACAATGAAGCTAGACATCCATTTCAGGTCATTGTTGGTTCCTGTCTTTCAGTGAATGGAGAGGAGGTGGTCATACATAGGGGTGACTGTGCATGAGTATGCAATTACAACAGTACCAGTTTAAAAAAATTATATATATATATATATTTTTTTTTACTGAAATATAATAATTCAGGCTTAAAGTTTTCAGTTTAACATTGTTATAGCTACATACATATCAAACCTTAAATCAGAGTACCTGGCACGATGAATGTTTAATTGTAGGAACAAATGTACAACTTCTTGTATGCAGAGATGAATTACTACAGCACACTATAGGTCATACGATGGGGTGGGCAGAAAAAAAAAACAAACAAAAACCCCTGAAATGTGTCTGTAGTGTGATAACTACGAGGGAGGTAATGGGTGTACAATGAAATATGTTACTTCTCACAATTCTCATATTGAAAATGCATGCAGTTCTATACTGCCAGAATCGTAATGTGGACATCCTCACTTCAACACAGTAAGCTAACATTTGTATATGTATCAGTGAAATGTACATTCGATGTATTATAGAAACTAAAAACTGATGTGCTTGCAATGTTTATTTTTAATAACTGATTTTGCCAAATAATAAAAACTGAAAACACCCCAAACTGAACAAAAAATAAAACTGAAACATTAAAGCCCTAAATAAAAATAAGAGATTTCCCTAGTAAAAATATAAAAAGCAAACATTTTTTACAAACTGCATGGGAGTTTCAGAGGTACACCTACAATTATAAACTAGAAATGTCCTAAAAACATTGGATTGAGAAAGAGTCTTTCAAACCTTAAACAAAATATTTAAAGAGTTAAGCTTTTGGGTTGAAGCCGTTCTCAATCCCTCTCAGCCACACACAGCACGCTCAGTACTGTACCTACACTGAGTGGTTCGTTCCAGTTGTATGAGTCCTGGGCCGTATCACACTACTTTTCAAATATTATCACCATCTGGCCAACTGGAGTAGGTTTACCAAAAACAGTAGCAATGCATTCATTTCTGAAACTGCTGCGGTCAGACAGTTTTAAAATTCGAGCCATTTGGTTAAACAACTACCTTTTCTTGAAGAAGGAGATCTGATATTTTTCCTCAAAACAAAGAATATACAACAGTCCTTTCTTCTCCTCCAAGGGCTTGAGAAGCAGGTCTGTATTTAACCTTCAGGACCTCATATGCAAGATATTAAATCTTGACATGCTTAGCCTTTCTCAAAGCTGTGGAGTGTTTGCGAGGTCACCCAGACCAGGCTGAGGGTTTAGAAGCAGGAAGGCTGTACACTAAAAATGCCTCCTTTGCTTGTTTCCAAGCCAGACACAGAACACAATTTTTTTTTTTTTTTTTGTTTTAATTAAATAAAGACCTTGGTAAGAAGGACACTGATGCATCAGTAATCTCCCCATGTTAAATCCCTTGTGCCATATATAAAAAACACCGGCAGTCTTACAAAAAAAAGTTCATAGTTCCTGGAGCGTTACAAGTATTGTAATTTATAAAAAGTAGTTTTAGACCACTAAAAACTCAAATGTCTAATGACTTTAGAACAGTGAAACAGTGCACTGTTCATTTAAAATGCAAATCACTACATTTTTGGCCTTCAGCTTGTATTTGTTTGAACTTGAACTTTTAGCCTTGAAGATTTACAGTATCCCAAATTACATTTTTAATACAATATGACAGCACTCACAGGGAAATGTGCAATATTCCTCTCTCTTGTTTGTGATGACATCACTTTCCCAGTAGATTCCTACTTAATACTGTGAATCATGAGGTAGAGTGCTGTCATGCTGGCAGATGGCACACAGCCAGGACAATCAATCATCCTTTTGAAAACTGTCATGTTAAAATACACCACAGATTCCACTGAATAAATAGAAATGAACTATAATGAAACATATCCTAAAATAATTATGATGATATTATATATTAGTAAGACAGCCTCACGGCTGAGGTTCGTTTTGCCCCTTTTAATATAGACTCAGACACAAGACTTACATTTTCTGTCATATTTTATATTATATATATATATATATATATATATATATATATATATATATATATATAAACAGGCCTTTGTGCAGTATCATGGCGATGATTCCAGAGGTACAGTAATGAAGTAATACGTTTGTAGGTGCTGAGTAAGTAAGGAATCTTTACAAACATACAGCAATAGTAAACCGATTATTTTTGTAACCAGTGTTATTGAGAGGACATGAATAGATTCAGCAGTTTTCTTCTCTATTTTAATCCAACCCTCTTTCACTTTTTGTCTCTATTTCCTTTTCTTCTGTATCTACTCTTCCCATCTCTATTTTATTCAACTGTCATCCCGCTGTGCTAAGGTGGTAGAGACTTATTCAAAACGACTCATGGCTGTACTGACTCAAGGGGTGTGAAGACTTCTACGATCAAGACTTCGTTATTTTTTTAATTACTTTTTGAATATTTCTACAGTTATTTTTTCTCATTGAAAGTGTAGATGATGTTGTGTAGATCAGTGAAGATCAGTGCATTTTGAATTGTATTTTTTAGGCAGTAGAATGTGAAAAATGTTCAAGGGTGTGAAGACTTTTTCAAGTCACTGTATCACTACACATATCCTCTGTATGTACAAATGTAAGTTTGACATGCAGTACAGTCAAGCAGGGGGACACATGCATTCATACACGGTACCCAAGATTCTGATACTCTCAGTAGCTTCAGCACACAGGCAGTCAGACCCAATTTACTGCACTAACTTCAGTGCATATTTTCAAGCTGTAAGCAAACAAGACACTCCCCCCTCCAAAGCAACTGCCAAACAACCAGCACCCAGAGAAGTTACCTTAAATTCTGTCCCACTCCCCTGCTACTCCAACCCCCATCCCTCATGATGGTTGAAAAAATAACGTACGCACGGGCGCACATGCACACGCAGCTTCAGCTTGGTAACCTGTTCTTACTGAAACTTGTAGAAGAATTTTAACCCCAGACGGCCCATGTATTGATTTTATGCCTTTGTCAAAATATACACTGCTATATCTTACATTTAAACATTTTTTAGCAGTAAAATAGCAAAACAGCTAGTAAAATAAATAGGCAGTAAATAGGTACTGATGAAAAGGTACCATGCCCTTCTAATTTTGTCTCGGTGTGTGGTCCCAAACAAAAAGCTTAATAAAATGACGATTTGAAAAATTGAGACACCAATGCAGCTTTTATTAGGTCCAGACAACAAAATCAATGTCTAGTCAAAACATATTTAAAAGGCACTTCATCTGTGGTGATTATTTAGCTCAGGACAAAGCAACCAAATCTAATTTAACCCTTTGCAGTCCTATGGTCGGACCAGGTCTGACATTGCAAAATTCCCCTTCCGGGTCCAACATCAAAAAGCCTTCGTTCTCGGGTCCCTAGTTATTTTTTCTCAGAAAAATGCAAAAAAAAGCTTTCAGTGGCCGAGAAAAGCCAAACGCAACATGCATAGTACCTTCACCAGACATAACGCAGGCATAAACTTCCAAGACAGCTGCTTCTGCATCCAGCACTCAAAGAAAATCGCAGACATTTGCCAAGGAATAAAATAAAGACTTGGATAGCACTACTGAGGAGTTTGGTGAATAATTGAGCGATCAGGATGGATTTATTAGTATGTTCGACTCAGAAGAGGTATGTGAGAAATACAGCTAACATGGGGTAGGGCTGGGCTGGAGATGTGTGTCATGAGTGTCATGTTGATATGAAGTGCCTTTTAAACTGATTTTAATGTGAATAAAATGACTATTCAATTTAAACAGCGTGTGTTGTGTAATGTTATTTTTTATAGAAAATAAATTGGAGCCTGACACCTGCAGAATAAATGGACCTCAAAAAGGTTAATACAAAATGTTAAAAGCACAAACCTAAATACGTGCAGTTGACATCATAAAGTAAACATATTAATTTTTTTGCTGCAAGAGGAATTCCGAGATGTAAAAATAACCGGTGCTGCTATTAGACACAAAAAAACTAAAAGTTCACGCAGCAAAATCAATAAAATTAACACTGTAGACCTGACACCACCAATGTAGTATTTGCAAGTCTACTAAAAAACAACAGCAGACAACTTGTGTATGTACGCTTTTTATTTCTTCCTTTTGCCAACAGGTTAATTTGTATTCAGCAAACTGGTGCTCTTTTTCTTCTAACAATTACCTCCCAACTCGCCATGCCCAAATGAAAGTTTCAAGGCCGATTAACCTAACCATTTATTCTGGGCTGAAAATAATAGAAGGCAAAAGCAGGGGATACAGTAACAAAACCTGGGGAATAACAGTTTGGAATTACATGCTGTGTATGCAGGACTGGAAACAGGACACCTTACTCTACCATTAATGTAGCAGGCACAAGGTTGAGAGATAAAACATTGGTTTACCAGGAATCCCCTTTAGTCTTTTTTATCTTTAAGCAAAATAAAATGAATTGAATAATAAAACAAACAAGTTGAACCATTGTGTGACAAAGCAAATGCATATCTTTAGGGCCTTGTGGCAAAGTGCCCACTTCTGTGTGTATTTTGTGTTATCTGTTGTATGTTAATGTTGGTGTGTAGTCATTGGTACACGGGATATAAACGGGTCTGTGTAACACGAGTGTTTAAAATGTATATTTGTATTTAGGCACGAGGACTGCACAGCACTTCACATGCAAGTAAAAAGTAATAATGTGTGAGCACGGGGAATTGCACTTAATTCACGTGCAGTTGTACCGAGACTCAAATTAAATGACTGATTAGCAATCGAGTCTTGGTACAGCTGCATAAAAGCTGCATGTTTTCACCCACTCGGGGTTGTGTGTTCGGTGAGTGGAAAACGGGATTGGAGACAGAGGTAATAGTGATAAATTGTAAGAATAATAGTTATAAATCTGCTCACCGTTTTGTGTAGTGTTAGCCCGTTTTTGTTTGTCTATTTATTTTGGCGAATGTGCCGTGTCCTATTTGTGTTTGTTACAACCGTTTATTTTCTATTCTGTTTATTTATTAAGCTCCACCAAACTCCACCTCTCTGTCGTTTTATTTCCTGCTTCTGGTCTCACATCACCCACTCCGGCCATCTTTGTGACAGGCCTCTACAAAGAACAAATGTGTTTTGCCTGTGTGAGGTCCTTTTTGAAGACTCTGAGAAATGCCCCTGTGTAGATAAATCAGTTTCACTGCAATATCCTGTTCAAAATGTCTGTAAAAGCACAGCTGTACTCTATTCCTGTTTGTACAACACAGAAACTGGCCCTCTAGTGTTCCGGAAGGCCCTCTGAAGAGCTGTTCTGTTTTGTTTGGTCTAAATAATAGAGACCCAAAGTTTGCAAAAGTCCTGTAAGAGGCCCACGATGTTTCCTCAGCCTTGGGTAGGGGTGGAGAGGCCCCAACACCTGTTTCCCAGCAGTCTTTGAGGTCATACAATATGCCTTGCTGTGACAAGGGACACCATGATATGGGTCTGAGTCACATTACAAGCATGATCAGCTAGACCAGATCTTTGCATAGAAGAAGTGAAACGAATCCTGAAAAAAAGCAGTACCCTGTGGCAGCTGGTTGGAAAAGCAGAAACTCTGTTGAGACATACGATAACACCAGGGCTACGCTAAAGTATACATCATTTAGGAGGGTGAGGGTGATCAACTTAGTGACTGAGATTTTCCACACCATATTAATTATATAATCTGTAGACCCCCCATGGACCCACGCCCCATTTTCTCACAGACAAATGCAAGGTTAGTTATTTACAAGCAGCTTCTGTGAGGTACAGCCTTCCCCTTCTAGAAGGAACACATGAAATGACTTGCCCCTGGTCACGCTAACAAAACAGCACTAACAAAGCAGAAAGAGGCTGCAAAACAGCTGCAGATGGAGGTCAGGGCTCCAGCTCTTTGCTCAGGTATGATAAACACCCATCCACTACTGCCTGGTGCCCACCTGGTTTCATTTCATGTGTATTCAAATTCAAAATTATTTACCCTGAATAGCCCAAGAGACGCACCTTTTTTTCTTTTTCTTTTTTCTGTGGCATCCCATTGATACAGGTGGGTGGGATGACCATGGCATGAAACATAATCATTAATAAACACAGCCACATGTCAGTGGCCTGGCTTAAAAAGAGAACCCAGGCTCTTCCGGCTCCCTAGCTTACAGCTCTAACCACCAGACCCACAGGGCCTCCTTGTTCTTCCACACAACCTCAAAATCACAAGAGAATTGGGTTGTCCCGGCAACACAGGCACTTTACAATAATATATCCTTCTTTCTATACATTAAAGTGAATAATTGGAGCAAAGTCAGGATTTTCAAGAGGCAGCTAAAGAACTGTATTTTTTATTTCAGTGTTCCTACTACAGTAGCTTGGTTCTTCCTAAAGGTCAACATACCTCTGTCTACTTTTTAATGTACTGTAACAAACAGGGTTGTACCGCAGCCATGCTGTTGCTCTTTATTTGTATTCACTGAATTTTTTGCTAGCTAAGAGTTACACAGTAGGTTGTAGACAAACATCATTGCGTAAGAACGTATAAATCTCCCCTCACAGGGATTCTAAACTATCAGAGAATGCTTAAGAGGATATGTATTCTATTACAGTATACTTAATGTTCGTAAAAGCTTATTGATATTTAAATGCAATAGTCTCTGGTCATTTCTGTATCTACAGTATACTGAAAATTGAATTATGATGTCTCATCGAAAATGTTTCAAACATAGTTTTGCATTTGGATGAAGGAATTAAGGATGGACAGCTTTTTATATATATATATATATATATATATATATATATATATATATATATATATATATATATATATATATATATATATATATAACAACAACAAGTAGTTGTCATGCCGTCAAACACCTATAAATACTTCCAATGTTTTGATTCAATTCGATTCAATTTGTGGATAAATGTTGAAAAAGTATCATGTTTTGTGTTATTTGTTTAAATCAGGTTATCTTTATCTATTATTAGGACTCAGATTAAGATCGAATAACATTTTACGTTTGAAATATGTGAAAATCCTAAGGGGTTCACAAACTTTTGGTCAGCACTAGAAGAGCAGACTCTTGGAGCCTGGGTTACAGGAAGGACACAGCAGTCAAAAAGCAAACAAGTACTTAAAGCTTCAACCAAACCCTGAATTTGAAGAAGCCCCTGGCAATCATCCAATTATATAACCTGTGTACCAAAAACCCATGTACCGACCATCGTCACTGAGCCTTCACACAGAATGGATTCACTTGTCTTCCATAAAACTCTGTTTACATTTCCTATTTGTCCTCAAGTATTTAATCCAATAGTAAAAACTTAACACAACATGCATGAAAATTTACTGGCAAAAGGCTACCCCAATATTTAACACCCCCCCCCCCCCCCCCCAAAAAAAAAGGTTAGGTTATCATCATATCCCCGGTTTCCTGAAATAGAAATGTAACCATTACCATATGGGTATTTACCTGAATCCTAAATATTGTACGCCAAAGCAGCTCAGCGAGCATGTGACGTAATCATGCCCCGCCCCTGAGGGTACAAAAGGACTGTGCTCACATATCTCAATGTCATTCTTCCTTGAGGCCTGCTGCGATCATAGCGGCTTTGAAGGTTAATGGCTATATTTCTATTTTAGGGAACCAGGGTTATGGCAATAACCTAACGTACCCTTTCAAGTACAAAATGTAACCATTACTGCATGGGTGAGTGTACCAGGGGCAAGACTGCATATAAATGGAATGCTGCAAGGCTAAGCCAAGAGGCTGCCCTGTGTTTTACCAAACGGAACCCCAGTAACAAGTAGCTAGTGTGCAAAAATGGATTGGAGAAATTTACCTCTATGTCTGTGTTGTAAGGGTCTACTGAGAAGCCACCCTTAACACTCTAGTTCCAAAACCAAGGGCTCAAAGGGAGGCTTAATGAGTGCCTTAAGCACCATGTTTAGCTTCTAGCGAGGAACAATGTCCTTCATAAATTCAAAAATTGGAGTGAGCTCCTGGAGGAACCAAGTCAATCTTAACATGCCAAGCTGAAATAGCAGTTGTTTTGTCTGTACAGACAAGCACATGTCTCCCTCAAACCTCCTGCACACATTTCTGTAAGGCCAGGTAAACTGCCTGCAGTTCTAAAACACTGATGTGAAGACCCTGCCAAAGGGGTTTCCACACACACCCAGCCAATCTACACAGCGTCACAGCCCAGGCTGGACGTCTTTGTAGTGATGACCTCCCTTCTGGTAACACTGCCCAGCACTATGCCTAGGCATAGATGGGTCAGCTGTTTCCACCAAGAGAGTGCGTTTAGACAGTGGCACTGTCAATATGCTGTCGCAGTTCATCTTGGGCTGAAAAATGCTGACGCTGGACCAGGTCTCCCGAGGGCGCATGCACAGGAGACCCAACAGAAGGGTCTGGGAAGCTGCTGCCATCAGGCCCAGAAGTTTCTAGAAAGTTACTACCATGAGCACTCTGTTGAGCTGAAAAACAGGGGGGTATTTTATTGCTTGGACAACAACGTTCTGTTAACTAGGCGCAGCTCATCGAGATGTTGTGGTGAGGACCTGTGGTTCTCAGAGAGGGACCACAGCAAATGTGATTGGCAGGCTAGCAGGATGATGATGTAGTTCAGCGGCGAACACACTGGCTGAACACACTCTTGAGGATCACCTCAGGAGCCCCGGTACTGCTTGTTAGGACAAGCAGCATCCTTGGATAGGTGTGCTGAATTGGGTGCTTGAACCAAGGCTGCAATAGAAGCCTTAAAAAGCAGAAAATGAGCCAGGCCCAGCTTCTCCTCATCATGCACCCTATAAAGATTGTCAAATCGACGGGAAACGGCAGGAGCTGTTGGTGTATGGTCCCAGGAAGACGGGATCTCAAAGAGAAAATCTGGGTGAACCGGTGTAGATAAGGGAGAGGCAGTAGGCTCATCACTGAAAATTGACTGCCTTGTTTCCCCTACTGTAGGCCAGGGCACTAGCAAGATTGTGGCCATGGGGTCCCAATGGGGCAGGTGGCAATGAACAGGTGCTTCCAGGGAAGAGCACTGAGCAGGAGTAAGGGACACAGAGTGGTCTTTAGAGCTGCGGGACAGCTGATTCTCAAGCATGTGCTTGGAAAAAGGGGCACACAACCTCACAGAAGCTGTGACTGCTCTGACCCCAGGCAGTAAGGTCACCTGCCATGCTTGTCCTCAATAGGCACACTGGCCTTCCAGATCTCACAAGGATAGAACCCAGGCATGATGCAAGTTGCAAACAGATACCGTTGTACAGGTGCTGCCTCAATCTGCTTTAAAATATCGACTGGGCAGGTCAAGACCTGAGCGGGACCGATGACTTGAGCACTGGTCGGTAGCGGGCTGGAACTGGATCAGTGCCTGGAAGGTACAGAGTCGGTTCTGGTTCTGGACATGTGCAATTCTGGTTCGGAACCTGGTCGGCAACAGGCAGGATCAGTGGCTTTTTCAGCGTGTAAGACTGGTTCGGTGACTGCAGCACTAGGTCGGTTCAGTGACTTTAGCACCGTGCTGTTACAGGGACGGTACTAGTACTAGTGTGTTAACCTCGGTCCAGGTTCAGTACCGGTACGATACTGGGTCGGGGACATTGGTACTATACGGGTCCACCTGTTCGGAGTCACCACGGATGGCAACATAACAGGGATGTCCATCTGTAAAAGCCACTGCAAAACCACTTAGTCAGTACCAAGAAGAGACAGTGAGGGACGCCTACTTGTTAGAATGCTAAATAGCTGTTAAAAACAACAAAAAAAACAAAGTGGGTATCTCCGTCCTGCGCAGTGCTGCTGAGCCCAGCAGCTGCTCTTGCTGCACACGTGCTGAGCACCACATTGCAGACAGGCCTGTGAGTAGTATCTGTAAAAGAAACAATAGGCACACAAGAGAAAATACTTAAAAAACAGTAATTAAACAATTACATAATAACATATAAGTCTCGTATGGTGCTAAAAAACAAAAAACGAGAAATAAAATAAGCTCCAGCCAGAGCTATGGAACCTGGGAAGGGGTGACTCGAGCCGCTGGCTTCACGCGGGTCACAAGACCACAGTGGGACGTAAGCAACAGGCTGTTCTGCACACAATAAACAAAACTTAAAAACTATTACAGAGATTGGTTAAAATATCACAAATAAATAGTGTAAAAAAACACAGCCACATGCAATTGGTAGAACAGTCCTAGAATGGCAGAAGAGATTCTTCAAACTAGACTGTTTCAATAACCCCTTTGTTACATGTTATGGTGACATTCCTGACACAGCATAGTCCAAAGGACTGTCATTTAATTATTAAAACAGGATTCACCTTCCCAAATAGAGTAACAAAACAAAAAACATGCATGTGAATTTGCCAACATAATTGTGTATCATTTAAATAAATAAACGTCTATTGTAAAAATGAACACTTCTCAATAATTGAAGTTTGGGATGAAAAAAGAAACTGCATCTCCTGGCCCACATTATGAATTGTGTTCAAACGTACTGGAAACACTGACTAATATGTGAACCAAACGAGGAAACTGCACCTACAGTTTTAGCAGGACTACTGTCAGGCAGCATTGTAACTTCAGCACAGACAGAAACTCATGCTCTCGAGCTCTCCCCTCCTCCACTACACCCACTTGCCTGGCATTCTCTCTCTCTCTCTCTCTCTCTCGTTAGCTCCCCCCCCAGGCCCCTCCTATAAGCACCAGCATCTCCTGGCCCTCAGCTGAACTGGTTTGCTCTGACGTCAGCCGTCAACGAAGGCAGCATTCCTAAACAGTAGACAAACCCACTATTGGGAAGCGTAGAAAGCCCTCAGCTGTAGTGAAGAAAGCAAAAGGCTTGGCCAAGTGCCAGACTACTGAGCTCAGCATTTTGTATTGCACTTCCTTTTTACTTAACAGCTTGCATAATGCCTCCACCTTTAACTCAATCACCAGGTCCCCGTCCCTGCTTTCACAAACAGGCACACATGCCAGCACGGTCACAGGTTTTACTGTACTTGGAGAGAAGAAAAGGAAATTGTCTATTTAAAACTCCACAATGAACGTTTTAAATACCAAATTTAGTATCTCAGTCCTAAACTTTTTTTTTTTTTTTTTTTTTATAATACATATTTCATACTTTGAAAAAGGCAAAAACATAATACATTTTATACAATTACAACATGTAAACTCTGGTCTGAAGAAAAATGTATTGTTCAATTAGTTTGATTTAAAAATAAATAGATAAATAAATAATTTTAATATTGTTGACACAAAGATATACTTGGCTCTAGTTCAATCCACTGACTAGTGAAATAAAACGCAATTTGTGATTCAAAACTAGAAATAAACCTCATTCAGTGTTGTACATCTTCTACCTGCACTGGAGTAGTTTAATTCTAGCTTTGGAAAATAACAGGGTTTTTTAAAAAACTTAATTCTGTTTTATTTATTTATTGAACAGGAGCAGTAGCTTACAGTACAAGGCTGTTCAACACAAAGCAGCCATTACTTCTGATGTTCTGTAATTATTTCAACAAAAACACATCTAGAACTCACTTTAAAATAAGGACGGGGTACTTTTCATTAGCATTTTTATTTTGAGTTTTATTCGCCGAGTAAACTTGGACACATCTGAAGTTCAACATGACGCGTACAATGCTATTATTACAACATCAACCAGTCAACAGTACCTGGTAAAGAAATCTCAAGGATGTGCGAGAACCTAGTAGACCTGCCAGATTTTCATTTCGTTTCCCTCCTTCCCTGCCCCCAACCTTGCCGCTCATATATTAGCTTCCTTGGCTGCTATCCAGACTTGGATGGTGCACTGATATCTCTTCATCAACCCATCAAAAACTGAAATCCTCTTCTCCCCCACTCTATCCCACCATCTCATTCCCGCACTTGTCCCTCATTCTATCCCTCTGTGCTCGTAACCTCGGCGTCATCTTCGACTCTACCCTCTCCCTTTCTGACCATAACACGCACCTACCGTTTCCATCTATCCAACACCCACCGCTCCATTTATTTTTCTGCTACTAAACTCCTGGTCCACTCTCTCAACTTCACCCATCTTAGCTGCTGTAACTCGCTCCTCCTTGGCCTCCCCTCCTACGCCTTTACACCATTACAACATGTTCAAAGCGACTCTGCCCGTATTCAACCTCCCCGCTCCTCCATACCTCCCCTCTCCTCCTCCAGCTACACTAGCTCCCTGTCTATTACCGTTGCCTGTTCAAATTCCTTACTGTATAATACAGCTTTACTTCACCTTTTTTTTTCTGGCTTGGCAAGTCAGACAGTGGGGTGGTTTGTACATCACAGAACATTAGAATGAAGGTTCAAAATGCTGTTGTAGTACAATTTTAATAATGAAGCCCACGCCCCATCACTGTTCATTTGAGTAAAGCACTTGGGACTCAGACCACACTTCAAAATCGTGAATACTGTACATCACAGAACCTTAGAACGAAGGCTCAAACCCTCGCACAGACTCATACACAGCATCCAGAGAGGGAATGGCACTGTTCATAGTAAAGCACTTGGGACTCTATACGAAATCCTGAATACTGTAAATCACAGTCTTGCGACAATTAATGACTACATCAATGTGTGTTCTCAAACCTCCTTGTCCAGTATATCACACATTAATCCGCTACTACAGCAGACCAAAAGGAAGACAGGGTAAGAGTTCTGTGCTGTACGTGTGTATTTACATTCACAGTCCAGTGATGTCGGGCACTGCAGTAACAACAAGCGTCACTTGAATTAGGTCACTAAGGTCATATTATGTGCTGTATAACGGGTAGACTGAAAAATGAGTAGGACTTTTTACTCATCCGCCAAAATCACAATATATATATATATATATATATATATATATCATATATATATATATATATAAGTATACAAACCATGGTTGAAAACAGATATAGTATATCTAGGTTACCCTCAGACAGCATGTGAAGCTGTGTGACCTTTTACCCTCGTGAAACCGTGCTCTACTGAACCTAGACTACATCATCAACACCTTTAATTTGACCCTATAACCTTCTTCTGGAGCAAGTTAGGAAGCTAAACATACCAAAACAGGTACCACTCAAAAGCCATCAACCTGCTTTGCTGGAAGATCTTTGTTTATTGAGCTAAGAACACTAAACAGGAACACCACCCAGCACTGAACCACCTGCAATGTGGATGAAAGAGTTTGAAAGGCTTCAAATTTTGGGTGTTCAAACATTTCAAGTCAGCTGTTCCTGCAATTTTTACCTACGCAATATGAATAACACATGGTCAACAACACGAGACATATAAATATATTAAACAGATAAATAAATCTCGCACTACATTGTGGTAAATAATCCATCTATTATGCCAAATACACCTTCTTAAGGGTGCAAGAATGTTCTTAGTAAAGTGTAGGCAGTAAAGTACAGGCTACATGTAGTAAATGTGTTCTTAAAGTTATTTTGTATTACTTACATACTGCAGTAATCTGTGTTTTTTCCTCTCTAATCATACAATTCCTAAATTATGTAACCATCTTTTTTTTTTTTTTTGGTGTTTAATAATATTGTATCATAACTGGTTCCTGTTGAAGCTGTTCCGAAATGTCTAGAAAGAACAAATCAGTACAATCCTAACAGAGGTATTGCATTATTCTTAAAAAAGAAAGAAAAAAAAAAAAAAAAAACTGCCATCTGGAGTGAAACACTATAAAAATCATTAACAAGTAGAAACTCACTGTACTTTCCTATCTTCAAAATGACCTGAGCGACAGTATAGAGCTATAGCTCAAGTCACAGCTAGCGCTGTGATATCATCACTGCACAGCAAGCTGCTGGAACTTTAGCCATCCGGCTGTCTGGCAAGTTTCTGCAGTTGTCTTGTTAAAATCGACAACAAAAAAGTGGCGTTTGCTCATGACATTTAGAGAAACAGATGTGTGGGCCTGATGAATCAGACAGACGCGGCTTATAAGTGTGAACGCTGCTGCAGCCCCGCCATCATGTTGCCTGGGTTTGCTGTCTTGCGAGTTCTGTCTTCTGTTTACCAGAGGGTCACAGGAAAATGTTAGGAAACTGGCCATTCGATGTGTAACACACTGTCAACAACATATACAACGTAAGGCATATAACCACAATTACTGCCTTTCACTCTGAAGACACAGCATACAGCTTGTACAGATTTAGATGTTGTAATTGTTTTATTATTAATAGTGTAATGGTTGAGACGCAGTTCATTTCAGTGATTTTGCAAGTCCAGGTCACCTGCGGATTTGATTAACATTACAACTTTTTTTTTTTTTTTTTTTTTTTTTTTTAAGACTCCTCGTGGACAATCCACAAAATTCTTACAGAATAAAAATACATATACAGGGATAGTGCAGGACACACAAGTCTGTTTCAAACATAACCGTCCTGGTCATTTAGAATTTGATTATTAAACTGCCCTAACCCTAACTTCTTTCTTTAGGGGAAAAAAAAATAAAAAAAAATCAGTATTTGAATATTTTTAAAACAAGGCCTTCCATGCTTCAAAATAGCAAAGCCAGATATACAGTACCTAGTCAGTCCTGTTTTATCAAGTGGAGGCCTGGCAATTAGTCTACACAGTGACTACAGTGTCACAAAGCTTCTGTAAAAACATATATACATACTGCTGTTTGTAGAGCAATCAGGACACACACCTTTACCTTACAGGTCAGGTTGATTTTAAAATATATGTTACACACAAAAAAAGGAAAATAAATTACATATTGCAATTGTACATACATTTAAAAAAAAAAAAACTAAATATTTATTTAAAAAAAAAAAAAATTACAAAGCCCAGTGCACCTGAAAAATCTCGGATTTGATTTTGAAAATATTCAAATACTACCAACAGGAAAGCTATCTCATTATTATAAACCCAGCCCACCCCCAACACGCACACAACAAAAGTCTAAGCCTATAAAATTAAAAAAAAAAAAAAAAAAAACCCAATCAACTTAGCAACTAATCTTAAAGACTCTTTAGACTGCATTATGTGTGAAATATTAATTAAATTTCAGAATCTTTACAGTCTAGCTGTTTTAATAGAAAAATCTGTAGTTTATAAAAGTGGTACAGTACAGTGAACAATATCCAATCACATATTTTAATGTCTCTTCAAAAACTGAAGTTATTATAAAATAACCTGTGTTGCCATGTATTTAATAAATTTAAACAAACATTGCTTTTGAAAAGGCAGGTTTGAGAAAATTATGAAATAATCACAGATGTAGAATTCAGCTTGGGAGAGGCTGTCTGTCCTCAAGGTTAAGACAAAGTATTTAAAACTGTCAAAAACAGGCACGTTGATAAAGTCTTCATGCACAAACTGACAGGTTTGATTCCCCACATGCATTTGCCTTACATGTGAAGTTATTGTGCTTCCAGCTGCTTTCGGTTTTATTTTGCTTGTGTGCCCTGTGAAGCTCCAGCTAATTTTGCACCAAAGGCCTTTGTTCCTCCCAACTGACCGGCAGCGCCTGGTCCCAGAAAGCCTCCAGCAAGAGGTTTTGGTCAGCTGTTCCCATGATAAGCAGCTGGGGACTGTGGAAAACACATTACAACTGACTGAAAATGAAAACGGATGAGGGCCGACAGACAGTAGGCAGCCACTCTTCCTCCCCATCCCCTCGGATCTCTCTCACGCTCTCATTGGGTTGATGTTTAGCTGAAGTGTCCTTTTGCAACAACAAAAACAACCTTTGCGTTAACAGATAAACCATGCTGAAAGGTTATGCATGAGTGCATGCAACTAAGCAGTGCAAACAAACACACACACACACACTCACACACAACCCAACATCATCAAGTTAACAAGGACTAATGATAATGGGTTAATCAATGCAGGCAGGGGGGATTGTTCATGCTCTGTGCACCAATGATATCATAAAATCCAAAGGGCCAGGGCAGCTCAGCCGTCTCCATTACAGAAGGCCTCTTCAGATAACACAGGGACAGAGAAGAGGACAGGATGAATAGAAACTGCTCACTGTGCCGCTCTGCAAACAGAAATTAAGAGTCCACCACTTTACATCCTCTCGTTAGCTTTCTCTATCTTCTTCCTGGCTCAGCTCAGTGGCAGCCCCTACTGTGACGCCTTCTTGCAAATACAGCCTCAATCTGATTTTACAGTTTTCCCAATGTTCAGCTTATCAAACTCATTAACAATAGTCCCTTTACAGTAATCTGTGCGCCATTCAGTAGCCTGGTGTCGGGGACTCAATAGGCAGAACTAAATCCATGTGAACATTAATTGTACCTTCTAAGAAGGAGATACTTAGAGAATTCAATGGGGCTTGCTAGTGGCTTGGTAGGTACAGTAGCACCCTTGGCAACTGTCACCAGAAGGGTTCCAAGTTCTAAACCTGAGGTTTATATTTGAGGAATGAACTCCAAAAAGAAGCAAGACAACACTCATGTTACATTAAAAAAAAATATCCACAAACCAGTTAAATAATAACTAAAGATAGGTATTCTGAAATGTTAGTGGAAAAAGCTTTAAAATACAAACCTATTACTGTACATACTTCAAAATAAGACTTCAATTGTAACTACGGTCTCCTCCACTGTTTGTGAGGAGGCCAAACTCACTCTTTCAGGACTGCTAAAGACAGCCCCAAAGATTAAATATGTTGGTGACTTAATTTATATATTGCAAACAGTGGACAGAAAAGCAGGGTTCAACTGTGTTCCCTTGCTGCTGCTTATTAGATACAGTGTCTGTTAAAAAAACTGAAGTTAACTCAATATTGTACAAAGAAGTGATTGAAAAACCTGAACAAACCAAAAGACAAACACTACCATATTGCCTTTTTTTCACACAAAGCAGATGTGATGAAAAATTCAGAATCTGGGTTTAATGGAGTGATGGAAACAAAAATCCGCACTAAAGCTTTTCAGCCAAACCATTTGGTGGCGTTTCCAACATGATGCTGTGTTGCTGAGGGGAGGCCGAACCACCTGACCTGGAGCTTGACGATACAGTATTCCATTCTTCTCATGCATCACACTTGTTTGACTTCTGCCCCCGAGCTGTGACACACTGAACTCTAACAGGTGTGCTGCAAACTAAACAAACAGTTGTATGAATCACGCTGAATGCATCATATCTGCTCAATGTAGCAGTGGACATGAATACTCCCTGAAGTAAAATTATTAACAAGAAGAACAGGGTACAGTTCGGTTATTTGTTTTTAGCGCCATACCAGAGGTTGTCTGGATTAGGTGAGACCAAATTAAAAAAAGTGCAATTCTGGATGCAAGCCTTATTTTGCAGCATCCACCATTTTACCAAATCAATTTGCTTTTACAGTTATTTGCATTGTGTTTGTGGGAAATCGATAAACAGCGAGCTTACTGTAAATGCATGACAACAGCGTGTTCATTCATGAGTTAATGTATTTATTTTTTAATAATGAAATATCATGAAACCATTCTAGTTTCATTCCGCTACCATTATGAAGCTGTACCAGGGCTTGATAATAAAAAATACAAAGAATTATGTAATAACCTGCCAACTGGTCAGCATCAACCAAGGATGTGCATACCCTCGCTGAAGTGCAATTAAACTTAAAACTATTTATTTTCATTATTCCCAGCAAGAACAAAAAAATATATATATATTTTTCATGTACGCATGTTAAAAGAAATCTATTTCTTTGATGGTGGACCTAGGCTCTGTGTGTCATTTTACACACACACACACACAAAAGTATTCAGACCCTCTCAGTTTTGCTGCTTTAAAGCTTGCTGTCTTGACACTTTGAAGTAGGACTAACCATGTGTTATATACACCACCTACTCCACACACTCAAAGCAAAAACAAAAAGAAAGAAGTAAATAGATAATTAATATGAAATGAAAATGGAAGTCATGATTGCATAAGTATTCAAACCCTTTGCTGTGGCAAACCTAAATGAATTCAGGTGTACAGAATGACCTTAACGAGCCACACAATTAGTTGAATGGCCTCTGTCTGTGTGCAATATTAGTGGTTCTTACGATTTCAGAATAAAAACACCTCTGTCTGTGAGGTTCCTTGGTCAGGTAGTGAATTTCAAGCAAAAGACTCAACCATGAAGACAAAAGAGCTTTCAAAGCAAGTCCGGGATAAAGTCATTGAAAAGCACAGATCAGGAGAAGGGTACAAAAAAAAAAAATATCAAAGTCTCTGAATATCCCTGTAAGCACAGTCTACTCAATCATCAAGAAATGTACTGTACCACCCAGACACTGCCTAGATCAGGCCGTCCCTCCAAATTTAGCAGCCGGACAAGGAGGAAACTGGTGAGGGATGCCACTGTGAGGCCACGACAACTTTGAAAGAGCTACAGAGTTCAATGGCTGAGATGGAAGAAAATGTGCATCAGTCAACAACATCCAGAACACTTCACAGAAGTAGCCTGTGTGGCAGGGTGGCAAGAAGGAAGCCATTACTAAAAATAAGCCATCTCAATGCCTGCATGGAGTTTGCAACAAAGCACCTGAGTGATACTGCAAAAATGTGGCAAAAAGTGTTGTGGTCAGACGAGACCTAATTGGAACTTTTTGGTCTAAATGCCAAGCGTTACATTTGGCGCAGACCCAACACAGCACATCTCTCAGTCAAGCATGGAGGTGGCAGCATCATGCTATGGGGATGTTTCTCCTCACAGGGACTGGAACGCTTATTAGGACTGAAGGAAATGGATGGAGCAAAGTATGGGCAAATACTAGAGGAAAAACTGTTTCAGTCGGCTAAAGACTTAAAACTGGGGTGAAAATTCACCTTTCAGCAGGACAATGATCCAAAGCACAAGGCCAGAGCTACACTGGAGTGGCTTAAGAATAAGAAAGTGAATGTCCTTGAGTGGCCCAGTCAAAGTCCTGACTTGAATCCTATTGAGAATCTGTGGAAAGACTTGAAAACTGCTGTCCATAAGTGATCCCCAAGCAACTTGAGAGAGCTTGAGCAAATCTGCCAAAAAGAAAAGAATGAGCACAAATTGTACCAAGCCGGTGTGCAAAGTTGGTAGAGACTTACCCAAAAAGACCTGAGGCTGTAATTGATGGCAAAGGTGCTTCCACCAAATACTGAGTTGACAGGTCTGAATACTAATGCAATCAATATATTTCATTTTTTTCTCTTTAGTTTTTGCTGACATTTACTGTAACTTCTTACCCTTAGAAGTCTTCAGTTTGAGCATTCAGGATTTGAATAAAATACCAAGTTAAAAAAAAAAATGTGTATGCATCATTTTGTAATTTCACAAAAAGGGACACCAATAGAAAGGGTCTGAATACTTTTGCAAGGCGTTGTGTGTGTGTGTGTGTGTGTGTGTGTATATAAATGTTATGTGGTTTATCCCAAGTGTGAACCTACTGCTTGATGTCTTCCTACTGCACGTGGAAAGCGCCCAGCAGCAAATAATGCAAAACTGTTTGGTGTTCTAGTGCAGTAGAGCTGGGAATACTGAATGGGAAAGCAGGATCTGAATAAAAAAAAAAAAAAAGGGAGAACTTGGGCTTGACATATTGTACTCTTGAAAAATTAACCAACCAAACAAATTAAAAGACAAAAAGTCTTTCCCAATGAGTTCCATACACTGTAAATATATTCATTGTGTTTGATTTGCTTCCCAGTGCTCTCTAGGAGGTGGGCTAAGGGCACAATTTGATTGTGAAAAACATCTGTTGACACTCATGTGAAAACTGCACATTTCTGCCAGAACGACCTCCATACCCAGCCCCCTTTGAAGTGCTATGTGGTGTTAATAGAAGAGTACAGAGCTCTGGCTACATGGCACACTCACGCTGCGTTTGAAGACCACATCTTAAAAACAGTGTTGTTTCATAATTATCAGTCAGCCGTGGGGCGAAACAGCTAGCAACTGTATCCATCACAAGAGCCAGAAGCCGGAAAAAAATTAAGATCTTGTAACAACTGAGTGTCTTTTTAAAAGTTGCATGTGAAACAAAAGCAATATTTACCAACACTTTGTATCACTTATTTGTGTTGGGTTTCTCTTAACACCAATTTCACAGCTAAATGGGATTAAGATCAAAGCAGGTCAAGCAATAGACTAAGGTAATTGCGATACACAGAGTCAGTACTGAAGCTATGAGAAAAAAAGACACCCAGTGAGAATTTTCTGGTCTTACCCCTAGCCAGTAGGGACAGGTCCATTTCCTTAACCATTTTTTTTTTTTTCTCCCCCAATTGGTGACTAGTAAATTATTAATAATAATAATAATAATAATAATTTTAACTATGGACAGGGCAGTGTGCTTGTAGGGCTCCAAGTCTCAATTGTTGTCAAGCACTTTCTATTTATTTTGTATACAGTTTAAATAATACAATCATCTGAAACTCTTTCAAACTGTTTATACAAAGTATACATTTGGTTGTGGTTTATCAACCGTTTGGATGCTTTTGATGCCTTGTTGAAAGCCCCTTCCAATCCTGATTATTAAAGTTAATAGCTTTAATACTACTACGACTACTAATAATAATAATAATAATAATAATAATATAATAATAATAATAATAAAATAATTAGTCCAGGTATATTGGTGCAGCCTTTTATGCCAACCAATGAATGCAGCTTGCCTAGCAAATACATTTGATACAACCCATATAATGCAGACAGGATATTGAGAAAACGAGCAATTGGAGAAGCCAACCAATTGCTGTACATGACTACACTGTCTTTGGAGATAAAACAAAACAACCCCAGTAAAGTTACAGAAAACGTAATACATGGGCAAGGATGCTGATGTGGTTGCCCAAAGGTCAACCACAGCCCAATTTTGTTTTAATGGAAAACACATTTATTTCAAAACGTATGCCACCATGGCTGTAAGCTGAATGCAAATCTATTACCATATTTTGTAATACTGCACTTCCGACAAAGATATACGGTTTTAAAAATATACCTTTTCTAGCATTTCCATATTTATAAGTTAATGGCTTTCTGTATTTATTTATGTATTTATTTATTTACTTTAAAAATAAAGTTTGCATGTGGGGACTACAGACAAGCAGGGGAAGCTGAAATGCATTGCCTTTAGCTTTCAACACAAAGTCTTAACTTATGCAAAATTTGCAACTACAAAAAAAAGCGTATCTGTTTACTGCAGTACACCGTGCTCAACTCTACTTTGCCACTTGAGAGCTCATGGTGAATGTAAACTAGTTTGCCTCATCCTTGCTGCCTGGCAGCAGAATCAGAATATAATTTCTAAAGAGAACCAAATCACTATCAGGCCTTTGAAACATGGATGGTTATTTGTGAAGTAGTCTTTTTTATTTTAAATAAAACAGTTTAACCAATGCAAAAATCAGTGGATAAATAAACACATTTCTTTAAGTGTAATGCAGAAATTCAGTTTGAAAATAAATACTGTAACTATACTATTTATGGAAAGTAAAAAAAGAAGCAAAAGCAAAGATGAGGTTCAGCATCGCCACAAGAGAGTTACCTTCTTTTTGTTAGCAAGAACAAAACGATTGCGTTTATTTAATGTTCCAGGCATTAATTCATTCTGTCATGCTAACTTGCATATCCAATTTCTATTTATTTATGTCGATTTTTATGCTACACCTGTTAAGATTTAATAAGTCAAATAGCAAGATCTTCACAGAATGGTGATAAAATGATATCCATAATAGTGGCTTTCAGGTCTCCCCCACTTGTAGCTGTGCACTAGTCACACTACACATCCACTCAGCCAGTACTAGAAGTGTCATTTATATTGAAGTTCTTCTTTTAACTATAACAGTGCATCTGATGATTTAATGGTCAATCTGTCTTTCCTTAGCCACAATAAACCTTGACTGGATTTGGTGTTTTTCATGAATTCATGAAATGATCTAACACACAACTGATTAATCATCCTTAAAACATTACTGCAAATGAATGCACTACCAGGCAAAGGTGGTCATAGTGAAACACACAAGAGTAAAACCAAAACTATCTTGTTGCTTAATTTCTACCTGTATCATATATAGTTATTTACCATATGCATGTATATGCTTGCTCCAGACCAAATGATCCACGTGCTAGTGTATTTAAGTTTGCTATTGGAAATGATACACAATATCTTTAAATTTTGCTATAATCTTTAAAAGGCCGTCCATTAAGACTGAGTCCAAGTAAACAGCCCTGAAGTCATTTTGAAGTTTTTTTGACAAGGGTGAGCCGAGATGTTTGTTATCTGGGTTTTTTTTTTTTTTTAGTTTCAGGCATTTAAAAAACAAAAACAAAACAAAAAAAAACACAACAGCACCAACTGCAAACTTTTGAGAGATTTCCTCCAAGGAATTTGCATGTGACAATACCCCCATCGAGAGAACTGGGCAAAAAAATTAATTAATTAATTTGTTGAAAAACCTGTTCCATAAAATACTGAAAATCCTTTATCATTTGATAAAATGATAAACCCGAATGATGCTAATTTATTAAATATTTAAATAATGCATTACAGTATAAGGCAACAGGAAAAAAAAGATCCATGACTTTTTGTTTTCTTTTGTACAGTTGCCACTGCAATACATTACACCCTGTGGGGTCAAGATTTTGCCTAATTTAACAGATGGCTGGACAACTCGCATAACGTTCAAGTGCCACAACCTGGAAGTCACACACGTTGAGCTGGGAAATCGAAAGCAATATTCCTCGGTAGCCAGCCTCAGGTGTCCAAACTGGTAGGCCTCAGAGTCTATGTGTGTGTAAAACTTTTTTTTTTTTTTGCTTGCAGTCTGCTACGGCACCTCCTGAGCCAGGCAAGCCTAGAGCTTTCCTTCAAAGATGGAAACCAAAAACAAACAATCACCCCCGCTCAAAAATGTGATCCTAACGATAACACTGTGTAACAAATTTTTTTTTTTTTTTTTGTTCCTGGGTAGTAAGTGTTATTTCCTAATTGCTTATGCCTCAAAAGTATAGAAAATGGCTATTATTTCCCACAAACTTTGCTTTTGTGACCAGGACAGTGATATTTCAAAATATCACTATTTCCAATGGGAAAACAGGCAAATGTGTGTCTTTTCATTCACATAAAGTCAGAAAAAAACATATGAATCCAAACTGACATGTATTTATACTAAAGTAATACAAAAATGACTACAAAAGATTTAGAAGTGAGTAGTTTTTCGAGATTTACGAATATACTGTATTTATTATGTATTTTTATTTATTTTTTTGTATATTTACAGTATAATCATAAATCTGAAAAACTACACACTTCTAAATCTTTTGTAGTCATTTTTGTATTACTTTAGTATAAATACATGTCAATTTGGATTCATATGTTGTTTTTTTTCTGACTTTATGTGAACGAAAAGACACACATTTGCCTGTTCTCCCATTGGAAATAGTGATATTTTGAAATATCACTGTCCTGGTCACAAAAGCAAAGTTTGTGGGGAATAATAGCCATTTTCTATACTTTTGAGGCATAAGCAAATAGGAAATAACACTTACTACCCAGGAACAAAAACTGTGTTACATAGTGTAATGCTTTATAACCAATGCTAAACCTGAATATGATCTCAACAGTTCAAATCAACTTTAAGGCCTTATGATGGCCGAGCTAATCAAGATGGATTATAATTCTGCACTGCCTGGGAGAAGTGCAAGGTTCACTGAATTGCTGAATGCGATAAGAAGAAAATAAATCTCATTCCTGGTTTCTATTGCATTGCTAATCCAGAGATCGAGCTGGCATTTCATTTCCCCTCTTTGCAATGCACAGCGCGTTCCTCTTGTTTAATTATAGTTGCACATCATCTCAGAACTCTGTCAATTTAACCATGGGGGTCACTTGTCTGACAAGACCTTCTTTTGCTTTACTGGGATGTGCATTAAATTCAGGAGTTTCAATGATCCAATGTGGGCAATCACCCCCCATCTCAAAATCAAGACAATAATAAAAAATCTTCTTTTCCATCCTGCCATTTTTATTATGATTATTTATATGAAAAAGGAGAAAATCCAGTCACCACTATGTTATTCTGTACGGTTTACTGTCTAGAGAGTTCACACTCCAATTACTTGCATTCAAGCCCTGGTTGCAGTGTGTTGTTACTCTACATCAGGACTTTCTGCTTCCAGGGCAATGCTTCATTTGCCATAGAGGCCCCAGTAGAACAGAAAGCAGAGCTTTTCCATACGGAACTCAGCTTGTGGTCTCTCTACAGTACCTGCTCATTTACTTCTCCTACAGAAAGACATTAATAGAGTGGGGGTTGGGGAAGGAAGAGTTCAGATGATGGGGGGGGGGGGCTTCTTCCTACCCTAGCTGAAGGTTAATGGCACAGAAAAATTGAGCTGAATATAGATCAGTCTAAGAGGCTGGGCAAAACAATCCCACAGGCCTAAATCTACAGATTAACTAAATATTAACCAACAAAGAGCGCAACTGCTGCCTTAATTCCCCCCCCCCCCCCCCCCCCATGAATTACAATGCAGTAATTCGACTGCATTCCTTATTGTATCTTCTATAGAAAGGAAAGCACTGAAATACATAAAGTTAGGTTTACCATCATGTGCGTGTCTTTCACACAGGAAAACGTGCGATGTACGAATTTAGGGCAATGTACATTAGGTGATATTTAAGCTATGACCACCATCAAAAGAATACACATTTATACAGATTCTGTCCTGTCAGCAATATGAGGTTAAAAACTCTAAAACCACAGTTGCAAAACGAGCCTGGTTCTTTTGCATTGTGGTTTAGACACTTGTTTGCAGTGCGCTGTTCACGCCCAGCCTCCGACCCGCAAGTATGTAATTTTATATATATAATATTATATATATATATATATATATATATATATATATATATATATATATATATATACACACACACACACACACACACACACACACACACACACACACATACAATGATCATTACTATTAATATACATTATATGCACGTGTACTTATATAACGATATTAAATTTGTCACCAATTATTGTTAACAGGTGAGGGTCTATGATTACTATAAATATAGGTAGCATAGGCACAAGTTTGTCATTCCTGAATGTAAGGGAGCAGAAAATGGCAAAATACGCTCAGTTAAGCAAAGAAAAAAGACAGTCTGTAATTACTTTAAGAAATAAAGGTCAATCTTTAAGACAAATCACAAGAACTTTGCAAGTGTCTGTAACTGCTGTGTCCAAGACCATCAAACGATTTGAAGAAACTGGCACTCATGAGGACCGAACAAGGTCAGGCAGGCCAAGGGTGATCTCAGAATCAGAGAACAAGTTCATTTGAGTCACAAGTCTGCGAAACCGACGATTAACTGCCCCTGAAATACAAGCTCAGCTAAATGCTACTAGAAGTTCAGATGTTTCAACATCAACTGTTCAGAGGAGATTGCGTGAAGCTGGCCTAACTGGAAGAATTGCTGCAAAGAAACCATTGTTAACAGTGCAGAATAAGAAGAGACTTGACTGGGCCAAGAAACACAGAAACTGGACGTTTGAGGAGTGGTAGTCGGTCTTATGGACCGATGGGTCAAAATTTGAAATATTTGGGTCCAACCGCCGAGTGTTTGTAAGACGCAGAGAGGGTGAGCGCATAGTTCTGCATGTGTTGTTCCCACTGTCAAGCATGGAGCAGGCAGTGTCATGGTCTGGGGTTGCTTAGCTGGTGACAGAGTTGGTGATCTTTACCAAGTCCATGGCAAGCTCAACCAGCATGGCTATCATAGCATACTTCGGAGGCATGCTATTCCATAAAGATTACAGCTAGTTGGGCAGTCCTTCATTCTTCAGCAAGATAATGACCCGAAACACACCTTAAAGTTGTGCAAGAACTATCTGGCGAAGAAGGAAAGTGAAGGACAACTCAATCTAATGACCTGGCCTGCCCAGTCTCCAGACCTTAATCCCATAGAACTTGTTTGGGACGAACTGGACAGAAGAGTCAAAGCAAAGCTTTACCCACAAGTGCCCTACATCTCTGGGAATTGCTGCAGAAGAGCTGGGAAGACATGTCGGGTGAGTTCCTGCTGAAACTTGTTAACCGAATGCCTCGTGTTTTGTGAGGCTGTTATTAAGGCAAAGGGTGGCTATTTTGAGGAATCCAAGATTTAGAGACAATTTTCAATTTTCCTGAACATTGCTTTGATACTCCTTATGTTTTGTTTTGTATGTTGTAACGTGTTTTCATTTTCAAGTATTTACAGAAACGTGTACGACGTAAAACATTGTCAATTATGAAAAAAACCTAGTTTCCAGCAAGTGTACTCAAACTTTTGACTGGTACTGTATATACAGAAACATTGTTCTATTGTCTCTGACATTCTCATTTAGTACTGTGTTCTGCTATTGCTGTACTGTTCCATTTTTTACAGTATGTAAACTCATAAATGTGAAAGTCTAAACAGCCTTACCCTATACATTACAGCACATTGTTTACACATACTAAAGCCAACATAATACTTTTATTTGAGCTTCCAGGAAACTATACATTATATGCAGGAACAGGTCTGGACATTATAGTTGCTTAAAATAAACACAGACGAACCAATCTATTTAAATGCCTGTTTTAAATATTCAAAATGCGATGCCTTTGAACCATCAACAGACATTTCAGAGTCGTTTCAGCAAGGAGGATATATAAAGTACTGCCACAGCATTTGGGAGAGCAGACAGGGCACATGACGTGAATTAACATTGAAAGATGGTTTTGCAAACAAGCAGGACGGAAAATATGGCTGGACAACAAGCAAATCCCCTCAATTTTAAGTACATTAACTCAGTACATGAGCTTCCGCTTTCTCTGATCAGCCGGCTGTAGCGAGGGTTTAACTCGCTGATAGGCTCCACTGCATCCTACATATTAACAGCTTGGCTTCTCAGCCACTGCCAGTGCATTTGAAATGCAAGGAGAAGCAGAATAAAAAGACACTTCCACAGCTCTCACTTAAAGGCTGTCAAGTCACTCCCCATCATTTATTTATAGCAGGGAATAAAAATAAAAAAGGAGGAAATTGCTGGTGATCCCCAAGAGCAGGGAACTGAAACACTACTGTTTCATCATTGGATATATCCTGTCACCCCAGGATCAAATACTTTAAAGAGGGTGGCATATATAACCTTGTCACAGGTTTGCAGCAATTAGAATCATTTCAAAGTTTAACACAAATCACTGGACTTTTTTTTTTTTTTTTTCCCCCCTTTTGAACCATCATGGCAGTCTCTTGAAACAGTATGATATTTCAAACTACAGTGAAGTACAAACTCAGAACAGGATATGCCAACATGGTTTACGACTGGATAGCAGACATCATTCTACCACGCAATTTCTTTGATGGTGCTAGCTAATGACCTCAAGTGAGGGAAGTGTATGATATTTCAGTAAACGAGTAAAGGCTTCCTTCATTATCATAGATGAAAGTTCTGTGCCTGTACTTCACAGTGCTATGCAGGCAGCACGTAATTGATATACACTTGAACTCTACAAAGGGCAAAGCATTTTCTTAAAGTATTATATAAAGTACCAGTCAAAAGTTTGAGTACACTTGCTGGAAACTAGGTTTTTTTCATAAGTGACAATGTTTTACGTCGTACACGTTTCTGTAAATACTTGAAAATGAAAACACGTTACAACATACAAAACAAAACATAAGGAGTATCAAAGCAATGTTCAAGAAAACTGAAAATTGTCTCTAAATCTTGGATTCCTCAAAATAGCCACCCTTTGCCTTAATAACAGCCTCACAAAACACGAGGCATTCGGTTAGCAAGTTTCAGCAGGAACTCACCCGACATGTCTTCCCAGCTCTTCTGCAGCAATTCCCAGAGATGTAGGGCACTTGTGGGTAAAAGCTTTGCTTTGACTCTTCTGTCCAGTTCGTCCCAAACAAGTTCTACGGGATTAAGGTCTGGAGATGGGGCAGGCGAGGTCATTAAATTGAGTTGTCCTTCACTTCCCTTCTTCGCCAGATAGTTCTTGCACAACTTTGAGGTGTGTTTCGGGTCATTATCTTGCTGAAGAATGAAGGACTGCCCAACTAGCCGTAATCCTGATGGAATAGCATGCCTACGAAGTATGCTATGATAGCCATGCTGGTTGAGCTTGCCATGGACTTGGTAAAGATCACCAACTCTGTCACCAGCTAAGCAACCCCAGACCATGACACTGCCTGCTCCATGCGTGACAGTGGGAACAACACATGCAGAACTCATGCGCTCACCCTCTCTGCATCTTACAAATACTCGGCGGTTGGACCCAAATATTTCAAATTTTGACCCATCGGTCCATAAGACCGACTTCCACGCCTCAAACGTGTTTCTTAGCCCAGGCAAGTCTCTTCCTCTTATTCTGTATTCTTAAAGGTTTCTTTGCAGGATTCCAGTTAGGCCAGCTTCACACAATCTCCTCTGAACAGTTGATGTTGAAACATCTGTACTTCTAGTAGCATTTAGCTGAGCTTGTATTTCAGGGGCAGTTAATCGTCGGTTTCGCAGACTTGTGACTCAAATGAACTTGTTCTCCGATTCTGAGGTCACCCTTGGTCTGCCTGACCTTGTTCGGTCCTCATGAGTGCCAGTTTCTTCAAATCATTTGATGGTCTTGGCCACAGCAGTTACAGACACTTGCAAAGTTCTTGTGATTTGTCTTAAAGATTGACCTCCATTTCTTAAAGTAATTACAGACTGTCTCTTTTTTTTGCTTAACTGCGCGTATTTTACCATTTTCACAAACTTGTGCCTATGCTACCTATATTTATAGTAATCATGGACCCTCATCTGTTAACAATAATTGGTGACAAAAGGTTAATTAGGTAACATACTAGTTAACTCAGAGAACATCTAACAAAGACACTTTTATACTTAGGCCAGTGTTCTAACACCGTGTTATACACATTTCAGACTTTTAACTGACTTGGGCTTCAGACTGAAATCCCCTTGCTTTGGGTGACCATTTCATTGAACTTGACAAGATTTACATTTTAATTTAAAAATTAAATTTTTGAATGCAATTCACTTATGATTATCAGCTTATATAAGTACACGTATCATATAATGAAATATTAAGTGTTTATAGACAAGTTTATACAGTTAAAAGCATAATCATGAAAAACTTTGTTTCAAGCAGGTGTACTCAAACTTTTGACTGGTACTGTATGTGTGTATATATATATATATATATTTAAACTACACAGAAGTGCACACACAATTCATCTACTGCAAGCCTTCAGATTGGCTTGCACCTGTTTCGCCTAGATATGTTTTGTTTTCAAGATGTTTGTTTTACTGATTTGTTGCCACAGGGAACCTGAATGAAAGACATAAATGAAAAAAAAAAATACATAAAGGAACCTTGTCTAATTTGATCTTACTCAACATAATCAAATGTGTGAAGTGCGTAAGTTAATTCAGGGAAAGAAACATTTTTCAAGTCGAGTCCAATCTAAATCAATCACCAACAGTTCTTAGCTAATATTATTGTAAAGTGTGCCTATCTTTAAAATTCAAGCCTTCTGGCTTAAATGAAGTCCAGGCACGTGGCATGCATTTCCTACATTTTATTATGTCAAGGCATCTTCACATTCAAATATTTATGTTGAGCACGTTTTTGTTTTGAGTGTAAATGTCTTTACTTTCTCCCTTGTATAGACATCCTTATAGCACCTATTTACCTACAGCTCTACCAAGGGAAATCTGAAGCTTTAAAAAAAAAAAAAAAAAAAAAAAAAAAAAAAAAAAAAAGCTTTATTATTGAAAAGGTTTCCAATTATCAAAGACTATATCTAGACAGGATTATCAAATGGATCAAAATAGGAATAGTGTTGTCAAGTGTTTCTTAAAACAGTGGAATTCAAAAGGGACAACATTAAATGCTGTTAGTATCACTTTTGAACAAACTTAACTATTCTGACCCTTTAGAAAGACCTGCATTGTCATTATGTTTTCACTGGGGGGGCAGGTAAGAGTTGTACAGTATGTGAAGACTCACTTCATTGAGACTTGTGATCTTTTACTTTTTTTATTCAGGTGTAGTTTCCAGATTGCATGAACGTCACAACAGCTGATATTAAAAGCTTATGTTTTAAGCTACAGTTGCAGAAGAATGCTGCTTACCTGTGGGAGCAGTTCATGGAAACAGCTTTGCACTCGCCTATAGCAAACTGCTGTGCGATGCTAAGAAAGCCATTCCTTGTCTTTTTTTATTCACAGGAAGTCCTGGACCCTGAAGCCAGGAGACAGTGCCACAGCTTTGAAACAAGTGCAGCTACTGGATGGGACTCAACTATTTGAATGCCGAGAGGGTGATTGCACTCCACTCAATCAGTATTCCCATCTAATCTCCAGCCTCTCGTATGCATGGAGGCTTTCTGAAATTCAAAACTAGTTCTTTGCATAGAGAACATGTCTGCAAAACTGCACCAAGCTTTAGACGGTAAAAAAAGCAGAGCCGTATTGAAAAGCATTAGGTTGCTCAAGCTGGCAGCCCCTCTCCTACAGCACAGTAAAGCAAACCAGATCTTCAGTGTCAACCACATATTCCACTGCACTGTTATCATGGTTAATTGTGTTGGCAAAGCAAGGAACTTGTGATGGCATCATAAATGGGATTAGGCTGCTGAAATGCATTGAATCCTACACATATGCAGTTTGTTCACAGTTCTTCCTAGGTACTGTATGCACATGCCTGTTGCCATTTACCGCCAAGTCTCACTACATTATTGGCACAGAAAACTTTCATCAAGCAGTTTACATAAAAATGATTAATTGGAAGAGATAAAATGAAAATAAATGGCACAGGTCACAAACAAAAAAAAAAGTCCATCGCACCAAAATATAACCAATCAGAAAGTTATGTAGCCTTGGCAAGTTCTAAATACATTTCCTACAGTGGCTTTCACATTTTTTTGGTTGCAGTAGTGTTGGTTAGATTATGCTTTATAAAAAAAAAAAGTACTAAAAGACTAGAGATGAAATGAGCTTAATTTGTTGACTTGAGATATTATCTCTAATGTAAGTTTGCTGAGCATGACAATGCTCTCCAGGTTGTAGATAATGGATATTGTTTTTATCCTGTCCAGTCCTCTATTCTCTTGTGCCAACTTTCAAAATGAAAGCAGTTGCATCAGTCCGTGTCATGCACCTTCCATGTGCAGTACACTACATGGACAGTGACAGACTGTCAGCCTGAAATAAACTCATGCTAAACTCAGACTTTGGGGTCTATACAGTAATCCAAATCACTGGTTAGGCCATGTATTTTATGGCTCAGGGACATCAAAGCAGCTTACATCAGCAGAGGAGCCAGATTTCTAAGCATGGTGCAGTTCAGTCAGCTCTCTGTCAGCATAGCTCTGGCCGTCGATTTTTAAAATCGTCTATCTTTTTTACATCAATGAAACAGGGTTTATATACAATTTAACCCAAGTTATAGCAATTAAGCTCTAAAGTATAGGCCAGCTGCAATTGGGGGACTCCATATAATTTCAAAGAAGAAAGGAAAGCATGAAATATAAAGCAGTCGCAATACTACACTGAGGCCCTTTAGCATGTGATTAAAGGCAATTAGGGATCTTGTTATTTTCTTACAGTGCAAGCATGAACACCAACTAATACCAAGCTGCCCTGCTCCGCGGTCAGCTAAAAGTGGGAGCAAATGAGGTTACAAATTTCAAATAGAGATCTGCCGAGGGTATTTTTGAGTTTATCCACAGATATGTCACTTGTGTACTGAAGGCTAATGGGTTCCACATGCCACTGCACTTCCTTAAGGCTTTCCGAACTATTGTACAGAGATTTGACTTTGTACATCCATTTAAATTTCTTAACAACCCCACCCAGGAACACTACTATACCCAGATTAACAAAATCAGCTTTAAATTGATCCCTTTAGATTAGAACATAAAATAAAAAAACACACAAATATAAACACATTTGTGGTCACCATAGCTCCAGCTGAAATGTGATACCAATAAAAAGACTAGATTACAATGTTTCTTGGACAATAGCTGCCAAGACCACACACACATTCAAAATTCAGGACACATCAGGATTAATGTTTATCCCTTCTCCAACAAAAATGAAATAGCAATTAAAACAGCAACAACAACAACAGGTAAACCTGTAGCCCGCAATTCAACAATGTTTACAGATTGCCACATTGTTGATCTTCAATGTGTTTCAACGCTGTATCGTGCACACCACATGTGGTTGCACTGTACAACATGACACTTGCATGCAAGATTATAGTTCCAGCTCTGAAATTAAGCACTTTTCTGCATTACCATTTCTGAAATTACTGCTTTGAGAGACACACTTTACATTTTAAAGGTATGTATCCTTTACAGAGCAATATGCCAAACACTGTAGTCAATATCAAAATCTAAAGTCTGAACTGTCGCTATCCTTATCTAAAATGAACATGCGGAGTACAGCGGGGCAGGTTAGTGAAGACAAGATGATTATGCTTTTTTTAAATCAGCAGCCAAAATATTCATAGTATATTCAAAACATTGTACAGTACAACTATTGAATTAAAAATAACCTCATATTTCTGTCCTATAAACAGATACATTGTGTAGCACTGTAATATATATATACCCTCAGAAAATATGAACTTACTGGTTGCCCACACACTGTAGCAGTAGTCTTCGGTTAGACAAAAGTTCACCTTTTTTTTTTTCTTCTTTTTTTACCGGCCTTTGTTTGCACAGTTGCAGCTCCACTAGAAGAGGGCTGCTTGTTTAAATGAACATGTAGGCTATCAGACAGCTCTCAACCAAGACGAACATTTCAAGGCTACTTGGATAATCACTAACAACCGTTCAAAGTCTATCTCTAAATATGTTCAGCTGGAGCTAAGCTGCTCCACAGCCGGTAAATAAAGAAGCCAGACATCCTGCATAGCATGATAGTGCTGTCTGTTTTTTTTTTTTGGGGGGGGGGGGGGGGGGGGGGGTGCAACTACAACACTGAATTAATGTGCAGTCACTTGACACCATTATTAAAATAATATTATATACAATAGATTTACAATAAACCAGTGATGCCCCTGGTATATGCGTGCAAAGCTTAAGGCACATGTGTAAAACGCTTATTGTTCCCACCATATACATAAATTGTGTGTCATTATTTCTTTTCTAATCTTGCTTGCCAATAACTCCCTCTTCCTGTACTACTACTACATGATGTTGTTACATACCACAGCAATTCACAGCAGGCTCCACAACTGCTGCTAAAAGCTACCAGAGCTGATCCTGTGTTCCTGCCTGTCTCCTAAAGAAGACTGCATCTTTTATTTATCACCCCTTGGCTTTATTTTCACAGTGAATTCCAGGCTAAAATGCAATCAGCCAAGAAACCCTCCCTGTGTGCACTCCTGTCATTCCCCATTGCTAGCATGCAGAGTGAGGCACACATAAAATGCTCATCAGTGCCAGCAAAACCAAAGCTAATTCTGGGTTGCAAGCACTGGAAAACAGGGCAAAGCCTCTTGATTTTAAATGCAGACAAAAAGCTAAATGCAAGTGGAGCTAAATAGATATTAAGACAGACACACTAAAAGAAGCAATCCCTTTGGCAGAAAAGGAAGGGCACCAAGCCCAGATGAGGCGCCACAAGGAAAAAAAAAAAAAATCATGCAGAAAGACTGCATTAGAATTGAAATTAAGCAAAAGAACACAAAGGGATTAAACTCACATCTGAAACATATCCAAGGGTGGGGAAGAATTTATTTGAGAGGAACTAGGACAAAGCGTAAACAAAGGTGTTAGACATGGAGTCTGTTTCAGCATTTGGACTCCAGGTAGCTCAGCTCTGTCATGGTAGTGCTGTCATTTTATTATGGCCTAAAATATTTAGCATATTTGGTTTCCTCTACCTTTCTGTCTTTGGGTTCCGTCACCCCTTGAAATGACCGAACACTAGTTATTCAAGGGGGAGATGAACTCGAACTGATTAGCTGTACATTTGTGCAAATTACCAAGGTCCATTTTAAAATAGTTGCACTGCTGCTTTAAATCACCAACCCTCCCACCCCTTTTCCAAATCTCTTCTATTTAACAAGCACTAAAAAGAAATAAAAAGGCTCTTTTGTTCGCCTTCTTTTGGAGGGCGACAGAAAACTCAAAAGACACAAATAAACATGAAAATGGGAACAAAGTGCCAAGCTCTCAATGGAGAATGCCTGACGGCTATTTGATATGCGCAATTGGCAAATACAAGCAAAAAAAAAAAAGACTATGGGGTTTTTGCTGGCAGTAAAAAAAATAGAGTAAAATAAAATAGGCACACAAGTACGTGCATTCTTCTCACGTCGGTGAGCAAAACATGTCTGTTTAAATATGTTTAAATAGCATGTGTTTAGAAGAACAGTCACAGATGTGAAACCGACGCCAAGTAACCACCCCCGTGTTTTTAGTAGAAAATAAACAGAAGACAAAAAAGGCCAGTATTTTTCAGCAAAGTTTCAATTGTTTTAACAGACAAGAGTCGTGTCTGAGGTAAATAAAAAACTACACTAAAAGGAATGTATTGTCTGAGGAAACACTTTAACGTTGTTTCGTGATGTGTTTAAATTCAGTTTATATATTGGCAGTCCTTCACTTCCGTACTGTTTTTTGGTCTAACAACATTTCTTGTCGACGAAAATGAGTGTTGTTCCTCACGGATGTTTAATCATACATACATGCTGTCTACAACGAAAGAGGCCGTATTGTGTTTATGCAGATTTAAAAACCCGTTGTGTGCCCTTTAATTCCTTCCTTTGTTCAGGCATTAAAGCAAATTAATTTTCATTTTAATTTCGATTTCTGCTTAGTTCAATCGGTCCTTAAGTTTTCTGACGTTGACATTTGAATCTCCTGTTTTGCTTTTTTTATTTTTAAATGAAAAAATAAAATAAAACGTCTTTCACTGTCTGGGTACTCACCGACTTGCAGAACGTTGTCTACGCAGCCACTCTCAAGCAAAGCGATCCCCCGTCTGAAAGGTAGTCGGGTCTCGTCGCTGTTTTCCCCGGTAGCTCCGCTCTCCTCACCGCCTGTGTTGAAGGAAGAATACATGCAGATCTCCCGTTCGCTCCTCGGGAATGACCAGTAGACGATCCTCCTTTGGACAGGCTCCGGGATTCTTTCAAAACGCTCTTCCACCCTCTGAAACGGCCACTTCTCCGCTACTTTCCTAGCCGCGATGTCCAGCAGCGACTCCGGGCTCTGAGTTTTGCCCGATCCCCCTTGGGCAGTACCCGGACCGCCGCACGCCGCTCCTCCAGCCCGCTGGCCCTGTCTGCACGCCGGGTTGTAGCCGGGTCGGCAGCAGAGCCGTTTAGCGGGGGGCTGCTGAACGCGCTCCGCCATGATCGCACTGCTTTTACAGAAACAGCGGAAGTCACCGTACCATATAAACGGGATAAGGAAGGGAAAGGGATCCGCTGTGGTCGATTGTTTGCCGTATAAGGAGTGAATAACCTTATTTGGCTAAATGGGTGGTATCTGTGAAGGTTGACAAGTCCTTTGTGCAGCCGTATTAAGAAAAGGAGGCGGATTTCTGGACATCTGCCAAGTCCTTTGTGGTGCCCAAATAGGAACGAAAGGCGGGTTCTTGGACGTTGACAAATGCTTTGTGCGCCCATAGAAGGCAGAAAAGGCGGAGTTCTAGAAGGTCTGTAAACTTTGATATTTTTCGATATGGCTTTTAGGGGCGGCCGCTTATCAGTTGGGCGGTCCCAGACGTACAAAGAAGGTTAAAAGAAGGCGGTGTTGCACAGGGGTTCTGCGCTGTAACTGAAACCACAAGGCCTTTGATTTACAAAACATGAGGCTGGCGGAGGGAGCTATTTTTTTCTTGGTGCCTGTGAGAAAGCTTTTATTGTATCTGTCAACCCATATGGAAAAGGAGGAGGGCGTTTGAAGAAAGGGCCGTCTTCTATGACGATTTATTTGGAAAGGAATGTGGGCTGGCTTGAACCACGGCTCCCAGGCCCCTCTGTGGTTCAGTTTTTGTCGGTAGTAGCTGACGTCAGGAATTTTTTGAAAACAAAAGGAACGCGGTCCTGTGGAAGCTGAACTTCCTGCACTTAGTTTAATGAGTGAGTGCATTATTTGTCTTGCAAAACACGTACGGTATATTCAAAGGTTATTTTCTGTATTACCTTGCTTCCGACCTTGTGTGGAAGAGGAGTATATCTCACCAAGTTAAATGTTTTTCATATTTTTTTTTTCACGATGGAGGTGAACACACTGTTTTTAGACGACTTAAGGATTTTTTTTTTTATTCATACCCCAATTTATGGATTAAAAAAAAAACAAAAAACAAAAACTTATCGCAATAAATGAGACATCACTCACCCCCGCAAAACACATGACCAGAGGAGAGGAATCGCAATAATTCACCTCGTTTTTGTGTTAACCGTTTGTGATCGTACATAACAAAGATACACACAGGCATGCATTTTGCTGACATATTCTGCTTTACACATTGTGGCCGCCTTATATTTTCTGCTTCATTGCTTCCTTACTATGTGACCTGTATTACAACTGCAGTGTTATTCAGTAATGGGAGAGTGCTTCTTTAGCTATACAAGTTCACATTAGATCACAGCATGTTTATTATATAACTGTGTTTTGATCCACCACGGTGTTCAGATAATGGAATAACCCCCCTTACACCTGTGTTGTTTAAAGTGGTTGTAGCCAACAATAAATTTCAGAAAGCCTACCTGCCTTGTATATCTACTATATGTTTTTCAAGTATACGTTGTGAAACGCATGTTCAACTGTAGCAAACGTGTATATTTATTTTAAAACACGATCTCTGGTACGACCCAGGTTCTCTGTTTCCCTGCCATGCCTTCCAGGAACGTCATTATGGCTTTATTAAGTTGGTAAGTGCCAGTTGTGTCTTTAGGGTTTAAGCATGCCAGTGGTTAGAGGAAGCTGCTGGTTGATTACTGACAGGAAAGAAGACCCTGAAGGGGTGGGGACAGGTTCACTGTCCAGGTGAAGTGACTCTGGAGGTGCAAGACAATCTAAAATTATCTCTTGCATATTTGTTTAACCTATTTTAGTACTAGGTACCATGTTTTAAAATTAAAATAAGTTTGCTAAATACCAGGATTTGTGAAATCAACTCTAAACCCATAAAAAAGCAGTCCTTTAGAGGGCTACAAATAAATGTATGGAGAATTTTTGCCCTTCCATTACCTTTTTATAAAGGTGTGCTAATTACACCTTTATCTTCTATTGGGACCTGATTGCTGATGGTTTTTGCACTTCCCCTCCACCAACCCACAACTATATTCCAACAGATGTATTTTTATTTATTTATTTTAAACTGAAATGGATTTGAATGTTGGGTAACCAAATAATCTCTCTTCAGTCCATTATGCATAATGAGGGAGATGCATGGAACAAGAGTGAAATCCATGTTTAATTCATGCTTAAAATTATACAAGTTGGGTAACAGTCTGCTTATTTTTGTTTACCAGTTTGTCATTTTTAAACACTAAGTAGCTTCAAATGAGATTTTTTTTTTTTTTAACTATTCTCATATGACTGTGGCAGACAACTAAAACTGATGAGCAGTACCTACATTCACAGTAAAAGCACCTTAAATCAGACTTCTATTTCAAAAAAAAAAACACTACAATATTTGGGTACAAATAGATAAATATTTATTCTGAAGCTGGGAGTAGTCTGATTTGAGTATTGCAATAAGGCCCACTTAGAATCATTGCAAACACCACACTAACTAGGTAAACGGGCAATAAAAAAAACTAATAATTAGATTAAGCTATATACTCATTAGCTTCAAATATGTAATATGGCTGTACATGTACTTAAACTGGCTGACAATTGTGTGCTATGATAACCCTTAGTTAATACTACCTCCCACAAGTCATCTGTATATAAAGTTAAACATTAATGCCGCCCTTTCAGTATACTTAAAGCTCAGTTTAGTTTTTCTAGTGATAGTTTATCAATCTTTATAAAAATAAAAATACAGTAAATAGCTTGTAGTTATTTGTCCTATTTAATTTCTTGCATGTATTTTTGATGATGCTGTAAATCATAATTATTAAAAAAACAAAACAAAAAAAAAACTTGCCTCCAGGTCCTGTACCTGGTCACTTCCTGTGCTGTTGGTCACATGGTTGGATTGTAGCTAGACTACTGGAGTGAACACAGGAAGGAATTAAGTATCAGAAAGGAGTCATCATTAATCTCTAGTGTTGTATTTGAAAATATCTGCTTCTCTCACATAAAACAAAAAAAAATCTAAAATTAAATATAAAATTATTATTGTTATAGAGCCGATTGGGGTTGACGTCTTGGTTTCATATGTACAAAAAGATCCACATATTAATGCTTCAAGAAAAAGCACTCTTTGTCATCTTCACGAAATAGTTCACATTTTTATTTTACTGATATAAATTGATAAGGATAATATGGGGAAAGGTGAAGCATGAACTGTAAACATTCATAGGTGAAGATTTTGCAGTAGATTATGCCCATATCAGATTTAGATTTTAAACCACTAAAACCAGCAGAATTCCAAACCACTAATTGTAAAGCCATACAGTACATACAGAGTGAGTCACAGAAGTATCTGGGCAGCGATACAAATAATTTCTAACAGAAATCAAGATCAATTTCAAATTAAGCGAGTGCTCCATCTGAAATGCATAGGTTAGTCTGCAGCAACATTTTCTACATTGATTTTTATTTGCTGCTGCTCTGCCAGTAATACAAAACAAAGTATCTGGGTAGTGTGATTTTCAGATGTATTTCAGATGTACCCTACTTAGCTCAATCCAGACGGTTGTCATGCTGATGCACTGGGGATACCCCACTGGGTTGATCCCTGGAGCCAGCATTACATGTCAGCCATCAACACCAGACAGAAGGATATCTACATCATCAGATGGAAAACAACGCAAATGGATGGAGATACAGATGGATCACATTAGTTTACTGCAGAGCTACATCTTGGTGCTTATCTTGGCGAGAGCCGAGTTCAAATCAGCATGAAGTTCAACATCTACTCTCATGTAATGGAAATCATGAAGCTCTGGATACATCCATTGACTGCTGTGAATAATGCAGCTGGCAACAAGGGAAAGACCTTGTGACAGCATGGAGATACAGCTGACAGGAGGAGAGAGACCCCATTGGGGCTGGCAAGGGTTAGCTACCCTATTCGGCAGTATCCAGCTCTGTTTTCAAAGGTAAAGAGGATTCTGGAGACACCCACCCAAGGCTTCTAAGAAATTAAAGAGAAAAAGTCTGCGAGAGCGGGGGCGGAAGATGACTCGACGTTGGATAACACGGTTAATGACTTAGGAACGGAAACAGATATGAGAATGGAGAGTACTTCACAAAAGACTAGTTCAAGATCTGCAGTTAGCAAAGACATGGAACTCCAGGTTTGTGACTGCGGCTGGAGCAAGGCGACAATGGTCAGGGGTTTGAAGATTCATCAGAGGAGAATGAAATGCTTGAGGGAGAAGGGACAAGGGCCTCACATTGATCAGTACTTCTTACAAAGTCGGTCAAGTCAGTCGAATGAAATCCAGCAACAGGAAGCAAACCACAGTTCGCAGGATATCAGAACCCCTGTCATAGACATGAGGAGGACTTGTGTGGATACAACTAGTGATGAACCTAATGATCCTTGTGAACCCGGTCAGACAAACCAGCGTAAGAGAAAAAAGAACCTCAACGGGCACAAGCCTGGAGTTAAATGGCCAAGAGCTTGTGAGAAAACTGCGTGGGACACAGTAAACAAGGATCTCTGTTTTACTTTGGAAAGGTTAAATGGAACATTTGAAAAGAAGCTGGATAAATTTGGGGACATCATCTACGAAGCGAGTGGTTTGGAATTGAAAAAAGGAATGAAAAAGTACAAACTATTCCTGGAAAGTCTAGACGGCAGCAGGAGATTGAACGCTTAGTTAGAGAAAGGAGGCAGTTGAGGAAGCAATGGAGAAAAGCAGAACAAAGTCAAGGAGGGACTCAATCTGTTACAAAGGGTCATAAAAGATAAGCATGCAACGTTGCGCAGAGCTGAGCGCCTACGGAAACGCTACAAAAAGAAGGCGCGTGCGAGAACTAACTTTTATAAAGATCCATTCAAATTTGTAAAGAAGATATTCACCAGCGAGAAAAATGGCACACTAAAATCATCTAAGTTTGAACAACTGGAAGCTTCTAGAGACCAGAAGATGCTGGCAGATGTTGGTCAGCGGCTTATTTTTCCACCTGAGACTGCCACCACTAACTTTTGAGCAGACATTGTCTTGTGGTCTGGATCAGCACGCCTTGTTCATCTGGTAGAGTTAACAGTGCCATGGAAAGAAGCTGTGGATGAGGCGTATGACAGGAAGAAACTTTGGTGTGCTCAACTAGCTGCTGAAGCAGAACAGCGAGGATGGAGAGTCCGAGTTTACCCAGTAGAGGTGGGTTGTCGAGGATTTGTGGCACACTCTACAACTCGGTTTCTCAGAGACGTCGGGTTCAGTGGCCAAGAGTTGCGTCGCAGAGTGAAGAATTTATCTGAAGCAGCAGAAAGGAGCAGCAACTGGCTGTGGTTGAGACAGAAAGATTCTGGATGGGGATCTCAAGCACAATAGAAAGAAAGCAACGCTGATGTACAGGTAAGTAAGCTGGGCTGAGCTGAGTGGGGGATGGAGGGCGGTGATGCTGGGATGCCAGAATCACTGTTGAGCCCTCTTGAGGTGTCATGGGCTAGTCAACGAAATACCGAGGATGGAAGGTGCCTTGAAGACCCCAGAGATGTACCCTACTTAGCTCAATCCAGACGGTTGTCATGCTGATGCACTGGGGAGACCACACTGGGTTGATCCCCGGAGCAAGCATCGCAGCCGTTGTATGTCCTGATGCACTGGGGAGGCAAAATGAGCTGATCCCTGGAGCCAGCTTTACACTTCAGCAATCAACACCAGACAGAAGGATATCTACATCATCGGATGGAAAACAACACAAATGGATATAGATGCAGATAGATCACATTAGTTTACTGCAAAGCTACATCTTGGTGCTTATCTTGGCGAGAGCCGAGTTCAAATCAGCATGAAGTTCAACATCTACTGTCATGTAATGGAAATCATAGCTGACTAATGCATGCACCTGTAGGATATGCAAGTATAAATTTGGCTATACAGCACAGAGCACTCTGGAGTACTGAAGTTTACTTCAATATGTGTTATTCTTAAAAATAATTTTCTGCTTTTCTGTCTAAATGTGTGGAAGAAATCCACTTACAAGCACAGTGATGGGAAAGATGGGCAAGTTCTCCTGAATTGAAAAAGTTATTCAAAATGCATTTTCATTTGCCAGTGAAAGACAAACTCAACAAGCATTGACTATATAAACTCGTGAAATGATCCGCCCCCTAAAATAAAGGGCGTTACTTAATCTCTGCAAGTAAGAAATTAGTGTCCAGTGTGAAAACACAACACATAATAATAAACTAGCATCCAAATGAACTCTACTACAACCTTAAATTTTTCAATACAAAAAATGGTACCTGAGTTACAAGCTCTTGTAGTGTCTGAAAAAAATAAAATAAAAACAATAAAAAATATGTAGCTTAACAACAGGAAAGTGTAATCAATCCGACTGTGGAATCGGTATGGTTTGATCCGAAACAGCCGAAGTTAACCCTAACCTTGAAACATTCAACGCCAGAGCAACTACTTCTAGGCAGGTTTTTTTCTATTCACCTGACCTACGACATTTCCACTCAGGCATTATTTACGCATGGTTATTAAAAATGAAATGAATAGTGAAAATTTGACTATCAAAAGTGGTGTGTTCGTTCAATCCAGGGCGCTGACTTGGCAAAATCCGGTATTTTACAGAAAGAAAATAAATCTGATGGGAATGTTTTAATATATCGGTACCAATTTTCTATTTGTTCCTGTGAGGCGAGAGTGTATTAAATGGAATGTCCAGACAGTAATTTATGTGTACAGAAATAAAATAATTTATTTTTATTATCTATACACAACAAAATAATTAAATAACAAAAGAAAACAAAATGGTGTGAGGGAAGGAGTGCAGGGGTGAAATCCAAAACAGACCGTGATAACTCGTCTTTAATCGTCTTCGTGGCGAACCATACATAAACAAAAAAAGACAAAAGAAATGTTAGTGTTTTTTTAAAAAATCCCGCTGCACCAAACTAGTCTCTCCCTCCACCCGTTACTCCTCCTATTTTACTTTCGGACCAACCCTGAACACAGTAGTATGTTCCCTTTAGTATGTAATGTCCCGCCTCTGTAGTCAGTGGAACACCAATCCCCAACTGATAAGTGTCCTTGTCCTTCACTTGACTCCAGTGGCTGGAATTTACATACTCATACTTCCGCCCCTCACCAAGGTGCCGCCCCTCAAAAGATGACTTTTGCCATGGTCACGAGATCTTGGTAAGGGAAGTCCCGAGTTGGTTTGATGCCATCTACTGTCGGGAGGCTGAATCACAGACCGAAATCCCTTTGACTCATCACATATCCCACCCCTCAGAGTGGAGCCGAAGGAACACTCGGAAACCTCTAACCCTTCCCTTTTCCCTCCCTCCCGGGAAAAAAAATCAGCATTTTGATGTAACTTACCCACACGATACCTTATTTGAAAGGTGAAGGGTTGGAGCGCCAGGTACCACCACGTAATCCTAGCGTTTGAATCCTTCATCGTGTCTAACCACTTTAAAGAAGCGTGATCTGTGATGAGTACAAAAGGTCGTCCCAGAAGATAGTATTTTAAAGATTCCACTGCCCATTTCACTGCCAGGCATTCTTTCTCCACTACCGAATACCTCTGTTCTCTGGGCAGTAACTTCCGACTGATGTATAGTATCAGGTGTTCTATACCATCTCTCTCCTGGGACAGAACCGCCCCCAGACCAGTCTGCGATGCATCTGTCTGCAGGACGAACTCTCGGCTGAAATCCGGGCTTATTAATGCTGGGGCCTGACTCAAATTAGTTTTAATAGATTCAAAGACTGTCTGACACTCTGCACTCCACTTAATTTTATTTGGAGCGTTCTTTTTAGTGAGATCAGTGAGAGGGGCGGCTATAGTGGAAAAGTGTGGAATAAAGCGGCGGTAATAACCAGCCAACCCTAACAGTGATCTCACCTGGGTTTTCGTGGTAGGTACCGGTGAATCCAACAAAGCCTGGACTTTTGAAACCAATGGTTTCACTCTACCCTTACCCATTATGAAACCTAAATATTTAGTTTCTTCTTTTCCAATAGCGCACTTTGCCATGTTCGCTGTGAGCCCCGCCCTCCTCAGAGACTGTAAGACGGCTTCTAATCTAGTCAAATGTTCTCTCCAGGAAGAACTATAAATGACTACATCATCGATATACGCAGCTGCATACTCTTGATGAGGTTGTAAAACCTTGTCCATTAGTCTCTGAAAAGTAGCAGGTGCTCCATGAAGTCCGAACGGCATAGTACAAAATTGAAAAAGACCCTCTGGGGTTGAAAATGCTGTTTTCTCACGAGAGGCTTTCGTTAATGGAATTTGGCAATATCCTTTCGTCAGATCCAGAGTTGAAATAAACCAAGCTCGCCCCAGCTTGTCTAAGAGTTCATCTACTCGAGGCATGGGATATGCATCAAACTTGGAGAAAACATTCACCCTCCTAATAATCGTAGTGACCCATCTGGCTTGTCTACTGGTACTATTTGGCTACACCACTCTCTTCGGGAAGGTTCACCACTCTCTTCGGGAAGGTTCAATTACCCCAAGTTTCAACATACACACCACGAGATCCAAGATACCCTGCGGCTGCCGACCGTACAAGAACTCAAACGGGGAAAACCCCGTTGAGGATTGTGGTACCTCGCGAACTGCAAAGAGCAAGTAGGGGAGCAGTTTAGCCCAATTGCGTTTTTCTTGATCTACAAAGCGGCGCAACATATTTTTCAAAGTCTGATTAAATCATTCAACAAGCCCATCCGTTTGAGGATGAAAAACTGAGGTTCTAATTGAACGGATTTTCAATAATTTATATAGTTGCTGAATACAGTCTGACATAAAATTAGTGCCCTGATCAGTGAAAATTTCTTTCGGGATTCCCACCCTAGAGAATATTTTTACCAATTCATTCGCTACAGCTACTGCATTCATAGAGCGTAAGGGAACAGCTTCTGGATATCTCGTTGCGTAGTCCACTACTACTACAATATATCGATATCCTGACTCTGTTCCCTCCAGAGGGCCTACTAAATCTACACCAATCCTTTCAAACGGTACCCCAATAATTGGAAGTGGAACCAGAGGTGCGGGGCGAACTGACTCAGGGGCAGCTAATTGACATTCAGGACACTCCGATACATACTTCCGCACAAGACCATAAACCCCAGGCCAAAAAAACCGGGCCAGAATTCGTTCCTGAGTCTTTTCAGTTCCCAAATGACCTGAAAATGGAATGTCATGCGCCAATCTCATGACTTCTGACTGAAAAGGCCTAGGAACCAATAACTGTTTTACGAGCTGTCCCGTCCCGGGAGCCCGGGTTATTCTATATAATAAGTGCCCAGATACAGAAAAATGCGGAAATACCACCGGTTGTCCTTCCTGCATATCCTTCCCCTCGATATATCTAACCTGTTTCCAAGCATACTGTAACGTGGGATCATTTTGTTGTTCATATCCCAAGTCAATATCTCGGTCCCAATGGTTAGGTACACAGAGAGGAGTGTCTTTTATTACATGACCTTCCACCTCAGTAACCTCGCAGCCCCGGTTACACTGAATACCTACTCCCTTTCCTTGCCGTTTAAGCGATTGGTTTACTTTTGTGTCAGACCCCTCCCCTTGTCGTCTCAGAGTTCCCTCATATTTTTCCACCCGACGCTCTCTTTTTGTTTTTCTTGGGCGGATTTTAGGGTTAAACAGGTCGGATTGCAACGGAAAAATCTCGCCAATTGTTTTCTCCTGTTGCTTTAATTGTCCCCTGGTAGAAACCAAGACCATTTCCCAACCTAAAATATGATCAAAAAATGGCCAGTCTCTTCCCAGGAGAACAGGGTATGGTAAACATTGCACTACAGCCACTTTAACGTAAGCTGAATTATCAACTACAATAAGTCTAACTTTAGTGGTGGGATAAACCCGAGTTTCTCCATGAATACAGGAGATAGCCACTTTACCCTGTGGCTCCCAGGCTACCCCATCCAAGAGAGCTTGCCGAATCAATGTTTGTGCACACCCAGAGTCCGCAAATGCGTAAGTACTCTTTCCCCCGACCTGTACTCTTAACTGATAAGGGCCCTCCCGACATTCCCCAGTGTTCCTACCTGTTACTGCTGACCAGGATCTTGTCGCCAGGTCCACCTTTATTACTGGACAATTCCTGGCAATGTGTCCAGGCTCATTACATTGGTAGCACACTTGGTTAGGAGGCATCAACGGAGTTAATCTGTCCTGCGAGTCCGCGACCGGCAGGTTAGGGGGATTCTCTCTCGCCCAGGATGGGGCTAACCTCGACCTCCATGGTCTGAAGGTCTGGTTACCCCCTCTGGGCTTCATTGGTTGGTTGGTCCGAGTTAGTTTAGGGGCAGGAGTGGGGTCTGACCCGGCACCTTCGTTTGCGTCTTCGTAGGCCTCCGCCAGGAGGATGGCATCCTCGAGAGTGGTAGGTCGATTCCTCTTAATCCACTCTCGATTCCCTGGCGGTAGTATAGACGCGAACTGTTCTATAACTATTTTCTGCACCAGTTCTTGGGGTGTATGTTCTTCTGGCCGCAGCCACCGGGTGCACTGATCTAAAAGATATTGTCCCGCAACCCGGGGCCGCATCCCCTTGGACAGCTGGTATTCCCGAAAACGGCGCCGGTATGTTTCCTCCGTGATCCCGAGGCGTGAGAGAATGGATGTCTTTTACTTTAACTTAGTCCCTGCAACTTTAGTGTGGCTTCTTTTACTTTAACATAGTCCCCTGCATTCGTGGCCGTCAGGGCTCGATACGCTGCCTGAGCTTCCCCTGTCAGGCAGGGTGCCAATTTCATGGCCCAGTGTTCCCTAGGCCACTCTGCAGCCTCTGCCACTCTCTCAAAAGTAATCAAGAAAGCCTCGGGATCATCTTCCGAGGTCATCTTCTGAAGTTTTGGCTGAGCTGCAAACATCCGGGCAACCGCTCTCTCTGATGTTGATATTGATAGTTTTTCCACCAGCTGTCCAAAGAACTGGGCGAGCTGTTCCTGGTGCCGTGTCTCTCTCTCCTCTCGCTTCTCCTCCTGCTCCCTAAACATTGCCAAAACTGTAGCTGGATCCATTTTCACTTCTGACACCACGTGTGAGGCGAGAGTGTATTAAATGGAATGTCCAGACAGTAATTTATGTGTACAGAAATAAAATAATTTATTTTTATTATCTATACACAACAAAATAATTAAATAACAAAAGAAAACAAAATGGTGTGAGGGAAGGAGTGCAGGGGTGAAATCCAAAACAGACCGTGATAACTCGTCTTTAATCGTCTTTGTGGCGAACCATACATAAACAAAAAAAGACAAAAGAAATGTTAGTGTTTTTTTTTAAAAATCCCGCTGCACCAAACTAGTCTCTCCCTCCACCCGTTACTCCTCCTATTTTACTTTCGGACCAACCCTGAACACAGTAGTACGTTCCCTTTAGTATGTAATGTCCCGCCTCTGTAGTCAGTGGAACACCAATCCCCAACTGACAAGTGTCCTTGTCCTTCACTTGACTCCAGTGCCTGGAATTTACATACTCGTACTTCCGCCCCTCACCAAGGTGCCGCCCCTCAAAAGATGACTTTTGCCATGGTCACGAGATCTTGATAAGGGAAGTCCCGAGTTGGTTTGATGCCATCTACGATTTACTATCTTGCTATTTACTATTTACTATATGCATCTTGTGCGCACAATTTACTATTTCGTGGTCACTATAGTAAGACGTGTGCACGAGATATATGTTTTCGCTCTCATGTCCCCTCCCGGGCTCCATAGGTACAGTGGCCCTCAAAAGTATTCACCCCCCTTGGACTTTTCCACATTTTATTGTGTTACACCATGGAATCAAAATGGATTTGATTAAGAGTTTTTGCTACTGAATAACACAAAGTCCATAATGTCAAAATGAAAAAAAAAATCTACAAATTGTTATAAATTAATTACAAATACAAAACAGAAAATAATTGATTGCATAAGTATTCACCCGCTTGAGTCAATATTTGTTAGAGGCACCTTTGGCAGCAATTACAGTCATGAGTCTATTTGGAGCTAAGCTTTGCACATCTGGACACTACAATTTTTGCCCATTCTTCTTTGCAAAATTGCTCAAGCTCCATCAAGTTGGATGGGGACCTTTGGTGAACAGCAATTTTCAACTCTTTTCACATATTCTCAATTGGATTGAGGTCCGAGCTTTGACTGGGGCACTCCAGGACATTGACCTTTTTGACTCCAGTGTGGCTTTGGTTGTATTTTTGGGGTCATTGTCCTGCTGGAAGATGAATCTTCTCCCAAGTCCCAGGTCTCTTGCAGACTTCAGCAGGTTTTCCTCCAGGATTTCTCTGTACTTTGCTGCATCCATTTTGCCCTCTATCTTCACAAGCTTTCCAGGCTCTGATGCAGAGAAGCATCCCCCTAGCATGATGCTGCCACCACCATGCTTCACGGTAGGGATGGTGTTGATTGGGAGATGTGCTGTGTTAGGCTTGCACCAAACATAGCGCTTAGCTTTGAGGCCAAAAAACTCTATTTTGGTGTCATCAGACCATAGAATCTTCTTCCACTTGGTCTCATAGTCTCCCACATGCCTCCTGGCAAACTCTAGCCGAGATTTGATGAGATTTTTTCAACAGTGGCTTTCTTTTTGCCACTCTCCCATAAAGGTCAGTTTTGTGAAGCACCCGAGGTATTGCCATATGCGCAGGGTCTCCCAGCTCAGCCGTGGAAGAGTGTAACTCCTTTAGAGTAGCCATAGGCCTCTTGGTGGCCTCCCTGACTAGTACCCTTCTTGCCCGGATGCTCCAGGGGATATTCAATGCCTTGGAAATGTTCTTATATCCTACCCCTGATTGGTGCTTTTGAAGAACCTTATTCCGGATTTGCTTTGAATGTTCCTTCGTCTTCATGATGTAGTTTTTGTTAGGAAATGTATTAACCAACTGTGGGACCTCCCAGAGACAGGTGTGTTTAACCTGAAATCATATGAAACACCTTAATTGCACACAGGTGGACTCCATTCAACTAAAGTCTTCTAAAGACAATTGGTTGCACCAGAGCTTATTTAATAAACATTCATACAGTATTATTAGTATTGGTTATATTATTTTGTCAGTAGGCCTAGCGGTAACTATCACAGTCTACAAAGACTAAACGTTATCATCCTAGTTTTAAAGAAAAATAAAATACTAGAAGACCTCAACATGACAGCTAAATTAGAAAAAACTTTGAGTTGCGATAACGTTTGTTAAACAGACATACAAATTACACTTACAAACTTAATTTTAAATTATGTATTTATTGTTAATATATATTACAGCATTCTCTTATCTATCGTTCTACTGTCAAATACATCCACAAAATCCATTTAAAAGTATTTATTTTTTGTTAATATATCCGATCTACTTATTCCCTGGGCTTGATCTACTAATTCCCCAGATGTAGCATTAGTACAGCGATCTATGCGTAAACCTTAATAACAATGGAACCTCCCCTTTAAATTCTAGACTGCGATCCACTTTTTCTCTGGTCTACTTTTTCCCCAGGACACCTGTTCCAAAAGAAAGATATAGCAGCTCCTCAGACATGTTTGTTCATGCAGCCAGATTGCTGACAAGCCAGAGCCAAAATCTGAATTAGACTTGTGCTGTGGTAACACAGAGTACATGAAAAAGTAATTTGATGAAGATTTCTTTGTTTGCATGTTTCTCAAAAGAACTTGTTTCATGCAAATACAACATGAAAGTATTGATCCGCCATTTTATTTGTCTGAGCATTGATTTAAACTGCAACACATTCTTGAATTTGCTTGATGACTTGGTGCGCACTAACGTCTTGTCTTCTTGTCTCTGTAATGCGTCCCTCGAAGAGAGTTGCACGTGTGTTAGCTAAGCAGAGCCCAATGGAAACGGATCACAGCAGATAAATTCCCTATTGGAGGAAATCCCATTTTCCTTAATGTGTGCTTAAGAAATTACAAAGATGTTTAAGCACTGTAAACTTTTACATTTCAAATGCATACCTTTCAAGAAATATGCATATGTGCAGCCTTCATTTTTGTTCATTTAAAGGTATGGATTACTGTTAAAGGCTAAAATGCTTACTCTCGCTCTCATCTCATCTTTTGATGAAATGCAACAGAACAGGACTTCAGATGAAAAAGAAAAGGTGTTCCCTGTTTCGGACTTCCATGTGAAATTTCAGTAAAAATGTCATAAGCGGAAGAAGATGCAAGTTGCTTAGCTTTTCAATTGAAAGTATATAAAATTAAAATCTATCTTTTCTGCATGTGCAACTAATATACTTATCTCATAGGTTGGCTTCATAAGATGAGGTTAAAAGCTTTTAAAAATCTTTTTCATTGCTGTTAAGACTTGTGATGTTCATGGTTGCCAGTTTGCACCCAGCCTCCTCCCTGTTACACACAGAAAAACAAAGAACAAAACACTTTACATTTGTTTTATTTCCCTTTAACTTACTGTCCTAGTAAGGCTACCCCCTATCCTTCAATAGCCTTAAACATTGAGCTAACCAGTTTTTTGTTGTCATGGAATTATTGACATTAACTCTTATTTCTATCTCCTGAAGAAACATACTGTAGCTGTGGCAATACCATAACATTGCTAAAACATTTGGTCCTGTATAGTCACTGTAGTTTTTCCACTTATACATTTAATTGCCATACAAGGAAAAATGAATTGCTCAACAATTAAGTGTTTTAAGTGTCTAAAGCTAAACCCACATTTTATATAGGTATGACGAACAACGTGTATTAAACAGTGGACTAATAAATACTGAAAATACATCATTATACATAACTTAGTGTCTAACGAATGTTTACTGCATAAGTGTACTTGCACAGAAGCCGATTAATTACTTCCCAGTTTTCAGTACCATGAAATTATACGGCTGTAATAAAATGGCCTTTTTCTGTCTAATAAAAATGATTCATAATAGGAACTCATCTACTCTAAGAGTAACTTTATTTTTATTAGTAGCACAGTACACTGCTTTGGGACAGAGAATTCAAAGGAATAGTGATGGTCTGTTTATGTTTAGCTGAGGTGGTAAACAAATGATTAATTTAATTTAATATGGTCATTGTTGTAGAGGTGTATGGCATGGTGATATACAAATTAATGTACATTATCTAGTTGAACTGCAAACTGAAAGTATAGTTTTCTCCAAACAACCACAATTGTGTACTCCTAGATTAGCAGTCCTGACAGTTAGCTACTAAACTAGACCAGTAAGATCTGCAATGGGAATGTACTGGCACTACTATGGCAATGCAATAGTTATGTATTAAAAGGGGCAACAGTGATGGTACCATAAAAGTAACATCTTCCTATTTTCACAACAATATAGGTTTTAAAAGTGCCCACTTGGTTTCCTGTTCTAGTTCACTTCCTGTGCTGTTTGTAAAAGGACACTGAGTGAGCCTCACATTTATGTCTAATGATACACATATGTTCTGGCAGGGTTGCACCCTAATACCTATTTCACAGGAAAGCAGATTTACAGCAAAATGAGAAGTGACTTGTGAGAATGATTTTGTTAATAGCAAGTAAGATTTATTTATAGAGCCTTGTGTATTACCTCATGACACACATTATTTGTCTTTGTTTCTAATGGCAGTTCCCTTTCAAGTACAAAATGTGACCATTACCGAATGGGTATTTACCTTCTAAAGACCTGAAACCTGAGTAAATTATATCAAAGCTGCTCGCAAAGCCTGTGATGCAGTCATGGCCTGCCCTGGAGGGCACAAAATGACAGTGCTCACAGACATAGGCACCATTTTTCCTTTCAAGAACTGACCTGACAGGAGTACTTATTCAGATAAGTACTTGTTACTTTTTCTGCTATAGATTTTTCACCTTTATTGTGTTTTTACACAAAATACAGTATATGTGATATTTAATATAGTTGTTGTATTAGTTTTACTAATGACACGTATTTATGCACTGCAGCCTGTTGTTTGTTACATCTCATTGTGGCCTTGTGCCCCGCTTGAGTCGCCCCTTCCCAGGGATCAAGCAGCGTAAGTCCGATGGCTTTGTGCTTTCACCCTGAGCTGCTTTAGCTCTGGCTGGAGTTAATTTATTCTCGTTTTGACTTCAGCCAAAATACAGTTTGTATAATTAAAGTAATTGCTATTATATTTTATTAAGAAATATTTTTCTTTTCACTGTTTTTCTGTTTCACAGAGACTAAGCACACTGTCTGCAACGTGTGTGCTGCAGCACATTTGTAGTGAGATTGCTATGCCTCAGCGTAGTGATGGGCAGTGTCACCAGAAGGGAGGTCATCACCGCAGTCTCATCCAGCCTGGGCTGGGGCACTATGTGGAATGGCAGGGGACTGCAGGGGTTGTGGAACAACCCTTAGCAGGGTCTCCACATCATTGTTATGGAGCTGCTGGCAGTTTATCTGTAGGTTTACCAGAATTTTTTGCAGGAGGTAGAGGGAGACATGTGCTTGTCCGTATGGGCAACATAACAGTGGTGACATACATAAGCCACCAGCGCAGCCTCAGGTCTCTCAGTCTCTATCGCATGGCTCGCTAGCTTTTGCTCTGGGCACATGAGAATCTCCTCTCACTGTGGGCCATACACCTGCCCTGGTGATAAACTGGGTGGCGGACCTCTCAAGGAGAGTTCCCAGCACCTCAGAGTGGAGCCTTCACCTTGAGGTGTTGAGTCTCATTTGTGAGAGATTCAAGAGAGCGGAGGTAGATCTTTGCCTCCCAGGAATCGACCACTACCCCCTGTGGTTCTCCACAACTTGCTCCCGCTGTGTCTAGAGAAAATCAGGCAGGACCAGGCCAAGGTGCTTTTAGTAGCCCCTTATTGGTCCAGGAGACTCTGGTTTTCAGCCGTAATGTAGAAACTGAGTGGCCAACCGTGGAGACTGCCCAAGTACCGCAACCTGCTCAATCAGGCGGGGGGGACCTTATGGCATCCCGACCCATCAAGCCCGCAGCTCTGGTCTGTCCCCTGAAAGGCTGCATTTGAGCCATATAGGTCTGTCCAATGGGGTTCTTGACATCTTGAAAAATGCCAGAGTAACGTCCATGCATTCCCAGTACAGGTACAAGTGGGGTGTATTTCAGGCATGGTGCCTGCCTCTGGGGTTCAACCCCACAACCTGTCCCATGGCAGTCATACTCTGCTTGCCATGTCATATTTCTGCTTGCCATGTCAAAATTGACTCACTTCCTGGTGGGGCAATATTTGAAAGGAGCCCTTGCATTCAGCTGAGCTGAAATTTCTATCACTCAAAGCCGCTTTCTTGCTTGCAATCACCTCCATAAAGCAAGTGAGTGAGATGCAGGCATTCTCGATTGCAAAAGCCTGCATCATTTTTGCAGAAGTCAGGACAAAGGGTTACGCTCCTGCTCTTTTGCTGAAGACTGGTTGACATGAAATGCTGAGACAGTCTGTGGAATTGGAGGCTTTCCATCCACCTCCTTTCCAGTCTGACAGAGGTCCATACGCTCTCTCCAGTGTGGGCTCTAGCATATTATGTTGACAGAACGAGAAGCTGGAGGCAGTCTGAATTTTTTTTTGTCTGCTATGGGGCCAATTCCCATGGTCAAGTCTTGTCTAAACAGAGGCTGTCCAAATGGATAGTAGATATTCAAGACTGGCTATGAGAGAGACATCTTTCCCCCTCCAGAAAAGCTCACTGCGCATTCAACCAGGGGCATGGTAACTTTGTGGGCTTTATTCCAGGGTGCATCTGTTAAGGACACTTCCAGTGCAGCGGTGTGGGCTACTATCCATACCTTTTACTAGGTTCTACAGACTTAATGTCGTGGATCCTCAATACCCTGGTTTTGGAACTAGTGTGTTAAGGGTGGCATCTCAGTCGACCCTTACAACACAGCCATAGTGGTGAGTTTCTCCCTTAACTTTTTAGCCCTAGCTACTTGTTACTGGGGTTCCGAATGGTAACACACAAGGTAGCCTTACCTTTGCGACAGCTTGCGTATACTGACCCATTCGGAAATTATTGCATTTCGTACTTGAAAGGGAACGTTAGGTTATTATCGTAACTCTGGTTCCCTGAAATTGAAATGTAACCATTAACCTTCATGGTTGCTGCATCAATGATTGCAGCAGGATTGAAAGAGAAATGACGCTGACGTCTGTGAGTGCTGTCATTTTGCTCCCGCAGGGGCGGGCTATGACTGCGTTATAGTCTCTGCTTTCACCTTTGATCTAATTTATTCAGATTTTAGGTTGTACAAGGTAAATATCCATTTGACAATAGTTACATTTCTGTTTCAGAGAACCAGTTTTATGACAATAACCTAACCTTTTACTCTGTTCATAGTGTTATCTTGACTTTCCGTGGTTCCCAAGGTAGGGATCACTGTGGCACAATGAATTTCCCACAGACTACTTGCCGCTTCAGACTAAAAGTATATGTATTTATAAAATTAACCAGTTTCAGTACAGTAGATATATACACTGACTGGCCTAAAAATAAAGAGGTTACCTGCTGCCAGAGTCCACAGAGCATAGCTCTCAGAGCATTGTTTGAGTGGAAACAGGTGTGTCGTGTCCACTACATAAAACACTATTTATAAAGGACATGTCAGATGACCACATGCATTTTGTTTCTGTGTCATTGTAATTACATAGCAGTATTTGCAATGAAAACATTTTTTTAATAATAGCAACTAGGATGATGTTAGCATGCATTTGTTGATATGCTCTGTTGCTGTGTTTGGTTGTAGATAAGTAGTTTTGGCAGTGTGGTAAATGCAGTTGAATTATTTGGGGTTTATGTCCACAGAACACAGATTGGGAACCTGGTAGTATAATATTATTTACTGTTCCCTTTAAACAGAAGGTCAAGTGTGTATATTCATCCATCCATCCATTATCATTCCACTTCTCCTGGTGAGGGTCGCAGAAGTGTTTATCTATACAGCACATATATGTGTTATACAGAGTTTATCTGTTGAAACAGGCAACATATTTCAATATTGTAAACAGCAAGCCAGTATAATGTTGACTTGATGTTAGACCATAATGCCACACAAGATTCTCTTTCAGACCAGATGTTTATCATAGATTCCCTAGGCCAGCATATCTTGTGCACCATCCTATTGAATCAGCCTGGGGTTAAAAGTAATGTCTCTAAGAAAGTTGATACAGTACAAGAATGATACATGATAATACTATTAATATATATATATATATATATATATATATATATATATATATATATATATATATATATATATATGTGTGTGTGTGTGTGTGTGTGTATGTATGGTAAGTCTTTTAATAAACTCAATATAAATACACGATTAGATGTTTGGACTAACCCCATTAATGTGTTTATGTTGGCAATGGTATGTACAGTATTAATTTATTTAATGCAATAATTAGCCATTCTTTACAGATCTTATGTTTTATAAGTGGGCAAGGACTGGCAAGCTTTGTTATTAGGAATCATAACCACATATATCTCCAGCTCTCCTAGTCTCAAAGGGCAAGATTACCAAATTGATTTACTCCAAATAATCTTTATGCCATTTCACCTGGAAAAAAAACAAAAAAAAAAAAAAACAACAAAAATACAATTCTCAAGCCTAGATTTGATAGCAGAATACAGATATATAGGCTGAGATTCTATATTATTATTGTATGTTTTAATGACAAGGTACTTTGTGCAAATAATGTAATGTTACTGCATAGAATTTTCTCCAAAGTTTCCATTCCAGTGACTGAGAGAGGCTGGGAGAAGCTGGGGCTAGACAGGTTATGTTGCCCAACAGATAAATGCATTGTAATGCATTCTAGTGTGCTGAATACACTTGGGATAGCACTGAGTGCTATGGATGAAGCACTGCAATGTTAGAGTGATCAGCTTTTTACCACCCACACCCCGTCATTGCACATTGCTGATTGAATTCTAACAAACAGTTCAGAGACTTGGAGTACAGACACTCAATAGGAGGGTTTGTTACCTTATGCAATCACAATTGCACTGACCCCTATCACACTTTGCAAGTAGCAGGGATAATATTCACTAGATTCTTTTTGTTTTGTTTTGTTTTTGCTGCCTGTCTTATGGCCACAAGGTACTTTACATTAAAGGCACATGTAACGTGTTGTTTGTACAGTGACACATTGATACCACAACAACACCCCTAGTGAAATACAATGTAATAATAAATTACAGGATGACACGGCGTAATCAATTGAACATCAATGACAAAAACTGCTAAAATGGAAGATTTTTCAACCCAGGTTTCAGATTTTTTGTTTCTTGTGGAAAGGCATTTCATTATTATCAGGCATGCACTCTTCTTCAGCTAGACCGAATGCACGCTCATATTGTGCCACTACGTCATTAAAAATAAATAATGAATGTATTTTCATGCTTCGTTTTTAGTAACATGTTTATATACTATACTAAAAAATACTGAGTTTAAAGTCAACATACCTCAAGTGTGTAAAAAATAATGCAAGAAAAAGCACTTAATATAATATTATATGAATGCATTGTTAAATACATTTTTTAAAGGGGCACGTTTTACTTTATTAATAGTTAACTATTATGACTTATAAAGTATTCTGTAAATGGTTTGTTAATCTACTGTAAACCATTTATGAATTATATTTTTAAAAAAAGGTCACTGCAAAATGTTCAGCAAAAATCAGATTCATGCCAAGCCGATAACAGCATTGATAAGGGTTTCCATTTGTTTAAAGGCACTTATTAAATATGTTACTATTATATATTTTTGCAAATAAGATCGGGTTTTATGAGTATACCTTTTATCAGTTTATAAATCTGTTAAGTATTTACACAAAACATCCATCATGTGTCAACCTGTAAGAAGTTTGTGACTGTTAACGATGTGATTCATTTGTGGCAGCAATGAGCAACTTCCTAACGGTTATCATACGAAGTAGTTTGTACACGGGCGTGTTTATATGCTTGAACCATTATACACATTTAATTAGAGAAACTTTTAGAATCTTGATTAATAATCAAGATAATACAAAATAAAGTAAATTGTAAGATATGTCTGTTGTTTATTTCCACCAATGTATAACACTCATCACTATCTCGAGTATTTAGGCGTTACAATGCCTGGTGTGAGACCTCCGACTTGTGTCATTCACAGTTGCCTCTGTTTAAATGAAAGTTTGTTTGAAAAACTGAAATTCCCAAAGTGCACTTGGAGAGATATTACGCAAATCATCTTCCTGTGGTGAGACGGTAGGATCCTGTCATTCTTCCGGTTCTTTTGGTAAGTATTTTATTTAGTTGGCCTGGATCTTAAATGTTGAGAAATTACAGTTACATAAGTATTTTAACCAGAAAACGAAGGCGTGTTAGGCAGTCGATGAGACGAAAGCTTTATGTACCGATGGGAAAAGTAAGGGAGCGCTTGAGCCTGATGCCATGATAATGACTGTAACTGACGGCGAGTGAGTGCCGACACAGTCACCCAGGAAAGTAAAAGTTATGGATATATGAAACGCTCAATGTAATCTGTATCGCATCGTTTGTTCTACGGATAATGTAATACAGGAATACAATTAACTAGGGATGCGGTTCTCTGTAATATAGAGTCGTTTAGGAGGGGTATTTAATACAGATCCGTTCTAGTGTAGATATTTCCAAGTCCGGTCGTTTATGGAAATATAATCCTGATAAGCACACTGTTAATAGTAGAGCTTCACGAACCGATTATATACGATTGATCAGGTTGCGCTCTCCTCAGAAATTAGGCGTTGGCAGTCAGGTGAGGGTCATTGGGTGCCCGTTGTGCTAATTTACCATTCACAATTAAAGACGTGAAGAAACAGCTGCTGTTTTCGCAGACTGGAACAACAAATCCAAGCAGCTGTTTCTGTTAAAGCTTAGAGAGGAGACAGCAACCAATGATCTTCCTCTGGTTCCAACCCCAGTGATCTAATGCAGCTTTTATGTTTCAATACAAGGTAACATCTTTGGGGCTTTTTTTAAATCCAATATTCTCTCAAAGAATTCCAGTAGTAGTAAGATTTGAAAGCACATTTCATTGTTCAGTCTGACCCCACCCCACAAAATGTCAGGTTCTGGTCTCAAGCTCTTGAATGAAACAATGCTGAGGGTTTCACACATTCCCGGTTTTAATACAAGTTGATTAGCCACAATGTACAAGGTAACAATCTCAGGTGTGTCTTATTAGACTCCTAGTAAAACCTGGACTGGCTCAAACAACTATGCAATAGAAGTCTTATTTCCATTTCTGCATCTGTGAAAAACAGCTTCCAATCTGCCGTCTCACTGTAGCATATCGTATAGTGGTGTCTGTGTGCTGCCGAGTTCCAGCTATGACATGGGTTTAAACAGTGTCATCTGTCACCATGAAATGAGACTTGTAGTTATATTAGAACATCAAAAATGTTTTAAAACATTTCCTGAATAAGAAGTTGCTTTTTACAAAGCATCAAAGTGCCACCCGAAAAGAGGCTACAATTATGTCGTGAAAGCTGTAAACAAAATAAAAGTATAATTAATAAAATATAAGCCAAGCTCTGTCACAAGTAATGCACAACACTGATGGAATTAAAGTCCAGGGATGGAAGTAAGACACACCTGAGCTTGTTCCCGATGCACTGTGACTAATCAAGCTTGTATTAAAACCTGGAATGGGTGAAACTGCTATAGGAGATTTCTTCCCATCCCTGAAGTGTACTAAAAATAGCAACGAAGTTGCTGACAGTTACAACCACTGAACAGTACGACTAGCTTGTTTGTTCTGAAGGCTGTAATGTTTTTTTGACACACAATTTGTACATTAAAAAAATATCCATGAGGATTCCATTCCAGGGTTCAGTTAAGGACTAAATATATAAAGCAGCAGTAATTGAATTTCATGGACTTCTTTTTTGGAGGAATGCAGAACATCTGAAAAGTGAACATCTATTAACCAGCTAATGATGCATGAATAAAATGTACAGTTCCTTTCTTTTGCCAAATTGGATGACCTCTTTCAGACCCTGCAATGTGTCTTGCAGGAGGTGCTTCCCAATGATAACATTTTTAGGATTGTTTTTGCTTATAAACTACTTGTACTTCACTTTGATTCAGAAATTATTTTTCTTTATATGCTGGCTGTAGCTAAATTACAGATGAAGTTCACCCTCAAATGTTGTGAATGTCTCCAGTCCCCACACATACTGTAGCTTCAACAGGTGTTTGAAGGTTTTCCATCCAAATGACCTGGCTTGGGCCCCAGCAGTGTTGGTTACTATCATGTGCTTATTTACATTTTTACTGCACACAACCTGAGGCATTGTACAAGAAAAATTAACCCTTTTGTGCCAGTATTTTACAGAGCTTCTGCTGCCACAGGTTCAAATATCCCATCTCAGAAACCAGTTGTGACATTGTGTTTGCAGAGCTACATAACCCTGTATGCTAAACGTGTGGCTGACATCTAACCTAATCTGGCTGCCATACTAGGGTCATGTGACTTTAAGTTTCTGCTGTATAGAGATGTAAACTTTTAGTTATAGTCTTAAAATTCAGTACATAGCTGTATTCTGTTATTTTTTTCCATTATCTGTTTTGTCCAGTAAAAAGACATCACTGCCACAATATTTAAATGTCCAGTCCTTTCAGTGATTCAGACCACACACTTTGAGATTTGTTTTTTTTACTGTTAGTAGAATGCTGTAGTGTACTGTAAGGCTATCCCAATAAAGTTCAGTTTCATGAGTTGTCCAGTAAACCTCAATCTGTTTCAGTCCTACGTTGTTCATCCTTATCCAAGTTCTAGCTGATATAGTACGTTTTGAGACCGTGCCTTGTATCTCATAATGCGTTTTAGATAGTGACTTCATATTTTCAGGATTATAAGAACATTACATGCTAAACATGTAGCCGCCCATGATATTGGTGTTTGATCCAAAATGGCTGCCATATTGAAGTCCTATGACTTGAAGCTACTGCTGCATAGACACAGCACACAATGTGAGTTACAGTCTTAATGTTTGATACACAGCTGTATTCATTGATTTTCTTACTTACTGTACAGTTTCATTACCAGTGCTGGCCAGTTAAAAGTAACCCATTCACTGCTGCATTGCTTTAACTTCTGTCCATATCAATGATACCTTCTTCTCCATTCTAGTCATTCAATATGATATGACAAACCCCTTAAATTATGCTACTGGGAGTGCTTTGGTTTTTTTCACAAAAACTCCCATTTCTAGTTTTGTGTAGCGAAATTGTATCCAAATAAAAATAAGATATAAAATATTTGTTTTTAGTCCCTTATTGGGATTGTATTACAAAAAATATATACACTGAACAAAAATGTAAAAGCAACATGTAAAGTGTTGGTCCCATGTTTCATGAGCTAAAATAAAAGATCCCAGAAATTTTCCATATGCAGAAAAAGCTTATTTCTCTCAAATTTTGTGGACAAATTTGTTTACATCCCTGTTAGTGAGCATTTCTTCTTTGCAAAGATAATCCATCCATTTGACAGATGTGGCATATCAAGAAGCTGATTAAACAGCATGATCATTACACAGGTGCACCTTGTGCTGGGGACAATAAAAGGTCACTCTAAAATGTACAGTTTTGTCACACAACACAATGCCACAGATGTCTCAAGTTTTGAGGGAGCATGCAGTTGGCATGCTGACTGCAGGAATGTCCACCAGAGCTGTTGCCAGAGAATTGAGTGTACATTTCTCTACCATAAGCCACCTCCAAAGTCGTTTTCGAGAATTTGGCAGTGCGTCCAACTGGCCTCACAACCGCAGACCACGTGTAACCACGCAAGCCCAGGACCTCCACATCCGGCTTCTTCACCTGCAGGATCGTCTGAGACCAGCCACTCGGACAGCTGATGAAACTGTGGGTTTGCACAACCGAAGAGTTTCTTCAAACTGTCAGAAACAGTCTCAGGGAAGCTCATCTGCGTGCTCGTCATCCTCACCAGGGTCTTGACCTGACTGCAGTTCGGCGTCGTAACCGACTTCAGTGGGCAAATGCTCACCTTCGATGGCCGCTGGCACGCTGGCGAAGTGTGCTCTTCACGGATGAATCCCAGTCTCAACTGTCCAGGGCAGATGGCAGACGTCAACATTGTGAACAGAGTGGTGCCCCATGGGGCGGGGGGGTTATGGCATGGGCAGGCATAAGCTACGGACAACAAACACAATTGCATTGTATCGATGGCAATTTGAATGCACAGAAATACCGTTACGAGATCCTGAGGCCCATTGTTGTGCCATTCATCTGTCACCATCACCTCATGTTTCAGCATGATAATGCACGGCCCCATGTCACAAGGATCTGTACACAATTCTTGGAAGCTGAAAATGTCCCAGTTCTTCCAGGGCTGCATACTCACCAGACATGTCACCCATTGAGCATGTTTGGGATGCTCTGGATCGATGTGTATGACAACGTGTTCCAGTTCTCACCAATATCCAGCAACTTCGCACAGCCATTGAAGAGGAGAGGGACAACATTCCACAGGTCACAATCAACAGCCTGATCAACTCTATGCGAAGGAGATGTGTCACGCTGCATGAGGCAAATGGTGGTCACACCAGATATTGACTGGTTTTCTGATCCACACCCCCTACCTTTTTTTTTTTTTTTTTTTTTAAGGTATCTGACCAACAGATGCTTATCTGTATTCACAGGCATGTGAAATCCATAGATTAGGGCCTAATGAATTTATTTCAATTGACTGATTTCCTTATATGAACTGTAACTCAGTAAAATGTGTTGAAATTGTTGCATGTTGCATTTATATTTTTGTTCAGTGTAGGTTTTACCCATCATTCAATTGATCTAGTACTGTAGCACATATTTCAGAAGTGGTCATACAGTTACCATGAAATGCGCTAATGTTTAGGAATTTGTCTTCAATTTTTTTTTGTGCAGGTGTTGACAGGAGGACCTAGAAGAAAGATGCTTGACGTAAAAGCCTGGGCAGAGTACATTGTTGAGTGGGCTGCAAAAGACCCCTATGGCTTCCTTACCACTGTGGTCTTGGCCCTTACGCCACTGTTCATAGCCAGTGCTGGGTTGTCATGGAAACTTGCGAAAATGATTGAGATCAGGGATCGAGAACAAAAGAAGAAACAAAAACGTCAAGAAAACATTGCAAAAGCAAAGAGGGCAAAGAAAGACTGAAAGACTTTTTAAAGTGCAAACTGATTGCATCTTTCTACAGTTTGATTCCAATTTCTTATATAAATGTTTAACAAAATGTTGAGGCCTCAAGTTGAAGCCTATCACCTGCTGGCTTTGTAAAACAATTTTTTGTAAAATACACTGATGAAAACTAGTCTGTAACCTTGTGTGTGTGTGTGTGTGTGTATATGTGTTATATCTATCTTTACACTTACACTTCCATAAAATGTAATTAACAAAATAATGTACATTTTCTAGTCTACAGTTGATTTACAACACAACTGGGAAGCTAGTGTTGGGATGAAAACAGTTCATGGAAGAAATAAAAAAATAAACTTTTTTTTAGATCAAAGTTTGCTTTTAATGGATCAAGATTTATGGTTTCATACTGAAAACATTTTTATCTTAATTGATCTTCACGTGAGACCTGTGTTATTTTGTACATTTTTACAGAATTATGCAATGCCACGTGTTTGAAATTTGTATCCATATGGCTTCAATTTTATAGGAATTTGGTAGCAGGTTGGCTTTTAAAAATTAAAATACTGGCAGTGTTTCCTGACATTGACCAGATCTGTTGAAAATACTATTTCCAATGCTGTTTTAGCAGTACAGACTTCATATTAATAACTGTATTTGAGTCACTATGGTAAGTGTCTCACCTGATGATCTGCTGCTGTATACTGTACTGAGTGAGATTCACTATTCATCACTTACATGGTTCATTCCAGTGAAGCTGGTTTGTGTAGGGTCTGGTTCGGCTAGTTTCAAACCAACATTAGAAGTAATCTTGGACTACCCAACCTTCACAGACCCCAATTATCATTAGTCATTACCTTAAGTAACATGGTAGTCAAAGATTACCACTGCTGCCATGACCCCTCATTTTCTCAGGTCTCTGGGTCGGTACATGGATGGAGGTGAGATTCCAGGTTTTACTATGAGCTTGATTAGCCACTGAGACACACAACTTTGAAAATTTAAATAGGGAACAAGATCAGGTGTGTATTAAATCCGGAATGGATCAAACTGCTATGCAAGGGGATTCTTATTTCAACCCCTGCAGTAGAAAGTTATGGAGCATAAAGAAACAGAATATATGACATCTTAAACATTTTGCATTTAATAATTTAACTAAAATGTTGCAAGACATTTTTATAAAGATCCCAAGATTTTCCTTTAACTATACTGATAATATTAATAGAACAGCCACATTCTACGTTATACTGCACAAATTGTTTATATTTGTCAGAGCATTACTTTATGATATAAAGAGATTTAGTTGAACAGTTAGAATACCAGACTATCTTGAACGATATAATTAAGACATTTAATTACCTCAATTAATTTATGATTAAAAACTCTTGGTAGTTATTCTTTGTTTCAAATGAATATACAGGATGTTTAAATAATTTAGTTCCTAACACTGTTAGATGCATTTAATTGACAGTAGCATACACTACATCTCGTTTGAACAAATAAACAGCTTGTTTTTTTGTTTTTTTTATGCTGAGCGACAGAAAAGGAATTGAGAAGTAGTTACTTCAAGAACAACTTTATTCACAAAAAAGAACATACACTATGATTATTTATATTGTATGCTGTCTTGATAAATACCATTAGCAGTTCATGTAACCCTTGCAAACATTATTCCAAAAAGGGATTCCTACTAGAATACTACTCTGCAGTATTACTATGACCAAGTACTGCACTGCAGTGTATATTTCTGTAGGAGAATAGAGCAGAGTTCATGTTCTACAGAGATTCTTGGCAGGTCTCAAGACAGCCCAGTGGTGCTCTTGTGCTCTGGTCCTTGGGAGGGGTCCAGGAGCCAGGCTGGAAGGTGTTGGCAGTGCTGCTGGGTTCTGCAAACAGCTGTTCCTCCCTGTAGTAGAGGTGCGGAGGCATGTCCTTTAACTTCGTCTGAACAAGTCGAGCCACGAGCCCTTCCTCGTACTCGTTGGCTTGAATTAATATCTCCTTTTCTTCAACAACTTTGGCTCGGAATTTGATCTGCTCTCTGTATCGATCATTTTTTACAAGCTCCTTTGATGGCAAAAAAAACAAATAAACTGTACAAAGACATAAAACCATAAAAGAGGAAACCTGTTTTTTTTTTTTTAATATGGGAAGCAAAACTCCATGTTTGAACATTTATCATTTTTACATTTTTTGAATAACCAATCCATCCTAAAAGCACAATGGGATCCCAAATATTTTTTGTTATTGCATAAAGACTGTTAATTTGTAAAACTCATGAATAAGTACATAACTTTGCCCAAGATTATCTTGTTCTTTCTGTGAATGAATGCTTTTACTAATTTGTATGATGGTTCTCTAGAAATACCTACAATTGTGTGATATCAATAAGAGTCCTGTTAGCTGAATCAAATCAATAAAACAGACACTGTTTTTTCCTACATTTAAAAGCGATTTCTGGAGTAGATGTAACCTTGTGGTTAAATATGTGTAAAGATAAGGACTTTATTTTTGCTTGCCTTTTTATTTCGAATGCATTTAGGTGTGGTATGCATTCCACTTTGTGCTACGGGTGTCTCAGATAGGTTACCAGGAATCATGGCCCCAAGTTTCCTGATCACTACTACATAAGAATTGCATTGGCACTGCATAAGAAAAGTAACAATCTATTAGGACAGTACATTTCAGTAGGCTATAAAATACTGGTGACAGAAGAGGGAAAAGGTTCAAGGGCCACTTTGAGGCTTTGCATTGTCATAATATACAGGGACCTCAAGTGTCACAGTGATTACAATGCAGTGAACAAAGTCATGCCTTTGGAAAGGAATACAACATTAGGTTTTGGGCTGCCTTAAATTGATCTGCTCCACAGCAACGAGAGACTGCTGCTCAGGCGTTCAATTTCAGGGAGAGTTGGACCATTTAAGGTTGATTTGGAGTAAAATATAGAGCCTTTTGTGACTTCAAAACAGGACCCACGAAAGCAGCTGGAACTCTAGTGAAAGTCCTTTTTTTATAATGTTTAAATGATAAATCAAATACAGCAGTAATTTAAATAGAATTAAAACAAGACTCCCCCCCCCCCCCCCCACTAATTATCCAATTCACAATGTAAAACCAATGACTTTTTAGACCACCACCTCCCCAAATAAATAGAGTGGCAATTCTTAACTAAAAAATGTTCTAAGACAAATCATAACATTGTGTTGCTTCTGAATATGTCCACATTGCAAAATATATTTGACAAAATTATCAGTTTCAGTTTTTGCTTGATAGAGGCACAGGAATGAAGAGTGATTGAGGTGTGCTCACCAAGAACAAATAAGTTAAACATTTTTGGAAGCCTATTAAAAAGATACAATTCATTATTTTAATGTGTAGAAGAGGTGACCTTGACAAGCACAGTTTATCCTGACCTCAGCAGATGATATAACTGCATTGATTAAGAAGCCAAAACACTCGGAAACATGGTTTTTAAGAGCAAGCAGGCACTCACACTTGAAGCTCAAGGCATCCTTGAACTTCAACCTGTTGGCACCTAAAGGTTAAAGTTCACTTGCTCAACCCACACTGAGATAAATCTGTCAGAGGCCTGGTTCCTACTGCTTTCCAGCCTGTTGTTTTTTGGACACAAAAACTGTGCACAGTGCTAAGGACGCTGCCAGCCCTTGAAACAGAAAACTTTAGCCTCCATCACTCCCTTCGTTGCTTGGCTGATGACTGCTTCTAGAAACACAGCCAACCAAAACAACCTGAGAAACACCAAACTTTAAAAAAAAAACAAACAAACAAAAAAAAAACAAAACTGGGAATTCAAATTTGGTGCAGTTTTGAAAAACAAGCAATTCCTTTCACAGTACGTCTGTTTTTTTTTGTTTTTTTTAAGCAAGCTCTAACTGAGTGCAACACTTGTTTATGCTTACTTATGCTTTTTTCAAAAACCCACATTGTCAATTATTCGACTTTGATGGCCAGGCAAATAACCTGGCAGCATGTTAATACACATGAAATAAAAATGACTTTTTTGTATGTAATTGTTGTAACATGTCCCCCCTTTCATTTATAATACACCCAGGCAGGCACTTTTATGATTCAGTCTCGTCTAGACTCCAATTCCTCAAATCACAAACACACTGAGAAAGCCCTTAGCTACTGGTATACTGCATTCTAACTCAGGTACAAGCCCTATTAAAAAAGGATGAATGAGCAAGTTTATTATTATTATTATTTAGATATTGAATGTCTGTCGGTATGAAGAGAATTCTAGCACATAATGACATTCGGTGAGCAATTAATCACTATTCAGAATCATAACTTGACGAGTGTTTACTGCAGTCTGAATAATCACCATTTAAAAAAAATAAAACAAAAACAAAAACAAAAAACCCCAGCCCTTTCATTTGTTTGATAACCTTTGCACATTCACATCTAAATGGCTTCTCTGATCTGATGACCACGCCACAGTAAGTATTTCCAGTCGCAAAGAGCCCAGTCTGGGAAAATGTGGTGGTGCATGTGTCCTACAGTGTAGAATGGTCATATAGACTTTTACTTTTTCTTCTGTTTTTGGTTAATTTAGTCAAATGTGTGGGGCAATGAAGGAACTAGCTACGTGAATCTGCAAGCATTCCTTAGTTATGGTCACCTGCCATTTGGAGATTTTGCCCAATTGTGTTACAGTGGTTAATCAGATAAAAGCCACCAGAATCAGAGGTAAGAAAAACACTTAGTTAGAAAAGCCTATTTTTTTTTTTTCTTTGCTCTTGCCAGCTGTCATTAAGCGTTTGCCAAATTGGTGTCAAATCACATTTATTCAGGTTCAACTTTAATGTAAGGATTCTTTGATCAATTATACAAATTAAAACCTGGACAGTGTTTTGTGACCCTGGCTTGTATTTCTCTAGAACCCTTTTGCTATTTTCATGAAAACGGTTCCCTGGTCAACAAATTGATCGGAATAATGCCTGTAATTACAGGGCCAATTGCGTGTTTTCTGCTGCTCCTCCCGAACTGAATGAAGGTTTTTGGCAAAGAGGCCTTTTGAGTGCTGAATACCTGCCAAACAAATAACTGACTTCTGTTGCCATTGAAATCATGAGGTTCCTGGTACTGAAATTAGTCATGAATTATGTCAGCAGACACACAATGAAGAAGAACATGGCAAACTCTGGCTTATGACTAACTTTGGGAGACTGTTTGGGATGCCGGAGGATGCATTGGTAAGATGTTATCGTCTCACTCCAGACCAAATAGCTGAATGTCAATATTTCAATCACCTGGTTGACGATGGTGGTAATACTGACAGCATTGACTATCTCCACTATAGAGGACTGTGGCAGGGCAGGGTAGGGCCCATGTGAGGATGTGGCTGTTCCCAAATTAGATAATTGGTGCTAACTGGGAACAGTCACAGGATATAAAAAGGGTGCTAGAAATGCCATTAGGTGGGAGGTGTTTGCAGCAGAGAGAAAAAATAAAGAAATGTATATGATGTGTATATATGTAATAGAGATGTATATATTTAAGAAACTTACCATGACAGTGCGCGACTTGGGCGAGTGATTTTCGGGTTTCATTTTGTGTTCATGAATGGTTTTGTTTAACCTTTTTATCTTGGCTCTGTGAGCTATGTTTTTATTTGTGTTTTTATATTTGTGAAAAATAAACTTTGGCCGTTCTTCAGCTCTGAGTCTCCTTCCTACCTTCTGACCACCTTAGCCACCTGGGTATCCTGTCACAAGGACCATATGGCCTCTTTGGTAACATAACTGATGCTGGTCGAGGCTTTTCCAAATAAACTACATTTCATGCTGAGTGACCTCAGCCATGAAGATTCTCAGTTCCTCGTCATAAAACTTTTCTTTTCCATGCACCAAGAGGACTTTGCTGCCCTTCCTGACTTTTTTTTTGTTTGGTTTGATTTTCATGCTCCACAAATCTCATCCAGCCCCTACTGCTCTCTGTACTCCTAACTCACCTCACCTCTGGGCTGTAAGTGCGGCCGCTAAATAGCCTGATGCACAGACAGAGTTCATTGTGATCCTCATTATCCTGATTGCAGCTCATTATTTCTGCATGTTGAGCAAAATCAAGAGCTTGAAACTTCAGACAGTAGATTTCATTGTGGAACTCTTACCAGCCCAGCAACACAGAGGACTATTTTGTTGTGGGTAGCACTTCAAGTGATGCCCCCCACCCCCCACCCCCATGAAGGAGTGGTAAAGTGATGGTATTCGAGTGAGATCTGGGCAGAATTTTCACCCAAGTCTGTAATCAAAATGCTATATTCTTTGGCATGGTTTGAGAAATATGAGCAGAGCAGATGGGAGTTAAAGTGTTACAGAGCACACCCTTTAAAAGAAATAGAAATGAGTGTTTTAAAAGCAGATTACACCAATTCTAAAAAAGGAAAAATGGTCTTGTTATAATATTTTCTTTTAAAACAATTATTTTTCAGGCAGAGACATTTCTAAGAAATGTACATCAATACATAGTACACTGGAGGTAGTAGCAATAAGCAGTGACAATGCTAAGAAAGTAAGCTTCACGTTTTATGTGGGAAGCCAATGATAGCGCCTTGAGCAGCACAGCATCCCCACACCATAATGGTGGGTTGGGTTGATAGTTGGAATTTGCACACATATATCCACAGGGAATAGCTCAACTATATGAAGCAGAGGGACTAAGCCCCTGGAGGACTGATGTATGCTGTAATTACCAACACCCTTGAAAGCAACATTTTGAATCACGTTTTTACACCAGATGGCTCTTGTTTTTCCAATACTGTATATATCTTTTTTTTTTTTAATTGTCTTGTAGCATTTCATGTTATCATTTTGAGCTCATCTCTATGATACAGAATGTAACATCTGAAATAAATGTGTCCTCTTAAATTGGGAAAAGTTTCCTAGACCCCTTCAGGAGGACATCAGAAAGTGTGGACAACAGTACAGTTCAGATGTCACATTCTGTAGCAAAAACTACTGAAACATCAAAACCCCTAGAGCGTAAACATGACCAAAAGTTAAGCCGAATGTAGAGGGATATATATGTTTTTTTATGTTCTACTTTCTAACCCCATTCTCGGAAAAGAATCAAGGAACCCTCTGCAAGAAGGCAGAGTACCTTTGGAAGATTGGCTAGCAATTATATTGCTGAACGACTTTATATACTGTAATTGTCCTTCACTGTAGACAGTTTGTCAAAGTTGATATCTAAAATGGCCACCATTAAAGTCCTCTTTGGCATCAACACTGACACTCTGTCTGCAATGATGGACCTCCACAGCATACAGCTAAGTTATTCAGAAAAGGGGTGGCAACATTGAACGTGCCATATAATCACCCAAAACTGCTTTTGCTCCCTGCAAAGTATAATCACCGAATCACTACTGAGAATAAAGCTGTGAACATTCAAAAGTGTAGCATTAAACCCTAATTCAACAATGCAAAATCAATCAAATTGTCTTATTTTCTCTTTAATGCAGCCGGAATCGCTTTTTCAAACAATCTCAGTACTCTTGTGTTCCCCTCACGTTTGGCTGTCTGTTTGAGATCTAATTTTCCCTGCGGGCTGCTCTGTAAAGGCCCTTCCCTGTCTCTATAATGACACTGCACAGCCTCTCTGCATTGGTCACAGTGAGGAGGCAAGGTCAAAGAAAAGAAAACATGCAATCTACTTACTCAGCACTGCCCTGTTATAAAACTGTATGCTGCACGGTTACAGCCCTGTTCTTCAGCCGATATCCAGTTGTTTTAATTAAACACAGCTCTTGATAAACGGCAAAAAACAGAAGTCAAAGCGCTTTTACAGTCCTTAGCCTGGATAACACACAAATTGCTGAAACACTACTTAGGTCGGTATTACTACATTTGTAAATGGTCATTGGAAAATTAGATATGTACAGGACTCCCTGGAATGAATTCAAATGATTAACCCTAAAGAAATCTGAACCGTTTATGAAGATATCTTTTTCACAGTATAGATACGATTGTTGAATTTCAACAAGAAAAATATTACTTACATTCAGATATTGAAAGAGAAAATAAATTCCATTATATTTTCATTTCACTGAAATACTTCTTGTCAAACAAAAACAAAAAAAAAAAACATTTATGTTTCTTTTAGTGTTTCCAAATTTAGCATGGTTGAGTGTTTTACAGTTATTGATGAAAAACTATTCTGATTTCACCAACACAATTTATAAGTTATAAATCTAACAGACTGAAAATGCAAAAGCTGCAAGAAGAAATAACGCAGTCACTGACACCTAGATATTAGTCCATCACTAATTTAATCTGCTGAGAAGTTCTACACAACCTGTTCTCTGCTGAGGATTCTGAGCATGTGCAGAGTGGGGGGTGGGGGGTGGCGTTGGGAGGGATTGAAGGTAGGAGAACAATATGTGGTCTGGATGCCCTGGTTATTTCAGTTCTCTTAGCTTTTTTGGCTGGCATGAGCAGTAAACATTAAAAAAGGTAAAAATAAATAAATAAACAGCTAACATCAATAGTAGTTGTCATCTTTCTTCTTCCACAAATCCAGGCTGGTGAAAAAAAAAGTGTCATATTCAGCACCAAAAACAAACAAAACAAATATTTGTATTTCTAACGGCACATTTATTTACAAAACCAAATGAAATAAGCTGTGCTTCAAATTAGCTGAATTCTGTTGAAGATATTTCTCCCCCACCCCCCGTATCAATTTCCATTGCAGCTATTGTAGAATGAACAGTTGTCTTCATTAGATTTATGGGTAAGATAAAAGTGACTGGATGCTCTGTCTGTGTAAAAATGTGACGCGTTTGTCGAACCTTAAGAGTAAGTAACAGGGTTACAAAACAAATCTAGCATTACACATCCCCAAGTGTTGCTACAACTGTCTAAGTAACGTACCTGTAATGCTTCTTTTCATTGTTAACATCCTGACAACTTTTTTTACACCTATAACTTTAAAGTCTGTTTCAAAACTCTTTTCAAAATGATCACTCTAGTGCACTGGTGTTTAAGATGTCTTCTAAATCAGTGCAGGAAGACCGATTTTAAAAAACAAAGTGCTCTTGCTTTTCATTTCTGTACCACATCATGGATCGTTATTGCTGTGTTTCCTGTTTGACAATGCGGGCAATGCTTACACCGTCAATACACTAGCGCCCATTTTGAAAAGATACGTTATTTAAACAGTTGTAGCAAAACGTGGGGATGTGTAACACTTTTTCAGAACTCTGCTACTTACTCTTTAAAAGGGGAAATTGAAAAAACAGTATCTGGAATGTATGCTTGCAATACTAGTAACAGCTATTCACATATTCTGATTGCAGGTACCCAGCATGTTGTGCCATTAAGGGCGCACATTGTAAGAATGATAGAAACCTGAAGGCTTCTTAAACCTGTGCAGACACTTCAACTATGTCAAAAAACACTTGTTTCATCAAGTTTTGTTCCTTTCTCAGGAAATCAGTCGTTTAAGCCCTGATTCAACTTTTTAAAAATGTTTGTCCTCCACTGTACCATTTAACCTTATGGAGTGAGCCATTGTTTCCACATCTCACAGCTCTGAAACTAAGGTTAGATCAACGCGTTTCATCTAGTTTAACATCCCAGTCTCAATGGTCTGTCCTGGTTTGGAGGTACCGATTGTATTATGCCACACAATGTACATTTTCCAGTTGGATTCTGCTATCCTTATTACTCATGGCAGAAAGCAAGGACCCTTTAGGGGCTGTACATTTGAACACACCAAAGATGCAAGAGGTGTGCCAAAATAGAAACAAAGAGCATTGTTAACCAGGAGAGCAGAATTCAGATAAGATGAACATGATTTAAATGAGACTTTCCCTTTAAGAAAGTGGTCTTGCAACATTTTCTAGCGAGAGCCTAATATTTTGAAATGCACTGTGAACACCTCAATAATTCAATCTTTGAACAATGAAAACTATTTAAATGGTCCCAGAAGGTTTTTTTTCCCCACTTTGTTTCAAAAAGCAACAGGACTGCTTTAGTTCTTTTGTGTACATTTCCATTCAAAAGGAAAAGTTTTAAAAATTATTTTATGTCCACAAAAATGTGGTTACTGCATTCTTATTTGCATGCGATTTAATGCAGGCCTTTTCTTTGCATGTTTGAGTGGAACACTGCAAGAAATAACCAACAACATTTCCTCTAAGCACCTTGGGATTTTGGCATCCTTTTATCAGAGCTCATTTGCATTCCTATTAGTATGCATGAAATTTTCACTGAACTTTAATATCCCTACTGCTGCATAATACACTTTAATGAGCATAAAAGTGAGCATGAAAATTAAAACTCACATTAATCACTAAATGTTTCTCTAAAGGAAGAATGGGGGTGGGGGTGGGGTTGAGGATATGGGCTTTTCAATGAAATGGCTGAACGCTGCATGGAGCATGCAATTTCTGAATCTCCACAGGCACTGAAAATGACTGATGTCTTCTCAGGAACTGTGCTGACATGAGCTACAGAACTAAATGAGAAATCACCTCAGCATGTACAGTAGGTGACCAGAATGAATTAAAATTACAGAGGGCTTGTCAGCAGACACTCATCCTCAAGATACGGCGCCATAAATATTTATCCTTCTCCTTTTTCAGGAAGGGAAAAATATAAACCACGCTCTCGCTTAATTTATCCAGGGCCAGTGACAGAGGGATTAAAAACAGCAGGCAATGGTTTCCTCTAGAATGTAACCCACGAGTGGAAAAGGGAAAGAGCAGTAACAGTAAAGAGTTATCAACGTATGTATCAAAAATAGCAGCATTCAAAATGTCCACATTTGAGAATATATATGACATATGATCATTTATGTTAATCATTTTTTGTCACGTTATCTTACGGCAAAAGGCAATTGTCCTTTGCTTATTTTCACCATTACTAACGGAATAAAGATGACATTTGTGTATCATGGTGAATGATTTTGATTTCACTACACTGTTACATCAGTTTTAAATTAAGATTTATACAGAAATACTAGACAAGGAGGCGAATACAATGCATCAATATCATATGAATAAATGGAGTAGCGTTTATTTTTTGTATATATAATTAGCTCAATCTTGTTTATGTTTATATTTGCTTAATGTTGTATAGGTTTTTTTTTTTAAATCTGAATTTATAGACTATTGTTCATTGGACTTAAATTCAATTTAAAAAAATGATCAGAAAAAAAATAAACTAAAAATCCAAGGCTTTCTCCACTCCTTTAGAGAATTATGTCTCAAATCACTGGGCAATATTCAATTGTGCGTGGCAGCACTGCTTGATACAGATGGGTTCAGTCACAGTCAGTGGTTCAAGTCTGGCCAGTCAGAAAGTGTTAATGTGAGTCACTTTCCATTCCTGACACTACATCGTTCTCCCTGAAAACATTATCCAAGCATTACCATCCCATTCAGATGGAATGCTTCCTTCTTGATATTCATATTCCTTCGCACTCACTGGCTCCATCAGTCTCTTTGCTCGAATGGTCCGTCCTGAAATAAAGAACCAGGGAAATGTTTAAAACATAAACTCCAATGCACAATTTATGATGATGCTTTGGACTTGACAGTATGTGGCTTATTACCCTTGGGCCCCCAGGCCAACCTCGTAAAGTAGTCTCCTATAATGTAAAAATCTGTTCCGTGCTCTATGTAAACACCCCTTTTTCAGCTACTGTAAATTATGTAAATTATGTTTGGAAAACAATTCTTTGGACATTTTAAATACACCATGTACAGTATCCTAAGATAACATTCAAATGATACAGTATGTGACTGAATATACAGTACATTAAGTATTAAACCTAAAAGGGCTAACAAAGGCAAGGAAAATTAGTACTACAGTCCTTTCTACAACAGTTAACATAATATCAAAGCCACCTCCCCCCACCCTTCAATGTCTTTTACTGTCAGATTCACACAGCCTTCAAATCTGCAAGAACTTTTTTACCGTCTGAGTAAAATTTTGTGGAAATGGCACCGACAACAAAAACCTACTGTATACTGTAGCTCAATGACTGTGTCAGGATGCCCTCTGCAAGTTCTTGCTAATGATATGTTAGGCCTCAAAACATATAAAAATATAATTTCCAATGAATGTGGACTAAGCAAGGAAATAGAACTATAAAGGAAGGGAAGCAAGGGAGCCCAGTGGGTCAATACACCAGCCTTTCTCCACCGAAGACCTGGAATCCGGCTTATTGCAGGGCACAAGTGAATCTTAGTCCTCAGTGGACCTCTGTCTCTACAGCATCACAAAATATAGCTACAGTTGGCATTATTTGCTGTTTCCTCTGCAGAGATGCCCAAATAGGAAATAAGCTGCCATTCTCTCTCGTTTAAGACACTACTGCATGGATCTACAGTGCCGAGAAAAAGTTTGTGAACCCCAATGATAATTATGGAAATTCTATAGTTTTACCATGATAGCCTTCTTGACTCAAAACCAGTATTTTCTTAAATATCCAATATGGTTTCTGTTAACCAATTCCATGTCTTTTGAAACTAAATGATGTATGAATTAGACAAACAATGAGGAATTAAGATTCAGGGTATGTGGGAAAAAGTAAGTGAACCCCTGGTTTTATCAGCTCAATTAAGGGGATAATTAGAATCAGGTGTTTAAATAATTAGGTAGATCTTCTGGGGTGGGTTTGGGAGGTCCCACCAAACACTGCGTTCGAACAGAAGAACCTCATCCCAACCGTCAAGCATGGTGGTGGGGGTGTGATGGTTTGGGGCTGCTTTGCTGCCTCAGGACCTGGAGGCTTGCTATCATTTTCACAACCATGAATTCTGCATTGTATCAGAAGATTCTAGAGGAGAATGTCAGGCCATCCGTCCGTGAGCTGAAGCTGAACCGAAAGTAAGTCATGCAGCAAGACATTGATCCTAAACATACAAGCAGATCTACAAAAGAATGGCTGCAGAAGAAGAAATTCTGCGTTTTAGAATGGCCTAGTCAAAGTCTGGACCTAAACCCCATCGAAATGTTGTGTCAGGACCTCAAGCGAGCTGTCCATGCAAGGAAGCCCTCAAACGTCACCGAGTTGAAGCAATTCTGTAAGGAGGAATGGGCCAAATTCCTGAAAACCGATGTGTGAGACTGACCAGCAGTTACAGGAAACGCTTAGTTGAAGTCATTGCTGCTCAAGGGGGTGCCACCAGTTACTGAATCTAAAGGTTCACATACTCACACATGGATATTGAATGTTGAATCATTTGTAGATTAATAAATGTTGAAAAAGTATCATGTTTTTGTGTCATTTGTTTAGTCAGGTTACCTTTATCTATTATTAGGACTCAGATTAAGATCTAATAACATTTTAGGTTTGAAATATGTGAAAATCCTAATGGGTTCACAAACTTTCTCGGCACTGCAAATTGAAGGCAGTTAATGACAGTTTTTAATGGTGATGGCTTCTATTGCCCCAATAATGTCATTTCAAGTGCACTTCCATTTTTAGACCAATATAGAAGACAAAAGCGCTGCCAATCAGTTTAGTATTGAAGAGGGGTTGGCCCTTCTGGTCAAGGTGTATTGGCGGATATTTTTTGGCAGAAGTCTACCCAACAGATCTTTAAAATGGTCAAACTGATGTAAATAAAATTTAAAAAGATTTTGCTGAACATCAGTAGTCACGTCTTAAAGCACACAGAAGAGCTTTTTTGAGTGTGCGACCAGTCCCATCTCCACAAATAGCAATTATTAAGTGAGGTATGCATGGTTGGTTTACCATTGCCAAAAGCTATTTTATGACTTTGTAGAGACATTCTTTAATGTTTATAAATAAGTTTTCTTTTATCAATCTCAGTTGTCTATTCACTAGAATTCATTTGTAAATTAATATTCAATATCATACAATAAACAACAGTTGGATAAAAAACTTTCAGTCGAGTGGTCCCCGAGTGGTTCACCTGGTAAAAGCACAGCTGCACGGTGTGCAGAGAGAGTTATAAAGCACAGGTTCTCATCCTGGCTGTGCGGAGTCGCCATTCTGAGCTGGAGATTCCGAAAGGGAGTCCCATTGCTCTGGCGCTCCCGTGGTTTAAAGAGGCAAAACCATCAGGGACTGCTTCTCATTATGCTACAGCGAACCCTACTGGCAAGGGAGCTCAGAGCAGACACCTGCAGAGCTGTTCCTCTGTGTTTGAGGAGAGAAAATAATTGGACATTTAAAAATCGGGGGTAAAATAATTAGGCACACACACAAAAAACAAAAAGTATATTAATCCATTTATTTCAAGCCTGTGATCCTCTTAATTTACAGAAAAGTTTAAGATGTGTGTAAATTTAAATAAGCCTCTACACAACTTATTTAAATTGTGGTGCCAAGCGTAAGCTACTGCTGAAGTGCCAATACAAGTGCACATGGCATACAGTACATGTCCTTCAATGTTCTTTTGAATTTATGCATGTAATGAAAATACTTAATGTGTATTAATAATGCCCTCTCAACCAAGTTTCATTGTTTTAATTGTACCAGTTATAGGAAACTATACTATGTTAATCACAATAACATTTTTTACTATGGGAAACCTGTGCTGCTTTGTAGGGCTGGGTGGGGCATTGTTGTCTGAGTTAGCAAACCACACAAATGCAGTTGTACTCCAAATGGGGTTAAAGGGTTAACATAAGTACATTCAGTGAGGTTCTTTGGTATACCAGGGCGGTTACCGTACAGCAATATCCTATGCTACATTGCATTAGTGTAAGATGATACAGTAAATCAGTAAAATCCATGGAAAGGCATTTAGAAGAAATACAGTAGAGCAGACAAGTACTCTTGGTTATAGGCTTCATTATTTAGCAGAAACACTACAACAGAGATATTGACCGGCATCTAATCAATATGTAGGGCCAAGTACTGTAGGAGCAGCACTGCTGGAGCTCCAAAGAGACCATGAAGAATCTTGAAAAGTTCAAACAGAAGTGAAATATGAGGGCTTATGGACAGTCACAAATCCAGCAGCAGTGCGTTTTAACCAGCAACAATGATACGAGTCATTATTACTTATTCAATTTTACACAATGGTTATTAACCAATAAACATTGGTAATTCATATTACTGCAGTACCAGTGTGCAATATTTAGTTCCACATCCATTTTCTTTCTATCAATGTGGTGTCTGCTAATGGTTCCTGCTAGTGGTATATCCCTATATTTTCTAACTTTTCTATAAGGGTAGTATATTACAGTATAGTATCTTCACTCAATTGAATACACCATTTTTAAATTTGAGCTGCCAGTCTTGGGTTTGTGCCAGTCAGCCCCTAAATTAACAAGCACATGTAGTGGGTTGTTGGGATAATGCAATATGTGTAAGTGAATGACTAAAAATAACATTATATACATTTGGTGTAATGCCTACCATTGCCTGTACAGTATTGGGATTCCAAAAACCATATGTCATGGAGTTTTTCTGTTTAATATTTTGAAATAAATGAATACATTTGGTCTCTATGGAACCCTGGTCCTCTACATCAGAGAACAGCAGGACAGGAAATACAATCTGTGGTTCTGCAGGAGATACCACTGTACTGTGCCTAGCATGCAAGCACTTCATTTTCACCAGAGAAAATAAGCGTGTTACCCTGTGATTTACAGGCACAGAAAGGGCAGAATATTCTCATGATGTATTCATGCATATTTATTATAATCACACCTGTCATGCAGTTTGAGTCAGGCTGCACACTGCCAATGCAAATAGGTTAGGCTGCAGAACTGAATTCCATGTATGAAGCCAGCACTGCATTATCCTTAATATACTTGATAATGTTCATTGATGGATGCAATTGCCTTCTTCTAATGATCTGCCACGGGCCCATTTACAGCCACACTGCACAATTCCCCCTTTGCCTGCATCTCTGAATTACAAATAAAACCGGATAATACAACGATTCAAACGTCTACCGTAACATATACATCTGGTTTGTGATCGATAATAGCTGCATAGGCTTTGTTCAACCCCCTAACAGGCTTGAATCTTAACGTCAAAAGCTTGATATTGTTCACAAACAGGCTCCTTTTGAGCTCACACAATAATCTATCAGGGTTTGAGCTGGGGTTAAAAAACAGACAAAAAGCTCTTTCACCCTTGTTTTCCAGTACAGTATTTTACGCTAGAAGGGGCTGGATTATTTATGAATTGATTCCAGTGCCTCAAACTCCATACTGAATACATGTCTCAGTGTATACTGTATTACCAATACCACTTCTCGTCTCAGTAGCATCACAAACTTTCTTCCTCAGTACATTACTCAGACCAGTAAGGCTACTTAAATAAAAAATCTAATGATTAACCCACCAAGTCATTCACTTCTTATTTACACTTTGTAAGGAATAATAAAAAAAAAAGACTAAATAAAGAATATTTTAGATACCTTGCTTATCCGTAATCTAGTTTGGAATTCTCACACGATGATGAGAATATAAAACTGAAAGTAGCCTATATACACACATGCAATAAACATGCTGAACACTACCATACTTGCGGTAAACAGTAGCCTAATTCTTTCATAATATTTTTGAGAAAGTTGGAGTTCCCCCCACCCATACCAGATGTGTCACGAGACAAGAGTTTGCTAATCCATCATCGCTATTCAAGAAAACACAAATAAATACAGGTTATTGCATTGGTGACACAAGGAGATTTTACTCCATCTATTTATTTTATATTTCCTTCCATTTTTCCTCCCACTGCTTCTATTGGTCCTCTGCTCGAAACCAGCTAGTCACCATGGCAACAAGCTCACACGCATCTCAAACTTCCTCGGTGCAGGGAGAAAGCAGCCCAACTCCAGTTTATAGCTCCAGTTCAAGCTCCATGCAAGCCTTTTTTATGAACAGTCAGCCACGCATCTTTTTGCTATGGTTCATACCTTTCAAAAGGGAGCATTGTGACAAGAATGCCTTGGTGGTGACGCCAGACCAGGCAATAGACAGACTCAGTACTGCGAGTGAAGTGCTGATGCACGTTTTAATAAATAAAAAGTTTAAACACAACAAAAAGAGACTCTAAACAAAAGGCACATTGTTTTTACCAAACAGACAATACAAAACGGAACCAAAACAAGTATCGTGCTGATCCAAATGCAGCATGAGTAGCAACTGTTTATTTTTTGTAAGTTTCTTATATCTTTTTACTTAAGTTCCTCCTCTGAACAACCCAACCTGACTGAGAAGTTCTTGCCTATTATGCAGCTGTGTCTGGGCTTGATTGCTTGTTAATCATTCAAAATCAGGCCTAGGCACATCCTGCATGTGAAGTGACTTGGCAGGGAAGGCAATTAACCCTTCCCTGTCGACCCAAAACACCTGCGTACAAATACATTGAAATCATATACAACAATTACCAAAACAAACCCAAAATAAGCACAGGGGCAGGCTGTACCCCACCACAAGCATTCTGTTTGAAAACAAACAGCATTTATAGGATCTGATATCATAGCAATTATTTGTTTATTTAAATCTATATTAATTTCATTTTCATAACTACTATTTGTGTGGAAACTACAGTAGGTTTTTTCAACAAATAAGCAACATTTTATAATAATAATAATAATAATAATAATAATAATAATAATAATAATAATAATAATAATAAAAACCACAAACACACCACATGCTGTTACATACATGTGGTTGGGTCAAATTTGAAAGATTTTGAAAGAGTTTCCTGAAACGTATACAGGGCTGGCATAATGGCATTAACCCATGTAAAAGTGCCAATGTTGGTACTAGCACAGAACAAATAAATGTGAATGTAATGCAATAAAAAACATGGACTATAATGAATAAAAAAAAAAGACATTGAATGCATGAATACATGAAATATATATACACTTACAGCTGTCGTGAAATATTAATGTGAACTATTGATCACTAGTGATCTCAATTAAGAAACGTTCAACACATTTATTATGAATTTAGACCTACAAGACAGCTACAGTGTACAATACAACCAGCTATCATAAAAGTGTTTGCTCTGCCATTCATATTGACTATTAAGACAGAAAAGAATATAAGATTAATTATTTCAGTAGTAAAACTACTTGAAATCACACCCATACCCCATTCAATACCAAGAAAACCAATGGCTGTCACAAGTCAGGCATACACTTGAGTTTCATTCGGATTAAACATGGTGAATGATAGTTCTCCAACGCAGGGTTCAGGAACAATATGGTCTTTCGGGTTTGTAGGGGCTGGGTGTGTAAGTTAACAGGCTGACATCAGTTTCTCCAAATTTCTAATTCCATCTCTACAAAGGAGCACTTGTGAATGATAAATGGCATTTTTAAATGATTTAGTCAAATAGTCCACTGCACTCCAATGACACTTTCAACCAGTTTAATAATTTACATTAAAATCTTTCAGGCCACAAAACTTGGCACTCACATGTCTGATGAAAATGAGAAAGTTACTGTATTTCACTTATTATTGAAGTACCCATCCAGTTGCATTAAAAGGGAATCCTGAGGTAAAGCAGAATAATGAGCTGTAGTATTAACCAGGGATGATATTAACCTGCCCCAAAATATCACATTTTAAAAGTTTTATAAAATGTTTATTTCATAAAAAAAAAAAAAAAAAAAAAAAAATAAAATAATAATAATAATAATAATAATAATAATAATAATAATAATAAACAGGTTATGAATTTTTGTTTTGGTCAGCAGTTTTACTCTGTGCTGCATTTACAACTGGAAACCAGTCTTTGTGGGCTTTTCTTTGGAAATGTTTTAAATAAATATGGCACATCCTTAGCACCTTTCTCTTATGGGTATATACTGTATCTGTTTAATCTTTAATCATTCTCTCATTGCTTATGGAATTCTTCCCTTTACAAAGTCAAATTCTAGCTTCTCCAAGTATAATAATACGAAAATCTGATAACTTCAATTAACTAACCATAAGCTTTTGCAGTTCTTATATTCTTCGATACAATATATGCAATAACTGAACACAAAGCCAAAGACAGTTTGACTATTACTTATTTTTCAGTAACAGAATGCATTTATGACACTTTGATATTGATATGTTTTTTAAAGAAAATGTGCTACAATCACAAGGTAACTAGTTTTCCTCCTTTCGAGCGGTCTGCGTTAAAGCATGAAGTAATTTTTTTGTTCGATATCAGATGCTGGATATGCAGTACACAGTACTTATTTTCTTACTCAAATATTAGTCAAAAAGGAATACTTTAATTGTTGACAGATTTTTTTTTTCTTGCTTGTTACCACAAAAGCAGCATATTTTATATTGTCTTCCTAATAATAACACAAAAATCTACTTGAAAAACCATCTACTTGGGAAGTACTGTACTTTGATTCTTATTTTAAAGGTTTACCACTTTATTGATGCATGGTATTCTTGAACTTTTATCATGCTTTTTCAATATAATGCATTTACCATGTTTATTAATATACTTTACCATGCCTTGCTTTTACTATGGTAAGTTTTTATAAGAGTTAAGCCATCCGATCTGTGATTGAGGACATACTTCAGTGAAATTTAATACTGCGTTTACCAAAAGCTGCTGTACAAGGTTTTTTTTTTTTTTTTTTTTTTTTTTTTTTTTTTTAAGAACGAGACCATGGCAGAGCTCCATAAAACACTGGTTTGGTAACAGTTAAATGTACCCAATTAGTGCTTGCAGCCATCTGCCAAAGCAGGGAATGTGTGTGTGTGTGTGTGTGTGTGTACAGAGACTCCAATTTGATTTTCCATGGTCAGGTGGATACCCCTGAAACTCCATAATTATTTTGGATAAATCATTTCTGCCCTGAGGGAGACATTGTCTCAAAAGTCCCCAAAGAGTTACAGTACTGTGTACATATGGATGACGTGGGAGACAGTGCGCGGTAACAGTGGATGTTATAAACAAAACATTTTAAACTTAAAATACACTTGCTTCATAACTGCAGTCTAGGCTCCTGAAATGGAATGTTCTTTTAATGCTATCTGTTTATACAGCAGGAAGCAGCGTAGAACACTTAATTCTATCCAAACAAAGAAATGGTATGAAGATATCAGTTTCTGACAAGGAGTTTAAATAATTGATTTATTTTATACAATTTAATAGAGAAGTGAACACCTTTCTACCCTCTGGGTTCCTATAATTGTTTTGTGATTTAGGTCCACGACATGCCCTCTTATTATAAGTAATCTGCACCACAGACACTCCACAAAACTGCAAGCCTCTCAGTTTTTGTCATGACCCCCCTCCCCGCCACGCCGCAGGCTGCTGCAGTTGATGGCCTTTATGAAAATATAATAAATTCAATCAGCAGCTGCAAATTTCATGAGACGTCCATCTTCTTGCCGGATTTCTACCAGCATGTCAAAACAATCCGTGAATCTTCCCCAGATGATCCGTGCATTGAATTGCAAATTCCTGCAATTTAGAACCCCGATATCTGAATTTCAGTTACCGTACAAGGGAGAGAGAGAGAGAGAGAAAGAAATGACAGACTTTAACTGTACCGTTTGACTTACTTGCAGAGGAAAGCACTGGGCCGTGATGCAGAAAGGACTTGAGTGCTTCGAAGTCATTAAACTCTCAGCCAAGACGTGTTTGTGTCAGTGTAATTAAAGAAGGGAAGGAATAACTAAAGCAGCCGCTTGAATAGTTTGGCGAAAACTAATCTAGGTGCCCCAGCAAGCAGTCTGATGTTCTCCATAGCCCTGCCTAAATCTGTCAATCACCCGGTACAGGCCTTTAGAATGAAAGATGAATGCCCACCAGAAAAAAAAAAAAAGGACACTGATGAAGACAGCCATTTCAAAATATCAACAGCAGCTGCAATTTATAAAAAAAAAAAAAAATTCAGGTCTTCTAATAACAGTGTATGCCTAAAAAAAAAACTGCACAATTATCGAGCACATTGGATCTACAGTCAGATTCTATTCAGAAAAAAACTGCAATGTAGGAGGAAAAGAAAACAGAAATAATATGCCTCTGGAATTATCTATAGCCTATGTCTCCCGACTGCTCACTCAGACTCATTAATATTTTTTAATTTATGCAAATTGATGGATAATAATTGTTTCAACTCCAAGTTCAATTATGGTTAAATTGTGACTTCAGACAAACAAAAATAAATAAATAAATAAATAAATAAAAATGTAGGCGACAACAGAGAGTAAATCTGGAAGCGGTAGATTGAAAGGGATGCAAAGAATAACAGTCTGCTCAGAATGAAACTTGGAACTTTGGATGCATTGTTAGAACAGCAGCACCCCTGTAGAACAGTAATGAAGGGGCTGCTCTGTCAACCTGATTCCAAAAAGTCAGGGAAAGGTATTCAATTTTTTTTGTACAAAAAAAAAAAAAAAAAAAAATCATAATTGTTTAACTCAATTTAAAAAAAAAATAAAAATAAAGTAGTTACAATTTTGCCTCCAGTCTTTGCCAATTATTATTGCCCTACTGTAGGATTTTCATTTAAGGAAAATCAGTCTTCAAATACAGCAAGTTAAATATGTGAAAGAACACTTTTTTGAATGCTAAACCTTTGTTCTAATTTTCTATACGATGCTGGCTCAAAATCCCTTTATCAGCAATACTAAATATAAAAAATGCTACAAGTATTGCTTATTTTAATAGTAAGCATTTCAAGAAACAGCCACCCATAAACATCAGACAAGTCTTTTCCCAAGAGGACATGCACAAATCTAATTGTACCTCCCACGCACTGTTGACACACAGTTAATTGGGAACAAATAAATAGTTTGTCAGTTGATCCAGAACTACAATGTACTGTATTTGCATGGGCTTACTCTTCTATATGGGATAACCGGTAAGATTCCACAGTGCATGGCTTCAGATTTAGAGGGCTCTTTTGTTTTGGTTGGAGGGGATGGCTCATTGTGTTTCTTATTAGCATACCTTCAAGTTAGTTTCTTTATATTGTAGCTCACTTTCAGAAAACTGTGTGGAAAGGTGTTAGTCTCTGCTCCCATAAATGAATCCAAGTGTGACAGGCTGGTGAGTTGATAGAGGCCCAGCGACAGTCTGCAGTTCAAAAAATATATACTTTTATTATAAATAAACACAAAATAAAAGTGCCCAAGGGCAAAATAAAGGGATTTAAACACAAAAAAAAGACCAGTACAAAAAACAAACTTACAAAAATAAAGGTTTCCAGGCTGGGCAATGCCTTCACTGGATGTAGAATTCACAAATCACAAAAACCCACAAACACCAACCTCCTTCCTTAGCTCCCTCCTCCTCAATGAGAAGCAGAGGCCTCCTTTTATGTCAGGTGGCTGGGCGCTGATTGATCATTAATTAAACTAATCATCTAATCAACTAATCAACCCCAGCCACCTGAACATAATAAACTCAGGCAGGTAGGGGAAATTAACCCCATCCCTGCCAATTTAAAAAGGGCAGAGCTTTGCTCTGCCACACCAAGCTTAACCCTATTACAGTATATACTGTACCATCAGATTCATATCAATAAATGTTGAGGTGGTGTTTCAATAGTAAATACAGAAAAGGGAACTGGAAGCGGGAGAAGTCTGCAGCATGTCCTGTGAGAGGCAACAGTGGATACTGCAGCTCCACAGCTGTGTAAGGTCACAAAGATGCTCTCAAGCCCAACTGCGGCTAGAAGTGAGAAACATGGGAGCACTGCAGCTGGAAGGCTGGCCTTGTATATTATTATCAGAACCCAGCAGCACACACAGTAGAGCAGGGATATAAACTCCCAGAGAGTTGGAGTAACTTTCCAGACGCTGACCCTCACAATCAAGGGGGATTTGATAAACTCCACGGAGGTGGGAGGGAACACGAAGGCAGTCCGAAACAGCCAACTCTGTGGGAGTCAGATTTGACAGGAAGAAGCTGTGTGGCGAAGACTAAAAACTATCTCATTAATTCTTACTAAAAGAATAAGGAATTGAAGAGCTTGCTGTAATCAAGTGAACAAGCACAAAGCAAGGGCTCAGACTTTACCAAAGCTACTTGTGCACCTTAAATAACTGTGTGGAGGTCTGGATTGGTTACAGGTCATGGCCAGCGTATTGCAAACAAGAGATGTTTGTTTCAGAGCCAAGATGAACCACCGTCTGTGTTTTGGCCAAGTTGTTTTTTGATCCATGGGCATTCAACTGCAAACTACGTAGGAATCATGAGAAAACATGAGGAAATTCATTATATTGCTTGAGAAACACAACAGGAGATCAACTACAGCTGCAAATGCCAACCGTTTGGATAAGCGGACAATAATTACTATAATAGATGCACATTAATAGAAAATGCTGTCTTTCAGGTTTGAGGTTATGAATGAAAAGATTTGAAACTTGTAACAAATTCAAAATCTACAGCACACCCATCCCTACAGTACCTAATTCTGTCTTGCAGGCACACTCAGTTTGATACAGAAACACGTATTCAATCACAGATGATAAAGCTACAGTAATGAAGAAAACAAGGACATAGCTTTACATTTTGCAAGGGTGAAACGACAAGGCAACACTGAAATTAAACCAAAAGATTAACTCTAACAATAGGTCAGCTGCAGAAACATAATAGTACCAGAACTGAGAGATATTAGATAGTTTCTTAATTTGCACATTAGTCACATACAGTACAATAACAGAATAGAAATCCAAGTAAATAGATTGGGACCACTTGCAATTAGCAGACACTTCTGCCTCTTTTCCACTGTACAGCCAAGCTGCGCCGGGTAGGGGCCGTACCGAGCACTCACAGTACGGTTAAGGAGTGCCTCGGTTATTCATTATTGTTATTAATTAACTCAGTTTGACACATGGCATTCAAAAATTAACAGACCAAGCAATACAGCTATATCGTCTATCGATATATTTTGTAAATATACTTAGAATTTCTTTATAATCCACACATTATTTACATTACATTACTTCCTGACCATCTGTCCGCAGAGAAACTAGAGCCTGCACTTCCTCAGCGTCCCAAGGCTGTGCTTTTCTTTCATCACACTCGCTGCCCGCCATGTTTGTTGTTGTCTTTCTGTAGATTCAGATGTCGTGTGGCCGGAGTTTCATGGTTTGGTTCTCGCTTGGTTTGACAAACAGCCAGTTGAGAACCACCCGTACCCGTACCATACTGTACCGAGCCCTCACGGGTCGGATGTGACAGTGGAAAGGATTATTACAATACTGTAACAGCCTACAGTGTTTTGATTTAAGTGCAGAGGGAGACTGTGGGTTGGCTTTTGGATTTGTGCAGGGTCGTCCATGGATTTTTCACCTTCATTTATAAATTACATTAATATTAATTATTTTTCAATTTGTTAAAAAAAAAAAAAAAAAAATTACTTCAATTTGGCGCTGCAATGTTTATTTTAAATTGAACAAAATGACTGCGCCACTTAAAAGAGGGCGGCCTTTATACGAGGGTAACTTATTAATAATACTACAATTTTCAAACACAGCAATATTTTATTACATGATTTATGACATTTTAAAAGTATCGGTTTGGTTATTTTCTGTAATGCGGTAGCCTACAGGTAGGTAGCAGTGTCTGTGGCTAACCTACTTTGACTAGAGTACATTTAATCGGTGACAGTTACCGAGAGCCTATTTGGTGGGAGTTGGAAGGTCAGGGGAGTACTGTACCAGCGAATCAGGAGCGTGTATTGGTTGTTAAGGGGCGGGACAATGCTGGTGTTGCAGTTAAATCCAAGAGTATGACGTAGATGTTTTTCTACACCAAAATTTCAGAATATAAATTGGATTTCTGTAAAAAGAACTACAATAGATCCTATACGATTATTTTTTTTCTCACTGTAACTTGGTTGTTTGTAATTTCTCTACAAGAAAACCAAAACTAAATCTTCTCATAGATAGTAAGCACACTGTTTTTATTTGTACGGGATTGAGCACAGGAATTACAATTTAAACAAATAAAACAAAACAACAAAACCACCTATAAGAACTTCAGAAGGACTGCTGTTCTGTGTGTAGTTTATCTTGCATTTTCTTTCAGAACTGTACTACCATAAAATAAAATGTGCTTATTATGTGTGTGTGTACATTAGTTTGTAATTTAGGTGCTAGACTGAGGCTCCCGTTTCTTTGGGGGCGTTACATGTACATAGTCAGTGTTGTTCTTTTTTTTTTTTTTTTTTTTAGTAGGGGGAGAAAAAAAAAACCCTTAATATTTATATGCGCTCTTCCATACACTGGAACGTGTTTTATTTATTTCAGACATCTATGAACATATTAATACACCTTACCTGGTGGCAGGGAGGCAGATTTTACAGGAAATAAAGCATTTCACTTTATTATATCATTTACCTACACATTTACATTTACTTCTGGCAGACGAACACCTTTAAAAACATGTAAAAATAAATAAATAAAAATGGTTTGAATATTGAAATATTTTTCTCCAGTACTTTATTCGCTTAGGAACTGTGAAAATGCTCTGATAGCAACCCCCTCCCCTTTGTCCAACCAACCGCCAATGTGTTTCTATTGAACCTAATCAAAATTGACTGTACAATGTTCACTTAGGAACCCAAGGCCTTCCATTTACATGATCAGAGTGCATCTGATAGAAGGACTGCACAGTCATTTCATTATTTATATTAAATATTTACATGGGTTAGCGCTCCGAGATACAGCACCCAAGTTATAAGGACGCACTGCCGTCAAGGTTGCAGTACAACAATCATGCATACAGAATTGTTTTGGTTTGGAGTACAACAGAGCAAGAGGGCCGCCCTTTTAATCCTGGCCCCTCTTTCATGATTCCTTAACAGGCACTTTGTGCACTTTCTATTACCTCAGAGGAGAAAAGCGTTTCTAGTTTTTGATTGTTTTGATGGTTGATGGGGGAGGGGGTCATTTTCACTGTAATGTGGAGGCTGTGCAATATGAAAGCAATCCAAACTGGATGATTCAAACAAACAGGAAAAAAAAGGCAAACAGCTCTGGGAGGAGGGAGCAGGAAGGCTGCCAGCACAGTGATGAGGCCCTGCTCTCTTCACAGGCCAGCAATACCATTAAAATTAGAAGCACCAGCCAGGCGGATATATGGGGTTTGGATCAGCCCCAGCTAGATTCTGCATCTGTGGCCACCAAGCAAGAATCTTGCGCTGCGGAGTGCATGGCAAATCCTGCACAGATGCACTATTTACTGTAAGTTACTTTTGTTTGCATTCCAACAATGCCTTATTTCCCCCCCCCCCTCCTTATATTTTTGATCCACCAAAAAACTATTGTTTTTATTCTTATTATCATTATTATTTTTAAATGGTTTGGCTTATTTGAGGCCATGTAGTAACAACCTTTGTATTTCTAAAGTCTGACCCCCTATATTAAATATTTTACCAAGAACCAGAAAATCTCCAGTGGACATAAACAAAAGCAAAGTACATAAACTGTACTTAATGGAACACTGCCATCACAATAACAGGCCATGACAGGGAAGTCATGTGACCACTGCATTCCAGCATGTGATCCATCCACATTTCCTAATTGGCTTTAAGGCACTGACTGAATTAGGCGATTGCAAATGAAATCTTTTAAAAAAAGCCCCGTTCACTGGATATTATTTTAGGAATGAGCAGGTGCAAAATACATTTAGTCTAGCTGCAATGTGGTTGTTACATGAACACCCTAAAACCTTTCTGGGACCCTAGATTGAAATAAGCCATTTACTGTGCATACAGTATGTTATATGTCATTTTGCCGTGCTTATTTTTTAGCTATTTTCGTTTTATGCAAATTGTTTTTCCGGGCTTTCGCTTTTTATATACCAGTATGAAATTGCTGTTTTCGGTTACTTTCATTTTTATTCTGTCACAATATGTATATTAACTTGGCAGTACTTTAATTGTACCTTCTGTCCTTTGCTTTCTTCCTCAATGAAATCCTTATGGTCACAGGCATATACTTCTGGGTTTTTTTGTGCATTTAGGCATTTTTTAAAAAATTTCGCCACAACTTGAAATTCTGTTTAAATTTCACGGGTGTGTAAATCATCCCTATCGAACTGTCTTCTGTTTCTTGTAATCTCGCAAGCGTGTTGCAATCCTCCAATAGAAATGTAGGAATTTGCTGCCACTCTGTAGTTGGGGTGAGTTTAAAGTATTCAGAAGGCGAGACAAGGGGGACATTGCACAACTGCACTGGGAAAGTTTTTTTTTTTTTTTCTATTTTAGGTATTTCATTTCTTCTTTTCACGGGGAAAGGGATCAAGTCCTTCTTTATTTTGTTTCCCCAAAAGAAGCCCATATATATTTTATAACTGGTGAGTTCAGTGACCCTTTTATATATTTTTAAGCCTTGATGTACTTTACAGTGTATTACACAGGTCATTAGTGACCCCAAAGCAGACCTTTATGCCAAATCCTTAGGTGATGTGATGTATCTTTTTTTCCCTCCCTGAACACCAATCCCCTGAGTGTACAGCAGCAATACCCATCCATCTAAGTGGTTAAGACCAACACAGCCAAGAAGGATGGTGAACAAGATCCACACAAAGAACCCCTGGGAAAGAGTCTTTGCCTTCCGTTTGGTAACAGCCCTTATTTCTGTGTGCAGCGGGTGATAAAGTAGGTGGAGGAGGAGGAGGAGGAGGCACACTGTCTCATGTCAACATGCTTCAGGGAATAACACAATGCACTGAATGACCTGTGCTTCTCACCTTTAACCTTCCCCAAGTCGCAGCAACAAAAATATAGGCTGTGTTATCAATCTGCATAAACTATATTTGGTACACAGACAGTAGCCCTTTTTTACAGAGATTAGTAAGACACTGAAGAATGCTGGATGTATATTGGAAATGCATTCTCAGAGTTGAAAGATGGGAGATTGATTGGTTTAGTGGAAATTGTGTTATAGGCTATCGCTGTACCATTTTGACCTTGAAAGAAACTGTGTCCTCTGACAAGCAAAAGAAAATTTTAAAAAAGGTATTACTGTAGAACTTGCACCAGAGATAACATTTTACATTTTCACATAAACCTACAAGTAAAAGGGCATTTACTACCATTTAACAGATATAGTAACGCATCAATAGATATTCCATTTGATCCTAATAGGTAATAACTTTCTTAAATATATATTCCAAAGTTAACGGACATGCAATTAAATATTGCATATTATTGTTATTCTAAAATAAGCAATAAAAGATGCCTTCATGTGCACATTATTTTATGAAACTAAAGGTTACAGAAAATGTCTACTGTGCTGTGGAGGCCTAATTCATTGTTTGTGAAAGAATTTGAGGGAAGTATGGACAGTATTGCTAAATTGTTTAATCTGCAAAAAGGCATGTCTTCTAAAACAAGGCTGCTGAGTTTTGCCCAGCATGTGCAGTTATGAAGAGCCCTTTACACAATGCCACTGAGGTGGATGACCTTCAACCTAACAACTCCATGCAATGCATATCGATATACTCATCATCACAACCCCAAGATGGAACTCAACCCCTCTCACACCAATTTTACTGCAAAGCAATTGAGTTTCTACCGAACATTTGTTTTTATTTTATTTTAATTTTATTTTTTCTGGTCCAAGGTAAGATAACCTAACGAAACAAGTAGCATACAATCAGAAACATGGTACAATGTATCTCATATATTAAGCAAGACTGCAATATACTGTACTGTAGGTCTACTTTAAATCAGTAAAACTTTCCCTTATTAAACCAGCAGGAAACTAGTCTGAACAATAACTGTACTGCAACCAGTTTTTTGTTGTTGTTATTTTATACCTTTGAAATGGTTGTATTCCACTCGTAAAATTGTATCTGCATGTTCACTTTATAAAGACTGTCCTATATGTACGCTTTTAGCCAAAGGGTGCTACAGTCATTTGAAGCAGGATCAAAAAAAAAAAAACAAAATTTTTTTTGTCAATACTGATGTGAAGGATCAGTCCTTTGCCTTTTAGAAGCTGATACAAAAACGAAATCAAATTGTGCCAACATATGTGTTGGTTTTGTGCTGCGGCCTACAGTAGCATTGGGCTCTTTTCAACCCCACCCTTCTATTAAATTGAGTGTGAACACCATACCATCTGTTGGTGCGCTAGGAATAAGTCATTACAAAACATAATTATTCCAGTATGACTGTACTGTGAGCTGTGAGGAAAGCCTAAACCAAGCAACAGTAGAGAGGATGTATTCATGCAGCACAGTGTCAGGATTCAACCATGCTGGTTTCACAGAAAACCAACACTTTTGCAAGGATCGCTGTTTTTTTTTGTCGATAGTCTGTCCACCCATTGCTCAGTTTAAACCCTTTTACAATAGTCACTATTTGTTCAACTAAATCAGTACAGTTTCAACACCTTGGCTTCACTTTTGCAGCACTGTAAATATCCCCCACCCTTGCCTGCTCTCACCAGGATCAATTTTGGCAGCACTGTGTTATTCATAAGCCTGAAGCAAAAATTGTCAGTTTCTTACACCAGACATTGTGTTATTGTTGTTTCTGCTATGCAATTAGCATATCGCCTAACTTATCTGTCTTGTGACTCCACGTTTTTGCATAGTTTACATTAATACAACATTTTTGCTCTACTGTACTTATCCGAGAATTGCAAAGGAACATACTGTATGGTTTAGGTCTTATTATATTTCTGTATTCTTCAATGTGTTGCAACATTATAGTTATTACCAATAACAGTATGAACGACAAACAGTATTAATATGATGCCTTATTTTAACAAGGGATTGATTTACTATCTACTCTTAATTCCCATATATTCTAAGAATAGCATTATAAGAAAAAAGGTGGGGGATAAATGACAAGCAAAGGTGTACTTAGAAGGTATAGTGCAGGCAGTATACTTAGGTAGCACTGTAATTCCACCAGTTGTTTGTAGGATTTTTTGTAGGATTTTCTTTTTGTAGGATGATCAACGACTTGGTACTGGGAAATGGGGGGGGGGGGGGGGGGGGGTGTAACACAGGCACACACAGCTGCTGGATGTGGGAATGTACTGTGACCAATTCTCAAAATGTTGAGGAAATGGCTGCTTCAGGGCGCCTGCAACCTTTGTGGGATATAATTTCCAAATAGAAAGGCAAAGTACCAAGGATTATTAGTTCCGCTCTCAAATCTTTGAGAATCGAGCCCTGGGTCTACATAATAAATTACTGTCACTGCCCTGGCTGAAAAACTTGAAGGAATGGAGCAACCAGTGAGCCAATTTATCCTATTCTTCAAACAGACCTGCAGTTCAATAACCACACTTTCCCACAGATATCATCTGAACATGTCTATAAATAAATGAAGCACACATTTAAAAGTCAATGTTTTGGATCATGTTTTCCCTAAATCCTGGGAGATGCTGTCATGCAGATGCTGAAATGTAACCCAGTCCAAAGAGTGCTAGTTTAAAAGGATTGAGAAGTAAACAAACATCTCCACTCTAGATTTAAAATACTTGTCTGTTGTGTTTGTTTTTTTTTTTTTTAAGAAAAGATCTGAAAGCAAGTTTTGGCAGTTTAACAATGAGTCAGTTTGGGTTATTTAAAATGTTGCCCATGAACTAATATAATCTGAACTGATTAAAATGCAAATCTTAATTCAAATACACAAAGATGGTTCTTTCAGTAAACACAAAATGTTAATTCATCATTTATTTAAAACAGCCGGTCAAATACTGTAAATTATGTTGTGATATGCTATGCAATGACCAAGAAGAAGAGTACAAATCTGAAAGAAAATATTTCGCACAAGAAAACCACTTTTAAATTTGGGCTATTAACATTCCAATGCTAATTTTAGCAAAGAAACAATCTGCCCTACTGTACATGCTACTGTTTCTAAGATTTAAAAAAAAAAAAAAAGTTTCACCTAAAGAATATTGGTTATACCCTCTATGGTACTACTTACCTAGGTGCAAAACCTAATTACAGAATTATTTAGTGAAGAAAAAGGCAACATGCTTTCATGCATACTATAAAGCACATGGTGTTTTTTTGTTTTTTTTTTTAAATCAAAAGTTAATTTCCTACTAATATATTATTACATTAGGATTTCAACACAGCACTACTAAAGGATTGATGGTTGGGTTCATAGACTGCACTGCTGTGTGTCTCCACACTTAAAACCAAAAGAATGGAAAACGGCAGTAAACGGCAGCAAATTGAACAGTAAAGCGCTTTGTGAAGGTGGTCCACTATGAAAAGCGCTATATAAAATAAAGATTGATTGAAAAATAAAAGATTGATAGTAAGCCTGTAATCCACAGAATGCTTAAAACAGCAATAGAGCTCTCTGAGGTGATCCTCATTCAGCAACATCCACTGTTCAGAGCAGGCATGCGTCAACCCTGAGCCTTCAGCATGATTGAGATTCCTGAAGTGAATGTGTGAGATAGCTTTGTTTCCTATTGGAATACTTCAGAAGGTTACTGATGCCAAAGTGAAACAGGTGCGAAAAGCAGACTTGCTCGGCACTACAGAGAGCAGGCATTTCCACCTACAGTTGTTAAAACCCTTTGGTTATTGCCTCGGGTCCCCAAGCCCACACTATAGGATCAGTTTAGGATGAAAAGAGCTCACTTTAGAAGCACATATGGCTTAAATAATATATTGAGATATTTATTTTAAGATCATTTGAAACGCAAGTTAGACTGGACCCACCCTTTTATTCTGCCATTATCCAAATCTACTATTTTTAGCACATTCAATTTGTATTGCAAATCATATCCAGGGCAAAATTAGAAAGCAATATCTACTGTAATTCCTAGTGTCTGTCAAAAAGAAGAGGAGTTAGGTTGTGTTCTCAAATGACAGCAAGAATTATTTTAAAAAGGTGGGCTAGAGGACCTTAAGATCTGCAAGGATAAAATGCAATGTCATATGCCGTCAAGTACTACAGTAATCTTCGCGTATAGGAACACCTCCTAAGAAAACACTTTGCTAAGGGAACACCCTTGTGGCGAAACAGATTTTTCCCATTGTAAATGCTCCAGGTAAACGAACAGGAACTTCGCGTTAAAGAACACCTTACTGGGACCAATAGCGATTCGTTCACAATGGATACAGAACTGTCATCGCGAGAGTGTCTTGAAGCACACCCATGTGTTTATTAAATCTTTCCAGAACCGTCGTCATATCATTTAATTGTTTTGTACTCTGATTTCCACAAGTGCACCTCATCGCTACCAAATGGCATGTAAACAAATGGCAAAATGTGCCGTTGTTTGCTACACAAAGCTGGAAATTGTTAGAGCTCTTGAAAAAAAACCTGACCCAGTCACAAGTCGCCAAGCAATTTTGGATTTCCCATTCTGTTAAATACTGCACATGTCTCTGGGCTGGATTAACCTATACGCAAATGACACTACTGTGTAGTACCCCCACGAGGTCGCAGTTTGTTTAAGATATTTTTCAAAAACTGTGCGGGCGGAAGAGAGGCGCAAGAAGCTTGTTTTTAGTTAATTTTGTTATTTTATGACGGATAGCTTTTTATGTTTGTGATCCATACTGCATAATTTTGTGTTCTATGTTCCCACTGATGTCTGAATGTTAATTAAAATGATCATTAACAGTGAAATTTAATTCTTATCACTCGCCTGCGATTTCTGTCGTACAAGGCAATAAGGCATACACAGTTTAACAAGCCCCATGCCGAGCTATGATCAGCAGAGAAAAAAAAAGCCTAAAGTACCCAGAGAAGTTATCTAATTCAATTCAAAGACACTTTCTCATTATTACTGATTGGTACTGAAAAAATGTGTGAATTGCAAACGAAATGTCACCTTGCAGGTTTTTAACAGGTGCTGTGAAAGAGCGGGCTGGAAATGTCTGCTCCGCTCCCCCGCTCCATATACAATTGGCTTGCTCCGCTCACACTCTCTGTTCTCAACGCAGGGCCGGATTAACCAATATGCCAAGAACACCATTCGCCATAATATGAATAGGGCCTGCATTTTGTAACGTCTGTAGGGGTGCTGTGTTAATTTAGTTTGACAGTTAGTTTATTAACATTACATTAACCCTACGGTACGTCCATTACTTTTGCCCACAGCCGGCAGCTAATTTCATAGTACATAGTGATGTATGCTTTTTGACCGTGTTGTTTTGCTTTAGTTTTATTAACGTTGGTTTGTCTTTTACTTTATTATTTGTTTATTAACATACACTTGCTTATTGTTTTGCTTTTACTTATTCAGTTCATTTCATATGTTGATGCACGTGCATCATGACAAGTAATACACATGTATTTATTTATTGATTCATAGTGTGTCTTTTAGCTAACTGTTTTCAAGAACACTTCCCTTGCTTCCCCGGGGGGTGGGGGGGGGGGTTCTCTTAGCCGAAGACTACTGTATTTAAAGTAATAGATTTGCGCTTCGCAAACTTTAATGCTTTCTTGGAGGGTTTGGGTAAAAAGAAACATCATGGCAAACAGAATACACAGTAAAGGAGTTGTGTAAATTATTCCTGAATAAAACTCCCACTTAAAGAGGAATACAGGAAGCCTGTAGTCCTGGTCTACAGACCCAAAGAGGAAAACAAAAACAAAACAAAAAACGAGTAAAAAAAAGACGGTCTAAATTGCTGTGAACAGGGCTAACACTCGGCTGGTAGGCCTCTGTCAAGTTGAAACTGGTTTTTGACACGTTGAAATTAAACCAGGTTAAGCAGTCTTTCTTAAAACTCATTTTTAGATTTAAACTTTATCCAGTTTAATTGCAACACAGCAATTGACCCACAGAGTTATTTAAATGAAACTTAACATAGATGTGTTTTTTTTTTTTTTTTTTTTGTCAACTGGTGGTAAATGTTTTGTGAATATGTAGTCTAACCCAGTGGTTTTCAACCTGTAGTACGCGTGCCAGTACTGGTACGTGACAGGCTTGCAACTGGTACACACCTGCAGTTATTCTTTATGACAGCGCAATTCCTCAACCACAATACTCCCTTAAATCGCACCATCGTAATGTATCAATCTGTTTGTACCACTGAAATCACAAGAGAATCACAATTGTGGTGAACTCTTGTCATATAATTAGATTATGCAGTCACATTTTCAGTAAGAAAACCAGTTGTAATGGGGTAGGTCTTAATGCGGTAGGTTTTACAACAGCCATTTATGATTTCACGTATTCAGTGGTCCCTGCTGGAAACACTGGTACTTGAGATGAAAAGGTTGAAAACCACTGGTCTAGACTTTTGAGTACTGCTGCAACAGTTCTTATGAAAGAACAGACAAGTCTGTTCTGACAAAGATTGTAACAAAGACTGATCTTTGGAAAATATTCAAACTTCTTAATAAAAAATAACAAACAACAACAACAACAACAACAACAACAACAACAACAACATGATACCCTGAGTGGTGAAAATCTGTTTTTCTACTGGTACTGGAAACAAAACAGTTCAAATATTCTTAAATTGCTTTTATAAAAAAAAAAAAAAAAAAAAGCATTTTGAATAACTTGAATGTTGTAACTGTTCTACTGTGGCAGGAACCCTCCCACAATCACAACTGTTACAGTTGATTTGAACACTAGGTAGTATTTACAGCAGTCATTACAAAGGGTGAAGATTAGAAGAAAACATATGCCAGGCTAACCAAAGCTGAAACAGCCCTTGCTGTAAAGTACAGTATAAGCCCCTCTGTCCTAAAAATGTAAACAAAAGTTTACAAAAGAGAGGAGGCCATTAAGCCCATCTTGCTCGTTTGGTTGTTAGTAGCTTATTGATCCCAGAATTTCATCAAGCAGCTTCTTGAAGGATCCCAGGGTGTCAGCTTCAACAACATTACTGGGGAGTTGGTTATAGACCCTCACAATTCTCTAAAAAAAAAGTGCCTCTTATTTTCTTTTCTGAATGCCCCTTTGTCTAATGTCCATTTGTGACCCCTGGTCCTTTTTTCAGGTTGAAAAAGTCCCTTAGGTCGACACTGTCAATATCTTTTAGAATTTTGAATGCTTGAATCAGGTCACCATGTAGTCTTCTTTGTTCAAGACTGAACAGATTCAATTCTGAATAGGCCATGCCTTTAAAACTCTGAATAATTCTAGTCACTTTTCTTTGCACTCTTTCTACAGCAGCAATATTCTTTTTGTAGCGAGGTGACCAGAACTGGACACAATATTCAAGATGAGGTCTTACCAAGGCATAGTTTTAACATTACTTACCTTGGTTTAAATTCAACACTTTTCACAATATATCCGAGCATCTTGTTGGCCTTTTTTATAGTTTCCCCACATTGTCTAGATGGACATTTGAGTTAACTTAAACTCCTAGGTTTTTTTCATAGTATCTCCCGATATTTATAATGCACATTTTTATTTCCTGCGTGCAGTACCTTACACTTTTCTCTATTAAATGTCATTTGCCATGTGTCTGCCCAGTTCTGAATCTTGTCTAGATCATTTTGAATGACCTTTCCTGCTGCAACAGTGTTTGCCACTCCTCCTATTTTTGTGTCATCTGCAAATTTAACAAGTTTGCTTACTATCTCACTCCATTTTGAGGTTTCTCCTCTAATCAGTACTTTGTTTTCTAATCGGTACTTTGTTTTAACCACTCCCTAATCCATGTACATGCTACTCCGATAAAGTTAAACATGAACACTTGGAACACTGCCAGACATTTTTCACGTACCATCGGAATCACATTTAAGTCACTCAAACCTGCTTCATTAAGTTACATTGAACACTGTCACAGGATATTAGGTGTTCTGTGGCTGCATTTCTCCAAGGGACAAATGACTGCAAAATGTTGCCTGCCCTGTGTGCAGAAGCATGGAGAGAGATGTCTCCAGACATGTCTTGCTGCTGAATGAAAAAACAATTGCAGTGCCGTTAAATTTGTGGGTTTAGCAACAGGGCCCCCTAGAGGCATGTTCTGTGTACCGGTGTAGAAATGTGTGACAGTTTGCAACAAGATTGGTTTGTTATTTCAATTTTAAGTAAATTAAAACTTGAACAAATAAAATAAAGCTTATGGTACAAACAAAAATCTAACTTAGGAAATTAAAATACAGATTCTTGTTAATAAAATAAGCTAGCTTTACACATTATGAACATTAAGTAAACAGGTGGAGTTGCATACCAAGCTATGGTTAAATAACTCTTATTGTCAACAGAGAAGAAATAAAATAGAGGCTGAATTCACTGATGGGTTAAAAAAAACATACATTTTTTTATGATTCTACACATCTTTTCTGGCAAGGGTTCTCCATATATACAGTGCAAGAACTTCTGGCTTGTGTACACTCACCAGCCACTCTGGCATTTGAGAAGAACACAGAGAATAGCTCACTAGCCCTGTGTAATGTTTCTTATTCTGAATGAATTACTACATACAGTAACTTATTACAACATACAGGAACAAAGAAAAGTATCAGAGCTAATACAAGAGCAGCATAAGATGGCAAAACTCCATTGAGGCACACACTGACCTACTGTACATTGTAGCTTTAGCTGCCGTTAGTTTGTCTCGCAAAGCGCTGCATCAAATTACATGCATTTTCTCTTGGTCAACAGTCTGACCAATACAACCATGGTTTGGTTTTATGAGCCACCTCCCACATGTTCATATAGTAGCAGGCTTGTTTCAGTGAACACCCTCCTAGTCTGTAAAGCACAATCCTGACAATTAATGATTGGATGAATAGCAGAGCACGGCTTCCATTGGCTGAATAGTGAAAAGGTAGCCTAAATATGGGCAATTCATACCATTCACTTAGAACATAAGAACAGGCCATGGAGGCTAGAAAATCTAATCTGAAGATCAGCTTCCGAGGCTCGTGTCCATTAAGCAGAACAGCCTTGGAAGTTTTATTGAACGGAGGTGAGAACACTGCAGTACTGTAATATCTCCTTCCCATGCCCCAGAGACCCGGGATGAAAACCCTGCTGCCTCTGATACTGCGTTTCTATGTTAATTTACCAACCAGCATTGGTTGCCAAACCGAGCTTGCCCTGTTTTGTTTCTGACCCTTTCCCAAAGCATGATGTGTAGAAGTATGTCACAACATTGACCGATCAAGTAATGAATGGACCTGAACATTGAATCCACATCCAGGGTAAGCAGACTCTCCAGCCTTTAATATTCTTGCATCATACGTAAAGCTCCAAAGAATTGTTAGGATTGTCGGAATCAAAGCAATAACGTCCAGCCTTTCGGTTTTGTAAACAAATAAATGCGACCTTAGCCGCAAGGCTTGCTGGGAAAGAATCATCAGTCAGACTTGCACTGCATAGAAACACTGAACTGAGGTGACTATCAAGACGGGTTCATGAGGAATGCGGGAGAACCCGAATCAGCTCTCTTTGGCGGTCAGTCCGTGCTCATGGAAACAAGATACTTTTCTGTTCCTTTGGTTTGAGGAGATAACTTCTCTTTTCAAGCTGCAGTGTCAGAATGCTGCGATGGATAGTGTGCAGTAACCCAAGCCTTGGTTACTCAGTGAGCCAAACAGATCCTGAGCCCATCAGTGAAAAACTTTTACTGTTTTCTTGGTCAGGCTACACTTGCTTTTCCACTTCTTTGAACCAACTGCCTATAGCATTATCTTTGAAACACTCACCCTGAAGGTCACTGGCACTGTAGCATCGATTTATTTCTGGACAGTGTGACAGTCCCCCACAAAACTGATTCTTCAAAATGTTCTTCTCCACACAGCCTAGTGACACGAGTCTCACTGTGAAGTGTCAGTCTTAATGAAAGTCATGTCACAGTAGAGAGAGACCCAAGAGCAAACAGTGCATTCTTTTAGTTTGTCATGGACATCAAAAATATGTTGCATTGCAATCATTAGAGTCTAAAGGTACCACACAACTATATGGAAAAGGATTAAAAAAAAATAACTGGACCCAAATGGCAGCAAAGAAAACAGCATCTGCTGTGTTTAACTACACTGATATAAGGTCCATTGAAAAACCAAATCACACAAAAACGCGTTCTTCACTAGTCACCCTTTCCTTTTCCACTAGGGGTCACTCGAAGGTCAATATAGTGCAGTGTAAAGGCAATTCGTTTTTTTTTTTTTTTTTTTTTTTTTTTAAGTGTATTTATTTGATTGTATATTTTAATTATTTCAGTTTAACAATTCTAGGCATATAAAAACGTAATTCTAGTCCACTTCTGCTCTATTGGAATGTGGTAAATTCGTGGGTAATGCATTCCTTGTAGGGGCTGGGTTTAAATCTGACAGCTGATCTCACGTGTGCAACACAGGGCTGATCATGATTTAATCAACCTTGTGTAAACGCCGCTGGCTTTGTCGCGCATTTTACTGTATCAGGAAATCCACGTGTTATTCATCAACCACTTATCAGGGGTAATCGTATGATAACGACAGACAGGCGGTTATATAAGTGATTCCCCAGTGCTCAAATGAATGCTTAAAAGGAGTTATATCTTATCCCTGCGGGGTACGTTAGGGTGATACAATGAAATTCAGTCTGCTGTCTCTGCATATTTAAAACTTTGCAAAGTAACGAAGCGTTTGATGGAAGTAAATAATTTTCAACAAAATACCCCTCAACTCACCTGTCCAAGTTTTCTGCTCAGGGATATAATAATATTTGTTTCCGAGAGTATCGGTCCCCATGTGCTGTTTTACTATTCCAAACGTTCTCCGTAATAAAGCCCCAGTTTTGCTCATGTTTAAATATTAACAAGAAGATAACTGTTTTAAACAACTGCATTCATCTCCAGTTTATTTCCATGTAACACCGTTGTTTACTATTGGCTGTACTATTGCCTTTTCACCCTACAGCCAATCAAAAGCTGTGTTGTTTGGATGAACTTTCACATTTCAGTATGGCTGCGCCCTGTCAGTAAGTTTGTTATGAAGCATCGTTTTTGTTGTTATTTAATTATTTTGATTAGAGATTTATTTTTCGATTTCTAATTCAACGGTGAACATGTATGATCTCGTCGTTTAAAGCTTATATTGAAATATGAATTCGTTATGTTTTTGATTAATAATCAAATCATTACTTAATAATAGTATAACAAATAGGATTTACAATCTCGCTGATGACACAACATGTTGGGGTTGCTGTCAGCTAGACAGACTGGATTAGACGATCCTCTTCGCCTCAAACGAGCTGAAGTTACGAGAAGGTAAGACTTCATTACCGCATTCTATTTTTCTTTTATTGACAGAGCGATGGGAAAGTTATCCACCATCAGAACTCATAACATAACCTGTCTGGGCTATAAGTGTATGGGATTTCAAAAAAAAAAAAAAAAAAAAAAAACACCTATTTTTACAGATCACGTTAGCTCCTTAATGACGCAAATTTCTGTTTTAAAGAAAATCAACGCTATACACTACAACATGTTTCTTACTCTTTTGCGTCAACATTGTAAAAGTACCAATATCAGATCATGGGCAAATATTAAATGCAACGATGACGTTTTGTATGTTGGAACACACTGTCAGGTCTTTGTAGTGCTAGAGCCCTGCTGACATGCACAGCCCCCCAACATAAACTGTTCGTTTTCAATATACATATATCAATATCTTGTTAAAATACGTGTGTGTGTAATATATATATATAATATATATTATATATATATATATATATATATAATATATACTATATATAGATATATCTACATATATATATAGACACACACACACACACCACACAGAGAGAGAGAGAGAGACAGAAAGAAAGAAAGAAAGAAAGAAAGGAAGACTGTTGTGTACCAAAATTATAAATAAAATAAAAGGATATTTTAGGTACTTAAAGGTAGAATTGATTACAAATCAATTTGATTTGTAATCATTTATTCTACCTTTTTAAGTGCCCTATAACACGAATAGTTACTTGCTGGAAAAGTATACAGCAGAGACACATACAACTGCATGACTACAGCATAGATAATTCAGGGATAATATTATTAATATATAATAATTATAACAATGTCACTGAAATAACAATGTGGTTGATAGGCAACCTGTATAATAAAATAACCATAGGACGTACAGTATAGTTATACACACACACACACACACACAAGATAGACAGTGAAATAACTACTCGGTAACAGGCAATTTTAAACTATACCACTGACCAGTAGTACAAATTTCCGTAAGGGAGATCAATTAACTAACACCGGGGGAGACAGATAACTAAATAACACAATACATTAAATAAACGTTGCGGGCCCAAGAGGTGCTTGGGTGCGTAGTGGGGTAAAAAAAAGAACTAAATCCTAGGCAGTGTAGTACTGTCCGCTACCTCCTGCCCAGTAAAAAAAAAAAAAACTACTGTACTCACTACCAGCCATCTCCGGTTTATTCAAAGGCACAGTCGGTCCAGAAGAGATGCAGCGACGGAATAGAGGGCTCTCGGTAACTTTCTTTTTCCCTCTAACCTGGTTGTTGTAGTTCAGAGCTTCTCAAACTCAGTCCTGGGAACTGAGAAAAAAAAATGCTCTCTGCTTAACAAAGTTAAAGTGTGCGGATGTGAAGATAATGTTTTCTGCTTTCCAGGTTTGTTAATTGTACTGAACTAAAAAGATGAAAAGAAAAGGTACTGTAGAGTACGGTATATAAAAATACATAGGGCAAAATAGTAGGGGTTATAGTCAACCAATTAAGGTCTGTGTGTCAAGACATGATAGGCGGGCTGTCTTGCATGTAGAGTGACATCGAGGCACTGGCCCTGTGGCTCCGATCCTTGACCTCTCGTTTTGTTTTTCACTTGACTGGAACAGTCCCGTCATTTGTCTGACGAATTGGAATCCCTTCACTGGGTAATGGACATGGAGACATATCACTGAGTGCACTTTGTATCCTGCATAGCACAGCATCGCATTGAACCTTACTTTTTTATCTGTGCTTTCTTAAGCTAATTCCATTAGTAATCCGACTTCATTTTAAATGTTTCCTTTGAACCCAGAATGCACATCAAGTATGTATTTTCCATCTAACTTTATTTTGGCTGTATTTTGATTCCTGTAGATGTAATTGAATTACTGTTACATTAAACCCAGATTATATTTTGGCTGTACCATTCGGTCTACCCCAGCCATAAATGTAACCACGATTGCATTTGATTAGTCTGGCTTGTGTCAATGCAGTCATGGAACAAACCAAGAGAGAGGGTGTCTTTTTAAATGCAAAAGCAAATTAACTAGACAAAAACATTTTTTCCAATGGCAAATGAACAGTTTTTTTTTTCTCTGAAAGGTATGTGCTATTATTGTTTTTGCAAGGGAAAAAGGGTTGTGGATAGTGTCCTTAAGACAGCCCACAAGTAGAGAGTTAACAACCTATTTTAATAATAAGGTTAAAATTTGGGATTTCTTTATCTTGTCTGTTCGTACAGCGATGTACATTTACTGTGTTTGTTGTTCTGTAGTTACATGTGTTTAAACAGCGTTCTATTTTATTAAACTTTTTACAGTTTTAGAAGGATCTGGAATTGATTTTCAAATAGTAAACTGATGCACCCATTACCTGAAGATCAATTTGAAATGAATACAAAAGTGTCTACTTTGTCATTAAAAGAATGTGTATGATAGTTTACACGGTATAAATGGCTACTTACAAAGATGATTTAAATGTTTAATCTATTTTAGAGCCTTAAATACATTTAGTAATGGAGGGGGATAAACTGCACTGTAACTGATTTTATCCTTTTATTTTTTTCAACTGCTTTAATGAAAATATTATCATTTTCCTACTGTGCTGGTGGTGCTGTTCTGAGAATTCTGGTGTACCCTGGCAACACAGAGCATTACGTAACATAGCAGGGATGGAAATAAGACTCCCATTGCACAGGAGTTCGATCCATTCTTGGTTTTACTATGAGTTTAATAAGATACACCTGAGCTTGTTACCAGTACACTGGGGTTAATCAAGCACAAATTAAAACCTTGAATGGGTGAAACTGCTATGCAATAGGAGTCTTATTTCCATCTCTGCATAGGCCACTTGAAGAAATTACTCTGAAATACATTTAGAAAAAGAAGTGCTTTTTTATTCTTGAAGATTGAAATGTAATTTAGTTTATAAGTTCAATTTCTTTAGTTTTCTGTATTTCTGTCTGTGAAATTGCAGCGTTATATTTTAATAATTTACCTGGCAGCAGTGTTTATATCTGCCAGCATCTTAGATCAACTGAATAGAATCTGAACTTGTCTTTTAAAGTTATGGCTGCTGTTTTCTGTGTAGGGTGCTCAGCTTGGAGTTAAACAAAGACCGGAATGTGGAACAGATTCATGGGAATGGGGTGAACACTCTTGATATCGAAGCTATTGAAGGACGATAGTAAGTATTTTAAACACTCTGATAGAACGAGAAATTAAAGTTGAAAAGTAACATTTTGTTGATTCATCAATTTTCTTATATTTTTAGCTTAAAAAATGTAAAGAAGAATGTAAAGATTTTAGCTTTCCAAGTTTCTTGTATTTTTTATTTGTGACAGATTTCTTTACATGCTTCTACATACTATTCATAAAGCATTCGCAGGATAGCAAACCAATAGGGCTGTAATCATAATGCAAATAATGCTCATGTGGCTGTGGAAATATTCAATAAATGCTAAAAGATACAATATAAGCAAATAATGTTAGTACTTAAATGATATGAGGGTAAATTAACTGCTGTTATATTAATATTGGCAAGTCAGTGCTGTTTTGCTGGCAGTTTTGGAGGTATCTAATAGAAAAATTAGCTGCAGGAGAGGTTCTGCTTTATCACAATTAAATTACTTTAATAACTGTGGTCCCTGAGTGGATCATCTGGTAGAAGCCGTGTGGTGAGCAGGGTCAGTCAAAAGTGCAGGTTCGCATCGTGGCTCTGCAAAGTCGCTGGAGATTCCGAAAGGAGCGTCGCATTGTTTCTGGTGCTCCTGTGGGGTAGGGAGGCAAAACTGGCAGTCTCCTCATCGTGCCACAGCAAACCCTGCTGGTCAGGTGCCCAGTGAGCTCACAAGCAAACACCTGCAGGGCTGGCCTTTGTCCTCCAGAGGTCGGTAGCTCGCTGGCATCTGCTCTCGAGTTCCTGGGTGTAAAAGAAGAAGCTGGCTTGGTCTTCATCGGAGGACGCCCACTGAACCTTCAGTTCTCCTGAGCTGTGTGAATTGCTGTGGTGAGGGGAAAAAATAATTGGACATTCCAAATTGGGGAGAAAATTGGAGGTACAATAGTACTTTATAAGTAAATAAATAAAACAACTTTAATGATGGGATGTCATCCATTAATCCTAGGGCGTTCTGTAAAGTCACCTTTTCTTAATCTTTCAGCATGTTGTCAGGTGGGGCAGATGGAGTCATTGTCATATATGACCTTGAGAATTCCAGCAGGAAGCCACAGTATACATGCAAATCAGTATGTACAGTGGGCAGGTAGGTGTACTGGAAATGCTTTCCAGGTCAAGTCATGCTGGATGTACATATATTTATTAAGCAAAAGTCTGCTGTGATAATGTTATTGTTTATGGTGTTAGCAACACATGTATTGGGGATGAACCAAGAATATAAACAACAAACTGCGGGCATTAGTAGCCTACTGTGCACCCTCCTCATTTAGTAGCATCGTGCGCCACAGCCTGTCATAAAGTGTGATATCATTGCTTGGCATAACTATCCATGTTTGAAAGAGGTCTGTGACAGAGCAGGTTTAGGGTTTTAGAGCAGTTGTAATTATGGCCCATCTCTGCTTAGATCATTGAAATAAACTACAATCAGCCTGCAGTAGAAAATAAGCCTTTGCCTTTGATTTTGGATGAGATTTCTCTGTTAAGTATGACATCTGTATTTACAGTACGGATGTTCAGTACAGACAAGTGCCTTCTGTATGTCATTGGGTATGAATATGACAAATAATAAACCAATAACAGTAAAGCAAATCTACTGCAACTATATTGGCCAGTTTAAGTCGGCATACTTTTTGCATACTGTAATTTATTGATCATTTCTCACCCCAGCATGAAAGTAGCATTACAAATTCAGGAATGTGTTGTTCTAGTGGTGTGAGTTTAGTAAGGATTAATCTTCACATTGTTATCTACATATTTTAGATCCAATCGCCATAAACACCAGTTCAGTGTGGAGACAGTCCAGTGGTATCCACACGATACTGGCATGTTCACATCAAGCTCTTTTGATAAGACTCTGAAAGTATGGGACACTGAGACTTTACTTGTAAGTAGTGCTATTAAATTGATTTATTATTTTTTGGAATAGTATTTGCTGCTTTCAGTCAACAGCAAGCCATGCTAATAAGTTCATACTATCAACTGATCTTTTCTGTGTAAAAGAATTTGAAACAGGCAGCAGTGGGACCTTAGATTAAATATCAATGCTATGTTGTGAATTACAGCAGTGTACATCCCTTTTTTAACAATAGAGTCTTGTTTTCAGTCAGCCCACAAACACAGCATGCCACTAGCTGTAACATTGGAGATAATGGAGTCTATGTAACTTGGTTTTTAAATTTTATTCTATTATCCCAAAAAGCATAATAACTTTTAATTTAATTTACCTCACACATCTTTACTAAGTTGTTGGCTATGGTGTTTAGACCAGGAAGGGAGACTCAGACACACAAGTTTCTGGTTAAGAGCTCAGGCGCATGTTTAATAATAATCATAAACAACCCCCATTCACAAATGTTTTTGCCGCCTGCCCCTGCCCGCAACACACACTCACCCGTGCCTCACACTGCCACAGTACCTCATAAAACAGAGAGAAATAACAGACTGTTTATGGCCATCAAGGGTAAATATGAGACATGGAAGCCTGGGTAAAATGAGACCAGGTAAATTATTAAATGTGGTTCACAAAGTAGATTTCCTAATCACTTCTGTTTGTGTATACTAATAAACAGTGTGTTGGATACCTAAATCAAGTGGGGGGATCTAAACACTGTCGTCCTTTTAAATCACTGGTGTTTAGCACATTTCTACACACAGAAATGTACTAAAGAAAAGTGCATGCGTTCTAGACGATTAATATTCATAATCTTCACAAATTGAAATGGTTGTATTTTGATCCAGTGATGTTAGATGGATTTATTAGACCTCGCAGTGGCATACAAAGACTGTTGTTTGGTTCTGTTTCTGTTAAATGGACTGGTGAAATCAAGGGTGTAAATGCATTTTCACACAAAACAGCATATACCCAAGTATAAGCCTGTGTACCCAGCACTACCCAGCACTATAATCTGCAGACTATTTGCAGACAAACATTTGAATTCCTCATTTTTTTTTCTCCTGATATTTTAATTGAATGCGTAATGAATAGGCAGAGCGATTTTGCTACACAGCTTGAGTTTGCAGGTTATCAAGCTTCTTGTACTGTTGGTTCTCGTCATCTTAATGGTCAATTGTTAATACACTGCAAGCGGTAGCTAGAGACTGGGTCCTGCAAATACCAGGGCAGCTAATTGTGGCCTGTCTGGGAATTGTTAGAAACCCGAAATCACTAAGCCCGGGTTTTCAATAATAACAACAAAATTATACAGTTGAATCCACTAGCAATGTATGTTTGTAACTGGTGAATAAGCGACTGGATTCTTGATCTTAAGGATTTCTCAGCTTTGTTTGGAAAGGGACAGCACAAGAGACTGAGAGGAAGATTTACAGAAAAAAAAAAAAAACGATAACTTCCTAATACTAGTGGGAGGAGACTCGGTGAACATAGTAGCTAATTACACCAAGAGTAGCAATGTAAGACTAGTTATACCCCTCAAGTTAGCATTGAAGTGTTTACTGTATTTACTTCAAAGTAATGTTGCATTTTACTCCCCCAAAAATACAGTTTATGCACATATTGTTTAAATTGGACAGTAAATTACTCAATGAGCCAAAAACTTGTGTGGAGCGTTACGTGTACCTATTCGTGCAATGTGGTTAGTATGCTAATTTATTCTGCGTATTCTACTGTAGCTGCCAAGGTTGTAGAGAAAGGTGCGTCATAAATTTTATATTTTCTTTTTTTCACAGCCAGCTGAGGTTTTCCATTTTGAAGGGAATGTATATTGTCATAACATGTCTCCAATCGCAAGGAAACATAGTTTGATAGCAGGTTTGTATTGTTAAGAAAACCTTTTTTAATACTTATATTGTATTTTTTATATTTAAAGCAGCATTTATCATTTTATGGAGTTTTTGTTTAGTTATGAATCTCTAGGTCATATTTCTAGTGACATAATTCATCTTCATTACCTGAAGTAAAGTAAATCTAAAAGATGACACCAATACCTTCACTTATTGAAATGCGCATTTTAATTTGCATAGCTTTTTTATTTTGCTGGAGAAAAAACGGTCTTTTAGACCCTCAGTCTCTCTCTCTTTCGGTACCTCTAATGGGGGGGGGGGGACTGGTGTAGCTAACAATTAACAATTTCTATTATGCATTCAGGAATTTCCAGCTGCACTAGCAAGCATGTTTAGAATAACTGAAGGATAATAACTAAAGGACTTGCATGTATTAAAGAGGCCTGTTAGTGAATAAACTGTTGCATGATGGGAGTCTGTAGAGTGGAGACAGGGTAAGATGATTTCTCTTGAGATCAAATCTGGTAAACAGAACGATTTGAAGAAAAGTGTAAGAAAGTTTGTAAGGTAATGTGTTTTTCTGCTTAGACTGATTTTCTTCACTCAGACTGTTATCTTCTCGTATACTTTTTATTAATTTTAAGTGACAGTTCTACCAGGAAAAATCTAATTGATAAATGACAAGTCTCTACCCAGTAAAATTGCAACTGATCATTTTAGATTGCATGTTGTGAAATGTAAATGATATCTGTGAATATTTTGTGTGAATGTGCACACAGTGGTTGCTTTGTTGGCTCTCTGTAAGGCATCTGTATGCTTCTAACCCACTGAGTTATCTCTGTTGTATTTGATTCTTCAGTTGGTACCAAAGACCCCAAAGTACAGCTTTGTGACTTGAAGTCTGGTTCCCGTATACACATTCTACAGGGTGAGTATTCAGACTGTAGCGTAAACAAAATACAAAGACTATTTGAATAAACTGTAGCTTGGACACAAATACTGTCAATGGCATTTTTTTAATTGGTGTGACTAATTGGTTTCTTTCAAATTCAATGCTTGACTAGCATCACGTGTATTGTAGAAGTATTACATTTTAAAAAAGCGTAATGAATACTTCCCTTCCTTGACCAAAGCATGTAATATCCCTGAAAAATCATCAGATCATAATCATTGGTGATACAATGTTCAAAGTCGCTAGCCTCTCTTAACTTCCACCTCTTGAGGCCTGGCATCAAATGTGGCTCATAAGTGAGTTTGTTGTTCTCGCTTGGACCATAAAATGCTAATTCATAGTATGATGACAGGTTATAGTCCCTTTTTAAAATGTGTTGCTGTATGCAATGACATATTAAACTGTGGTATAGAACAGTGAAATTACAGGCAATGTTGGTCCATTCTTAACAGTGCTGTACAATGTAAGGGCTATGTTAAGTAGTTTTCTGGTTGTGTTAACATGCTAATCTTCTTAAGTAATTCCCTATTTACTGACAGGCTGTGCAGTAGATAATGGAACATGCTATTATCGAGACAAATCTCAGCCCCTGGAAATCTCAGTAAATCTACATTTTATTATTGCTGCAGAACAACTATATAGAATTATTCAGCAGATATTCATGTGCTTGTTTGCTTTAAACTGTGCTGCCCATACATCTCTGGACCCTAATTAATCCTTTTTTTGCATTAGCGTTGTCATTTGTAATGTACTGTATGTTTATGTAATAGTTTAGTGCTGTCCAAACCATAAGATAAGTAGCTTTTAGATCAGGGGTCCACAACCCTGTTCCTGGAGAGCTACTGTGGCTGCTGTTTTTTTTTGTTTCAACCAATCTCTCTAATACTTAATTGAACCAATTACTGTCTTAATTAGTCAAGATTAACAGGTGTTCTAGATCTTGAGCCACTGATGATGTAAAAACACCTATAAAACCTGCTGGATAGGGGCTCACCAGGAACAGGGTTGGAGACCCCTGTTTTTGATGTTTAAGTAATGGGTCGATTTAGTATGCTCGTGGTTATACAAGCAGTCTTTACATTTTATTTATTTATGTATTTATGTATTTATTTATTTATTTTTATAGGTGTTTTAATGTAACATTATTGATTATGGAACCAGGCAGTTTGTTATTATATTGCTATTATTGAGCTGTTCCCATGAGAGTGCCCACAGTTTGCTTTGTTTTTACTGTAAAGAGTGGAGTTCATAATCCAAGTATTTCTTGCTAGGTCACAGGGGTGAAGTGCTGTCTGTGAAGTGGTCCCCTCGATACGAACACATTCTGGCAACAGCAAGGTAAGAAATATCAATTGATTTAACTGTTAACACAAGTGCTCTCTGTAAAGATCTTGCTTCTTTGTAGAATATTTAGATTTAGGAATGAAGGCACAGAACCAGGTGTGACATTGAACTGTAAAATACTAAAGGGGGGTCAATTTCTAATCTATTGTGCAGCTTGTCAATTCGATGCAACTTTACAAATGCTTGTCTAATTTTGATGAAATTATAAGGCAAAAGTTATTTAAACCTAAAGTTATTTATTTATTTATTTTATTACCTCTACACATCTAGAATGAACCTGAATTGGAGAGCATTGTATAGCATCAGTGAATCCTCTCCGTGTCAGTCACATATTTTTAGAGCTGATTCTGCTTTAGATGGTTGATACAATCCAGGGGAATTACCCAATGTTGTAAAATATGCTTAATAAAATCAAGGGTTGGTTTATCTCAGTGAGGTCTAGGTTGATTAAAGCAGAAGAACACTTTATCAGGCAATATGCATTTGCTGCCTCATGTCTAAGTCAATGGCATTGATGCAAAACCCCCAAAACGCCACTTTGCCTCCACCCGGCTAACCCTTTAAAATAGTACAGTACATTGGCAGTGTCGATTGCCATTGGAAATCCTGTGTAAGGGAGGGTAAGGTGTGGGGGGAGAGCACTGAACTAGTAGTATATATTCAATACTGTGGGTTACAAAGCAAGTAAAAGTCATTTGTAATAGATCTCTGTTGATTCTAGCACTGACAGCAGAGTGCGACTCTGGGATGTGAGGAAAGCTTCCGGAAGTTTGTTCACATTAGACCAGCATAATGATGAGAAGTCCAAAGCCTCTTCAGAGGCAGGTAATTATAGCAAATGTTAAGAACAGTTTCCTTCAAGAACACTTGAAAGCTTTTTTTGTTTTGGTTGTTTGTTTGTTTCCCATTCTCAAATATACACTCTAGCAGTGCCTATTAATGAATGAAGAGAGTGGTGTTCTTAATCTGCCTGGTATTATGAAGTTGCCTGAAGTCTGAATTCAGTAGCTGTTTTCCCAAACAGAGACTCTTCGAGGCTGTACAGATTTATGCTAAGAGATGCATTAGGGCATAGACAAAAAGTATGGTTGCTTAGAATACTGTTGCAGAGTCTGTACTTTGCAAGACATTTTGACTGCTTTACAGAAGCCCTTCCTGTTATTTCTGTGTGGAATATTCTTGTGGTGTGTTTGTGTATGTTTTTAGTTTTTCTGTCTCTTGTTCATAATGAATTGCTCTGTTTCCTTGTTGCTTGCAGCAGCATATTTTGGTACAGTGTTACTTATAAACTGCTTCCAACTTTATAATTTCCTGACTGCCTATGCCACATCCCCCTCATGATGAGGAGACAAGAAATTAGAGCCCAGGGACAGGTCAAAAACCACAACTGTTAAAAACTTCACAGATTGCCAATGAAACTCTATGAGATTAATCAACTTGCATTTACTCATTAGTTGTTTTTTTCAGAATTAAAAAACTGCAAAGACTGTTTGTTTGATTTCCTGGTATTTTGGTATTGTGGCAGCTAACACCGCACATAACGGTCATGTCAATGGGCTGTGCTTTACCAGCGATGGGCTCTGCCTTCTGACCACTGGCACAGACGACCGCATGAGACTCTGGAACAGCTCAACTGGGGAGAACACACTGGTATGGACTTAAAGAATTACACTTAAGACATGTACAATTTAAATGTAAGTAAATAATGATAATAAAAAAGAGCTCCACTGTATTTATAACTGATATTCAAACTACAGTGTTATCTATTATTCAATTTTACTTTATGAATTTTACATATTTTTTACTATTATTTTACTATATGGCATAGTGGTTCAGTTAAGGTTGTAACAAAATAATTTCATAAATCTTACTTGCCATGCATGCAATTCTTGAAAAAACCTGAATAAGACACAAGTCACCGAACAATTTGGTGTTTCCCGTTCTGGTGAGTTGCTTCACCATTCTGTTAAATAATGTGCATGTCTTGTATATTGCTGCTGCATTTTGTAACATGTGTAGTGCTGTGTTAATTTAGTTTGACAGTTCATTTGCGTTAAATTAACCCTAAGTAACATCCGTTACTTTAGTTTGTGTTAGCCCGAATCACACCCGGCAGCTAATTTCATAGTACATAGCGATTTAAACTTTTTGACCTTGTTGTTTTGCTTTAGTTTTATTAATGTTAGTTTGTTTGTTACTTTATTATAATAGTTTATTAACATACATTTGCTTAATGTTTTGCTTTTACTTATTCGGTTCATTTCATATGTTGATACACATGTGTCGTGACCAGTAATACTTATGTATTTGTTTATTTATTTAATGATTCATATTGGTGTCTGATGGCAAACTCCATCTTGGAGAACGACTAATAAGAACATTTTGCTTGCTTCCCAAGGGGTGTTCTCTTAGCCAGAGAGTACTGCGCTACATTATTACATCTTAAAGAAAATTCTCTGTTTTGTTGCCTTGGCTTACAGGAAGTCTGATACTACTTCACTTCCTAGGTCACTTCATCATAGAGTTGTCAAATCATCTTACTGGCTACAAAGCATACCAGTTCTTGCGGGAAGCAACTGGCTGGCTACCAACATGCAAGAAGAACGGGTGGGGACAATATCACTATCCAGATGAAATGATCCAGGAGGTGCCAACTGAAGTACTTTTATTCTAAATATTGCAGGTTAACTATGGCAAAGTCTCCAATGAAAGCCGTAAAGGCCTGAAGTTTACTGTCTCCAGCGGTTGCAGTCCGGAGTTTGTGTTTGTACCCTGTGGTGGTACTATTGCAATGTATGCCCTTTATACTGGTGAACTGATAACCATGCTCAGGGGGCACTATAACAGTGTGGACTGCTGTGAATTCCATCCTGATTTCCAGGTGAGTTACTTTTAATGCAAACTAAAAAGAAGTTCAGCATTTAAAAATAAATGATGCTGTTAAAACATCAAAACCATACTAGCATTTAAAAAGTAATAAAAATATCACTATCACAGAACAAACTTTAGTGTTAACCAGCGCTGCAGATAATCTGCGTACTCAGTGTTTTACTCAATGGAAATATATGAATTATGCATGATATTTAAATTTCATGTGTAAAGAATATGCAGCTTTACACCTTGAGTTTGGATGTTATCAAGCTTCTTATACTTTGTTGTCATCCAGCATCTCAATTTACTCACACAGTGTTTAAATTGGAGAATAGATGGCTCAGTGATCCAAAACCTTATCTGGAGCACAGGTGTTATGAGTAGGCTAAAGTTAACTGTTCAGATGTGCTTAGAAGGGGAATCCTAAATGTGTCAATTACCCAATTGGAAAAATGTCAGCCAGCATTACCATGGTGCTACTGTATCATTTACTGCTCAGAGACATTCATTAGTTTGCAGACGTGTTGAGACCCACATGGGCTTGCCTCAGTCAGTAATCAGAAGCTCAGTTCCTTAATCACCCAGACAGGTTAAGGGCCAGTGAGTGCAGTTCAAATCAGCTTTCCCCTGAAGGTGCTTTAGAAGATCACATAGACAGACAGTGGTGGTTTTTTCTGAACAATTTGAACTATTTAGTTTTCCAGTGGTAGTCCTCAGGAGAAGTCCTGTCCAAAGTAAAAGCCAGCATTTTGTGTTTGTGTGTCTGATTTAATGATGCCTCTGTGGAGTTTGGAATAGACTGGTACATTTGTTTAGAGGTCATTTTAAGTTTGTTTGTATGGCTTTGACTGGACTTCACACAGCTTCAGTATTTTTGTAGATATTAAACAGGTTACAGGTACTTGCTTAGCAATATTTGTTTTTGCACTTTCTTTATTGTTACATGAATTGCCTTGTTTATTTAACACTAGGATCTATACAGTGGGGGCAAGGACTGCAACATCCTTGCCTGGGTTCCAACACCTCGCAAACCTGCTATTGAAAATGAGGATGAAGAATCCAAAAAAGTAAGTGATGAGCCGGGATATATATATATATATATATTATATATATATATCTATATATATATATATATATATATATATATATATCTATTATATATACTTCATGTATAATGTATAAGTACAATTACAATTTTGAGAGAAGATCTTGTTTGAACTATTTCTTTAAAAAATAACTTTTTATAGTTTATAGTTGCATTGTGTATGTGTATATATGTATATATATACCTGTACTGTGGACATGACCGTGATCTATAGAAGACACAGATTTCTGTGGTAGTATAACACCCCTCCTCTTCCCCCGAAATCAATGACCTTGACCATTCAACCCGTGCTATCTACAGAATGTCATGTCACCTATACATTTTAAATTAGAAAAAAATTAAAAAAAAAAAAAAAAAAAAAGTTTTACTAAAAAGATAGTGGTAATAAGATCTTGTCTCAACAATTCTAATTTGTAATTTACTTCATATACATGCACATGTAATATATACACACACATACAACGCATGTAAGAAAATGTTCATAGATATGTTATATGTGCAATAGGTCCAGGTCGTTTTAAATAAGAAATACTGGTGTCATAAAATGGATTTAAGGTAGTTGCCATTGTAACACACATATATATATATATATATATATATATATACATATACAATGTGTGTGTATGACAAGATGAATGCAAACATATGTATATGGCGACATACAAATTAATTATACAGTATTTGTGCTGCTTTTAGTGCCGTGCACTTTTTAATGCAAGGGGTACAGCATTACATATTCAAGGACAGACATTTTAGAATAACATACTGTGGAATGACCCTACTATAAATGATTGCTCTTGGTTTGTTTGTTCACAGACTGGAGGACAGTCGAGCTTCAATCCCGCTTTTCAAGATGCTTGGAGCAGCAGTGATGAGGAGGGATGAACCTCTGCTATCATTGAATGATGGACTTTTTATTGAACTGTAAACTCATGAAAATGGAGGTCAAGACTGTATTACCTTGTAGTAACAGGGTCAGGAAGCAGAGAACAGTAATTCTACTCCAGGGCTAATTAAGTAGAATAAAATAACTACTTTGGGACTTGGATGGTTTAATTGATTTGGATTTTTTTAGAACATAGTTGGAGTAAACAGGTGTATCTGAAGGGCTAAACACAAATGCATTGTAGCTCCCTTTTTTTAGACTTTTCCAACAGAATATTCAGAGGATGTACAAAAAATGCTAATCATGTGCCATATGTAACACACACACACATGCTTTGTGCAAATGGGCTGAGGGGCAGTACAGTTTGATTTCTTAAGCAAATGGAATCTGCGATGTGTATCTGGATTAAATAAAAACAGTTTTAGTCGCAATGTGCAACACAGCTGATCTGTAACAGTGAAGGCTATTTCGTTTCGGTTCCTTGATTTAGACACAAGAAATCCAAAAAGGTAATGTCTTTCATGAAAATCTGGAGTGGTAATAATATCCTGTCTTGATAATACCACTTTGCACCATAGCATTTTATAACTTGAAACTGTCATCTGGTTAAATGATTTACCATGCTCAATAACCATATAGAAAACAGAGGAGACAGATGTGTTTTCTTTATCCATGTGTAACTTTTTTACCTTCATATTTAGGATTATTTCTGAATAAAATTTATAAATTTATAAAAAAAAAAAAAAAGATCCTCAGAAAACATGTTGCTGTTAATTCTGTTTTTTCTCCTAATGTATTCTGTCTATCAAGGTGAATAATGCATTTTAAACAATTTTACATATTTGAGTTTATTTATTTATCCATTGTGGGGAAAACCAGAATTTGATTAGATAATTCATGCTTACGGGGCTACCAAACTGATACATTTTCAAGTTCTTTTTTTTGTTTTTAATGGAGACTGGGATACATTAGTGTGCTAATTGCAGATCGTGACATTATGAGTAGTGCTAGTTATGTATAGTACTGATTAAAATTAAACCAGAAACACATTCATTATCATCATCTTTATCATTTAACATTCAGCCAACCAAAAATGTATCCTAGGTTAAGGTGTAGCTATCAACACTTCTCTTACACTTACCATTTTTCTTTGGAATGCTTTTTGGTCATCATTTCTCCTCTTTTTTAGTATATTCCTTTTGTATATTCCAAGCTAGATAGCACACCAGGGATTGAGCAAAATGGTGGTAATAAGTTCACCATAACCCTAGCAAAACATAAAACACAGAGTACATGCTGATAGAACAAAAACATCTATTTTGAGGGTGGAAATAGGGGAGACCGGGGCTGGTTGTCACACTTCTTCTCTTTATTATTTTCCTCAATCTGGTGACATGCTGCGAGGTTCTCATTATATTGAAGAATAATTCCTCACGTGCAAATTGATGTTTTTTTATTTCAACATAACTTTATTCCAAATATGATATTTAGATGGTTGAAAATGCGCCGGTCACCTGTGACAACCTGCCCCGTACTGGGGTTGGTTGTCACAACGTATGTTCTTGCTTTTACAGTAGACAATAATGCAACATTTTTTTTTTTTTTTTTTAATAAAGTTTCTACTGTGTACAATGACAGAAAAAAAAATTATTTTTACTTTGTGAACTTAAAAAAATACTGACCTATATATATTTGAAATGTTGACTAATGCTACAAAATAATACCACAGCCTTCACAGAACCAAAGGCCAAACAGTAAATAATTTAAATAATCATTATATGGTGGCATATCCCACATTTTGGTGTAAAAAAGTAGAAATACAATATAAGACTTCTTCCTATAGGATTTACATGTGACAACCTGCCCCAGCCAGACTTTAAATGATAATTTAATTCTCTCAGGACTCCTGGGAGAACCTACTGGTTTTGTTTTTACACCAAAAGATAGCCAATGTCTGGTTCTATTTAACATGGCCACCAGTTCAAACAAACTCCAATACTACTAAAAGTTATAACATAAATAATAAGATATGCATTTTTTACTTTGGGTATGAAAAAAAAAAGTGAAATATGTGCTAACCTTTATGTTAGATGGAATTGACCCCAAGTTAGAAGATGGTTGATTTTTAGACAGTAGAACACACATTTCAGTGTTAGTATCACCTGCTTGTGCCATCTAGCTTCATAGCTATGAGCACTGTGACAACCAACCCTTGTCTCCCCTACAGGTGTAGTACTTGCTACTAATATTGCATTGATTACAACAGTGGTCATTACTTTAATGCACATGAACAGCACAATTAATTAATGAACATACCCATTGCAGTTTTCTCTTTGCTGTATTGTGCTATTTTAAATCATTTTGCAATGTATCTTGCCTTTTTCCAGGATCACTTTGATGAAAAGAAAAGGTTCTAAATGTATTAGCAGTTGGGTTACCTTTTCTTTCTTTTAACCAGATATACAGTTAAACTTGAACCTTAATAAACAGCTCTTTAATCAGACAGACGTTGAAAAACAGATCTACCAGTTGCTGGAATGTCCTTTTAAGTTTTCATTTTGTAATGAAGTATATATCCTTTTCAAAATACTACATATTAAGTAGAACCGCCCCTCGAAGACTTGAAAAATGTCCATACTGTTTGGTAGAAAGCACTCTACACCGCCCAGTTTACACAGTAAAGTCACACCATTGACGTTACAGCACCCAGTGGTGTGTAAATACATTGTGCAGGACAGCAGCCAATTGTTGGATTCAGTGTTTTTAATTATTTGAACTTGCCACCGCCCACCACTAATCACGTGGAATTGTAGGTGCCTCTCTTGGAGGGTGAGAGCGCTGTCAGTCACTTAGTTTCCATTGCAACGCTGACCGGCAAATTTGTGAGAAGGGAGGCTGGGACGAATCTGTTCTTCGGAAAGTGCCAAAGGTGTGTAAATCTTTACCTATTTTCAAGAGAAAAGTTAAATATCAAGTTGGAAATAGCGAGTATACTAAACTACAGTAGGAGTCAGAAGCATGGAATTAGTTTTGATAAATAATTTGTGTTTAGTAACCTGAAAACTAAAGTTATTTTAAACATAGCGTTCAGATATACATTTAATTTACTGTATTACGAAGTTATATTACGTTGTTTGTTATTAATACGATGAAAATTGAAGGTCACTGATTGTTGCTTCCCTCGCCTGGGAGGAATGTATCAGGCGAGCCCAGACCTAGGTTTGATCTCGGGACTAGGGAGCTGTTGATTATTAGCATTATTACACGATTATAATTTGGAATTTAGAACGATGCATTAATACTAATTTAATATTCTTGCAAAACGCTTGTAAAACTAAGTTAGCAGATGTTTTTTTTTTGGGAGGGGGGGTGCTTTTCATGGTAGGTACATAACAAATTCAAGTTTTTGGGCAGAGTATCTATTTATTTATTTTTATTTTTAATTTGTCATATCGTTTTACCCACTGACATAATAGTTTGGCATATAGTACATTATTTCAGTCAGCCTGTTAGAAAGAAATTAAATATTGAAAAATAAAGGTGGTTTAAAGTATCCCTCAGTGTGGCATGAACTGGCAGAAAAACAGCAAGTCACATTTCAATGACTTAACCATTTTTTGCTTGGCATCAGTTATGCACAGTTCACTCTACCATTTTAACACAGATAAGTGAGTTTAAAAAATGGAGACATTTGAGGATAATAAAATACCCAGATGCCTGTGTGTTTTCACCTGATTCAGGTACTGGAAATAATCTGGACATGTCTGTTTGCAGAGAATGTAGTGTTTATATTTATAACTTAAATTATAGTAGTGTGTGCATTTTACAATCCCGACTGTTAATAGTGGCTTAACAATGTTGCTGTAAGGGAGTGACTGAGTTAATGAGTGTCAGATCTGTTGTGTGTATTTATCCAGTGATGTAAGCCAGATTCGTGATAATGGAAGCAATTCTGATGATAACTGTTTGTTTTACCTGCCTTTAATATACAACTGGGGATATGGAACCTCCATAGTCAGAAAGGTAGGTCTGTCGTTCCCCGATAAGTAACATCACAAGCACAGTAATACCTGGAGTGTTATCTGTGGGGTAGTTATTTGGAAAGCAGAAGTGGATGTTTCATGACTTTGACTTTTAATTGAACTGATAATTTGCTTTAATTAGTCTGTTTTATTGCAGATTTCAAGTTAGCTATAACATTTTATAAGTACTTGAACTCTGCAACTTTAAGAGCTGAAAACAATTAACGGTCTTAAGCAAATTATTAGTTAAATTAAAGGTTTAGTTAAGTAATTGAGAGCTGAGTTGGAATGAAAACCCGAACACCTACGGGGTCCCCAGGACTGGTTTTGAGAACCCCTGGTCTAGAGAGATCTTTTGGAACCTTTTATATTTGAGAAGTTGCACGTCCCTTCCCCTCAATAATGAGCAACTGTACCAAGTGAAGAATTTATTGGCCTTTTCTGTATTTAATTTAACTGGGAGTTGTCTCAGGACAAACAGCATGGAGTCTGAGTCACTGCATTTGTGTGTTAGTGTATAAATGAACGATACGTTAGAATATGTTTGCAAAATTTACATCCCTGTTGTTGGTTAAATTATTTATCTTTTGAAATTGATTCATGGTTAACTGGAATAACTATGGATGACTAATATTAATAGTGTTTTTTTATGTTGCCCCCTTGCCACTGTAACCTCCTTGCCTCTTTTGCAAACCTATTGCATCCACCCATTGCACTCCCCCTGTACTAAATACTTTATATATTTTTAACAGATTATGGTCTAGATGTATGTAAATTCGACAGCGCCCTAAAAATGCATTTTAATCCAAGATCACATTGATTTTGATGAAATACAGATTCCAGGGAGATCAGTGAACTTTGGTTGTCTTGGCGTTGTTTCAAACAAAATTTCATTCTACAGTTTTTGTGTATGAAAGAATAATGAATTACTACCTTGTTAGTGAGGCCTCGTAATTTAGCATCAAGTGCCAAGAAAGAACGTAGTGGTACTACTTGAACTTCTACAATTGCTTTGGATATGAATTAATAGCCAAGAAGAGCTGTGAATGTTTTGTGCTGGGCCTGCCTCAGATGGTGAAAGATGGTTTGATGTATCTTTAGGGTATTTGTATACTTATTGAAGACCAATGCTTGACAAATGCCTGCTTTGTACACTATAGTGATACAATGTAGATACTGGTCAGGTAGGAGGGAAGGAAGCCCAATTTAAATTGTCAGCCCTGTTTCCAGGGAAATGTCACAAATTCCAGGCATGGCACATTTGACTCAGTTGGTTCAGATAACTGTCTCTTTCAGGTCCTGGTGTTTCAGGATGACTGGTCTTACTGTTCGCTGTCAGCAAAGCGTAATAGGAGTTCACTGTAGAAGAGTGTATACACTGTATGATAACAAAGAACAGGCATTTATGTCCTATAGGGTGTAATTGAAAATGGGCATGTTAAAATGGGTACACCTTTGCCAATCAATTGAATGAGTCAAAGTGTTGACTTGCATTTTGAAATGTAAGTAGGAATGCTCTGCAGTTCTGTAGGCTGCTTTTCCCCACAGCCTGGGAGCTTTCATGTTGGATTAGCGGGGCAAGAAAAGAGATGGGATAGGGATTAGAAGAAAGAAGAACATACTTTACTGTGCCAAACCTGGACATGGCGTACTGTAATCAGATCTGTTCACTGCTCTTCTTGCTATTTGACAATCCAAGTAGAATTCTTTTTTTTTCACCTTTACTTGGCAAATCTGGTTGTACAGTAATAAGGTGGCTCCACGTGTTTGCAGTGATGTGGCCAAAAACACTTTAAAACAATACAGATAAGAAGTGAAGGTTAGGATCCTGCCAGTGTCACTCCAAAACAAATCTAAAACTATTAAAATGTGCTAATGAGAAATCAGAAAAGGGTTCTGTGTCTCAATAAATGAGCCTTTACCTGCAGCCTTTCCTGAAGCCTGTTTCACACACAAGTGTCTCTACTGAACCGTCTGAGACGTTTAAAAAAATTATTTAAAATACCCGTTTGCACGAGATTGCACCATATATAATACCGTCATAACCCTTTCACACAGCCAAAGGGATCATGTGAGTAGAACTTTCAAACCTGCCAGTCAACAGGCAACGGCAGTTTGCCCAAAGTCCATTCTATTTGTGAATTCACCTCCTCGTCAGCCTGTAAAGTTGACGATCCCTTAACTTATTCCAGGTTCCAATTACTACCTTGTTCTTGATCAACCATTGAATTTGAAAAAAATGAAAGCGTGTAACAAAAAATACAACACATCCGGTGTACAGTCCTGTGGGACATTGACTTTCAATCCACGGCCACTAGAGCGCTTCAGTGCCGTCATAGCCATTCACACAGGCAGTTATGACGGTCCAGTGCCGTCTCCGAACCACCTTGCGAGGTCATTCAGAGACGGCATAAAATGTGACGGCTCTGTGACGGTATAGGCAATTTTCACAGACCAAAATCCTGCGTCCGTCATAACTCGTCTGTGTGAAAGGGATAATAAACCAAACTGCCTTCACCCTGGAGATTTAATAAAGTGTGTTGGAGGTTAGGCAGTCTCTGTGGGGGAATAGGTGTGCAATAGTTAAAACAGCCTGGTTCCTTGGCATTGGCAGTTGAGATCCTTGAATGGGCCAGTACTTGGAAGTTGATGGATAACCTTGAATGAGAATTATGCAACTTGACTGTAAACTATTTGACTGTAAATATTTACAAAAATGTGTTGCTGAAACCTGGGACACCTTCATGGAAAAAGGAAGACCAAGTTGAAAACCTAGGGCAGGTCACAATACATTGCTGGAGAGCGCTGAGAAGACTACGTAATAATTCATGATGATTTCTCTTGCTAAATGTGCAAGGCTTGGTTGGTTGATGTACTGTAGAAAAGGGTTGGTCTAACATGTAATAATAATATTGTTTTGCGCTCAAATGTCATGCATTGGCTTGTTTTGCTGGGGGCTTGATAATGGTAATGTAATTATACTTCATGCTGATCGTGTCTTACCTTGCAAACTCTCAAGCACATGAAAGATGAACTGGCAAAGACACTGATCTTGTTAGTTAGAAGCAGTCCCCACTTTACCATATTTATAAAAAAAAAAAAAAAAAAAAAACATATGCTGCAATAACAGCTGTGTAGTTTTGACAGAATCAATTGCCTGGATCAATAGGCATAACCATTTCCAGTTAATTGTAAGATACAGAGATGAGACAATATTTGGGATTCCATTTCGAAGGAACGGGATAAGCCTGATATGTATGATTTATTGCCGTATATGTTAACGAATATGCACTTCTCATTAGCACATTTTAATAGTTTTAGATTTGTTTTGGAGTGACACTGGCAGGATCCTAACCTTCACTTCTTATCTGTATTGTTTTAAAGTGTGTTTGGCCACATCACTGCAAAGGTATCTTGTCGCCTGATGAAAAATCGCATTGCGTCTGGTGTGTAGCGGACGTTAGACTTGGACTCCTTGCAACATGTCCTTCCCTTATTTAGTAGCATATCATGTATTTAGCTACATTTTTACTGTTCGAAACATCATGTTTTGTTACTCCGTGATACTCAGAAAAAGAGTGTTTTAATTGGTTAACCTTACAAAATAATTAAGTTAAAATGTACAGAAGAGTCCAGCAACACTTTAAGATGGTGTTGTGTCACCACATCATAGACCACATTTCCTGACATAATGTGGAATTCCTCTGTTAACATCATCAGAGATACTGAGTAAATTGGTCTATTAGACGGATACTGTATATCTTAAGGGTTTCTTTTCTTTCTAATTACGATACACTGCATTCTGTGTGGAAATAAGGAGTAGCCATCAAAAATAATGAATGTAGGTTTAGACCTAAAGGGCCAACCCAGCTGCTTTAACCAACAGGAATTGTGTAGAACAACTTGTAAACAAAAAATTAAAAGCAATATAATGCTCGTTCTGGCAAGTACAATACATGCCACTGGCTTTTGTTACAAAAACAATATGTTTTTGGTAATGTGGCGTGCCTTCCTTTTCCTTTCAAAGCCAGCTTGACTTTAAAGAAACGTGGTTCATTCCTTGTTGCTGTCTGCAATGAAATTGTGGCAGTTTGAGGAAATAAACTTTTTTCTGTTGTGCTGGAGGAAAAAAAGGTGTATTGAATTTGAGTGTAACAGTTTTTTTTCCCCCCTTCAAACAGTAGTAGTTCAATGCATCATATACAGTGTTATATATATCTATATATATCTATAATATAATAATCTTATATATAAATGTATGTGTTTGTCACAATACAGTATATATGTTATATATATTAGTATATATATATATATATATATATATATATATATATATATATATATATATATAATATAAATAAATAAATACACTACAGTTTCTATGAGAGCTAGTGCTTAATCAACAAAACACCTCAGTGTGAGATTGCATATGGTGGAGATCAAAATACTATAGGAATCTTTTGACACAAACATCCATTTTGCATGAAAAATATACATGTCAAGTAAATATCCTTTACAAACAGACACCAAATAGTACAGAAGCTGCTGTTTGATTGAGCACTCTCTGTTTGCAGTTTAGACTGAAGTGCCTCAAGCCACACAAGGAACAATGGTGCAGGTTGGTTACCTGGTTTGCACAGCCCTACCCCTTACAGAACCGGTCTGACCGCTCTATCCTTCACTGACTCGCATTGAGGATTTTGAAGGTTCTTGCTGCCTGTTAACTGTTGCTAGAGTTGTGTTTTAAAGCAACATTTTGCTAGACAGATTGGAGACGCCTCCTGGGCTCAGCTTGGTAATTCCAGTAACCCTCGTGTGGACCAAAAGGAACAATAACATAAGTGATTTAAGGTAGGAAAAAACTTTGTTTACAATAGTCTTTTTCTTGGGGTAAAGATTTATACCTACGTTGTGGTAAAATATGATAGAAATCATAGTCTAGCACCAGGTTGGGTGTCTTAATGTCTGTTTAGGGTAGAGACCAAGTTTCTGCAAGTCCCAGCAGTGTTAGTGCTTTGTCTTTTTGTTACATTGATTTGTTATCCTAAATCGACAAAAAATCAGAACCTGTCAGTACACATTCCATTTACACCTGTTTTAATACAACAGGTCTGTACCCTGTAGAGGTTAGATTTTGCTACTTTTTAAATTTTGACCAAATTTAAAGGTACGGTGTTGTGAAAAAGTATAGTTTTGGTCTAGTTTGAGTGGTTGTATAACTCAAAAGAAGAAATAATAATAAATTTGAACAGTGAGGCCTGAGTTACTAAAGTATGTGTGGGTCTAAGTCCAAGTTTAAATGAATCTCCCTGGTCCCAGCAGTGAGGGAAACCACAGAGGCAGAGAAGGAGATCAGCTGTTGATGCTTGCACTGTAGTAGTCCATAATACAGTGAAACCTATCTAATCTGGCATCGCTTGGGACTGAACATTTTTGCTGGATTATACAGTATACTGGATTACAGAGGTATTGCAAAATCCAATAGGTTACCTAAACAAAACAAAACTTGCAGTACATACAGTAAAGAAGTGTCCAGGTATAACCTATAGTTTTATCAGTCTTCAGGAGTTTACTGTAGCTGTACCATACCTGCGAGATGTGCATATTTACACAACATACTGGACTGCACTGTCTGAATTCAACAACATGCTGGTTTGTAGAGTGGCTGAATTGGACAGGTGTTACTGTATTTAATTGGCTGATCTCTAGCACTACCAGATAACATAGAAATGTCTTCAAATTGGAGGGATTAGTGCATTTTACTGATGTGTATCACTATCACTCTTGTAATGAAGTTATGTAAAAATAACAATGTACCATGAAACATAATGCAAGTAATACCTGTATGGTATGACATTTCATCATAGCACTATTTGTGTACTATACCTGTTAATCACTTGGCACTATTAGCAGAAACTCTGTACAAAGTTAAACAGGTGAGATTGTGTTCCCTGTCACTGCCTCGGACCGTTGAAACATTTGCATTGTGGTTAGTCATGCTTTAAAAGGTGCTGGGTGACTCTGTGATAGCATTCCTTGATTTCCTTCCAATGGCAGCAGAATAACTGGTGTAAAGGTCACTTCCTAACAGTGACCCAGACAGAGAAAGTAGAATTCAGATTGGAATCTGGGAGTTTCAGAATTGAACAAAGATGTTGAACAGAGTTGGTGTGATGTAATCTATTTAACTGAATAAGAGCATAACTAAATAATAAAGAGTGTCGCAGCGTTGAAGGCTGAAGAGGTTTCCGCATCCTTGCACGCTGCATATAGCAGAGAGACAGGAAGAGCAGGCGCAATGTCACATGTGCCTAGTAGGGTTATTCTTAAAACAATGTCAGAAATGCACTCGTATTAGGTTATCTGTGTTTGCTTCCACTAGGCTTTATGAACGTTCCTTGCCAGTCTTTGACTTGTGTACTAGTCAACCTGTTAGTAGTGTGTTGGGAAGCTAAGAGGGACATTTAAACACAAGAGTGTTCTACATACAACATAACAATGTAAGAAAAGTGAGGACAGGAGGCTGCTTGTTCTGTCAGTGCTTGTCGGTAGTTGATTAATTCCAGTCCAGTTAGCTCTGAAAGGATCAGAATTGCTACAGCATGGGTAGATAACCTGTTCCATGCACTCTGTGTAAAAATGTGTCTCCCGCTTTCTGTCCTGTGCCGACACCATTCAGTTACCAGTCACGTCCTCTTGTCCTGGTCTTTTGTTTGGATTGAAGGCCTTTTACAGTTTGTTTGGATTTCAAGGTCTTTTACAGTTGATGGTTTTAAAAATGCACTTGATTCAAGGCACACTAGCTATGAAACATTTTGAGGCTTGAAGAGAAGTGTTAAATGTGTCCAGTTAATCAAATAATTAGACCAATTAAGTAATTGAGAGCTCGGGTGGAACGAAAGCCAGAAGACACTGCGGCCCTCCAGGAATTGAGTTTGACACCCCTGGTGTAACTGTCTTCATGACTCATACCTCTCTTCAAAGCCGCTATGTCCTATTTGTAATGCGGAACAAAACAACACTCATTTTCATGAGCACTGTCTGTGTGTGAGAATGGTTGCTGTAAGACATTTCCAACAGCAGCTAACAACTTGCAAAAGCAGAAAACAGAATTAAAGCATTTCTCTCTTTACATTCCCTTGTAAAACTACCAGTAAAAGCTTTTTTTTGGTTTGGTTTTGTTTTGTTGTCTTGTGAACGAATAACTGGTCACCTGCTCTAAATGGTTGTTCTTGATCTCTAAGCTAAACAAAGTGTCTGTGTTTTGTAGCAAAATACCCCCACATGAAGTTATGGACAAGACAAATGAAATGAAAATGCAGTGATGTCAGTTCTTTGATAAAGCTGTGTTACCACAGTTGAGTATTACATGGAAAGCTCAGGGCTCTCTCATGCACAGTAACCCTTCATGGTCCAGTTGCATGACCACTGCAGCATACAGTGTGTCAAGCTTGGGCTGCAAGATGCAAGATCAGAAGGATCTTCTGGTTTTCAGTTAGCCCTGCAATGTGAAACCTGAATAATGTCTTGATTTACTTGGCTCTGTATTAGTTGGGGCTTTTTGGAATAAGGTCATGAGGTTTGCCTTACAGTATAATCTAAGATCTCCTATTTTGTTGTAGGATATCACTGTACTTGTAAATCTGTGCAGCTTTCCTTGCCATGTGATGTGTTGTGGTGTGTGAGTTTATTTATAAAGCTGTGTTCTTCTCTGGGTGGTAGCAGTATTGGTAATACATTAAACCTTACTGAAACTGCATCGTTTGGGACTGGAAATTTGTGCTGCATTATACAGTGTGCTGTATTACAGTAGTATTACAAAATCTAATACTGTACCTAAAAAAGAGCAACAAAACAGACAAACCATTTGAACACGTAATCTATTCCAGTCACAAAGTAAAAGTAGTGTCCAGGTATACCAATTTCCATTTGCTTTCTCCGTTATGTGCCAGCAGGGCATGTGTGTATTTACACAACATACTTGATTGTAAATTTAGAAGAGTCACATGACTTGGTGCACAGTCAGATCTACATTGGTTTTACCCAGACTTCTGGGACTTTCACACCTAGTTTTAATTTTTGTATTTTAATTTTCATATTTGTAAAGACTTGTTTCTTACAGATCTTCACCTGCGTTTTTAAGAGCGGCAGACTCTACTGGAAATGGCCATTAATGAGCTGACGTCGAGAGCAGTGCTGCTGTACGACGAATGGATTAAAGATGCTGGTGAGTTTCACTCTGAAACACTATTGCTACTAAACTGTAGTGGTGACAGCAACCAAGGAACAAACGACTGACTATCCCTGAAGCTAAATAGCTCTACAAAAACCAGATGTTTTACATGTTTATTTCCCTAGTCTAATCTAGATGTTTTACATGTTTATTTCCCTAGTCTAATCTAGATGTTTTACATGCTTATTTCCCCAAATCTAATCTAGATATTTTACATGCTTGTTTCCCCAAATCTAATCTAGATGTTTTACATGCTTGTTTCCCCAGTCTAATCCAGGTGTTTTACATGCTTCTTTCCCCAAATCTAATACCGTAGTTTATCATTTTGTTGCTATTTAATATAGAGTTATTTTGTTATGCTTGTCAGAATCCAGAGTCGTAACACTGGGTTGAAACATTGTTGCTGTGTGTGGAATTGCTTATCTCTGTATTTTCACTTGATTGTTTTGATTTGGGTTATGTGCAACTGTGCTGAAGCAAGAAGGCATGACTTATTTAATTGCATAAGGTCATAAAATGGTGGTAGTCACATTATATTTACACCTATTCACTTTTTTTCCTTTTACAGTTAAATAAGTAATTATTCTTTACATTGTGATTACAATTTTATGGTGTAGTGTTGGGACTAAACAGCTTTCATAAACTTTCAGCTCTGCCAGATCTGGCAGAGTTGAAAGGTCATAATGTCACATGATTATTCAGGTGCATTTGTTTTTTGACATGAGTTTTATCTCAAGGTTTGGGATTCAGTATTAAGTATTCTAGGCCTTGCATATTCTTAATTTTACCTCTCTTTTTTTTTTCTTTTTTTTTCTCTTCTAAACTAATGCAGACCCCAGAACTGAAGACTGGCCCCTCATGTCCTCTCCACTGCCTCAGATACTCATTATCGGAGCATACATTTACTTTGTGACCTCACTGGGACCAAAGTTGATGGAAAATCGGAAACCGTTCGACCTCAAACAGATCATGGTTGTCTACAATTTCAGCATAGTGGCGTTTTCTATATACATGTGTTATGAAGTAAGAATACATATGTTTAAATTAATCTGAAAATGCATGGCTGTGTGTTTTAATACAAGTCTGTGTGATGGGTTTTACAGTAAGTTAGTTTAGTTTCGTAGGTTTACTAAATACATTGTCTCACTACAATACCAGTGACACAGATAAAGGTTGAGATTTGATAATCCTATACCATTTCTTTGCTGTAGAAGGTTTCTCATACAGTGCATTCAGGATAATGCCCTGTTCCTGATAAGAATTCTCCATTTCTATTTGTGGAAGTGGGAAATCAACTATGCTGTTTTGTTCCCACTGTTACTTTAAATGCCTAAAGTTGCACAGTAGAAAGTGGGATTCTCTACCTCTTATCCGCACTAAATCAGAACAAATGTCCTTCAGATAAGGATTATGAGGGGTCTGGTTTTATGTGTTTTGCAATGGACACACCAAATACATTGTCACAAAAAGCAAGTTCTGTTTGAAGCATTAAAAAAAAAATACGATTGAATTTCTTTCTCTAATCTATCTGAACAAAACCCAGATGTGTTCTTTTTTTTTTTTTTTTGGATGGCAGCCTGGTTTGAGTTCCAGTTCAGTACAGTGAGGCAGTGTTCTTGCCCACCTGTAGAAAGAATCCACATCAACAGAGCGAACTGGTGTGGATTCCAGTCTGCTGCACAGCAAGTTTGCTGCTTGTGTGTTTATTTTTAATGCTTTGTGATTCAATCTGAAACAGTCTCCCTGGGATAAGAGTAGTTTATTCAGCATCCACATTGTACTGTTATTTCTGCTTACAAAAGAACATTAAAAAGCAAGTAGGTTCAGATTTCACTTTGTTTTGTTTTCCCTGTTTCTTCACGGTGTTGTAATTTTTGCAACTATGCTGAAGTGGTTCCAACTGCAGTTAATCGCATACTGTTTATTTTTCTTTATTTATTTATTTTTTAAAGTCATCTGTTAAGGTGGTTTCATCGGAGTAGTTTCAGGAGCTGCTCTTCAATTTTAGATCCCTTCTGTAGATATTTGTAGCATAGGCTAAATCAACAAATTTATTTCCATTTTAATTTTTTTTTTTTTTTCACTGCCAATACTGTGCACTAGATGGTGCTGTCACGTACTAATAGAAATACATAAATAAGACACTGGCTGTCAAACCTACAATACATGTTTACAGCTCCTTAAACAAGTGTGTGTGATATATAATCTCACAGTACACCCTCACTATAATGCCCTTCATTATAACAAACCTTTGGCTATAAGGAACCTGGACCCCAAATACAAATAAAATGAAAAAAAAATATTATGTAAACACACACTGTCAACCTCCCAGTCTGTGCTCACAGATGCCACCTCCGCAGTGAAGTCAACTCTTGTCTTAATGAATAATATGCGCTGTTAACTATGCCTCCCAAAAGAAAATAATTTTATGTTAGAACAAAGCTGGAAACATAGATCGTTTGAAAAAAGCAGTAACTCAGACATATCTCTGTCGTGAATATAGGTTGTCAAAAAGCTCCTCTTTTTTTTGGCTTGTTCAGCAATCATGCGGCAAAGCAAACAAACAAAAAAAAAAAAACTTGAGGATTCGATTAACTTTTCATGTTAAACTTTTCATGTCGGGTTGATTTGGAATAAAAGCTCAGTTTGGGATTCTTACATGTTGGATTAAGATTTGATGCGCTTTTGAAATGATTCACGTCAGATTGGTTTTGAATAAAAGTTCAGCTTCAATTCAGGATTTTTGCTTTTTGTACTGCGTTTCAATTCATTAACAAATAGGATAAAAAAAGGCAGAATACCGCATACATGAGACGAACAAGTACATGTAACTCTACTTGTATTCACAATCTCATCTCATTAACTTACTTCAACAGTTGGAAATTTCTGATTTATAAAACAAATATGGTTATAACTAAAGTACAGCAACGATCTCCACATTGCAGTGATGCATCTATACGAACAAGAAAAATAGCAGAAAGACTCGGTCTACTGAAAAGCACTGTGTGGGCTATTATTGGCAAACACAACAGAACAGGAACTACTGCAACTAGCTGCAGGAAGACCAAGAAATATTTCTGCAAAATCTGAAAGAGGAATCGTCCAGACAGCCCGACAAAAGCTGAATTTCTACTTTTAATTAATATCTTTCAATAAAACAAACGGTCTAATTTGGTCTCACATGTCTTCTTTCCTATAAAAAAGGGGGTTATCCAAAAGTATAAAGTTTAAGCAATTCATTTTTTCTTTTCTCTCTGCCTTAAATGAACAGTTTCTTATGGCTGGCTGGGCGACGGGCTATTCATTCCGCTGTGACATTGTGGATTACACAAACTCACCTAAAGGACTAAGGGTAAGCTCATAGCTTCAGTACCAAGCATGCTGGGTTTCCTTGTGTGTGTACAGCAGGGGTTCCCAAAGTTTTGGTGCTGGAGGGCCAACTTCCGGAGGTTCCATGGGATGGGGGGGCCATACAAGAAAATGCACCACTCATGAAACTGAAATATGTCTCAAATCATACCTTTTTTTATTTCCTATACATTTTTGTATTTAAATTAATAATCTATATTACTACCACTGCAACACCAGCAGCTTTGAAATGTATTTGTATTTTATCTTGTGTCTTGGTGCCACAACAGGCTTAGGTTTGAGCACCAATATCATGCTGTCATATCTTACATTGTCCTGGTCAAAACAATTAAATACCGAAATAGATACTCTTCAAACTATACCAATTAAACTCTTTCCTTTAGTAGTGAGACAGAATGGGGGGGCCGCACTTTGGGAACCCCTGGTGTACAGCAATGAAAAAGATAGCAAGATTAAAGGGAAGTTATTTTTGAAGTAGATTTGCATGTGATCCAGTTCCCCCAAAAAGATCAATGTTTTCCCAGTGCTGCCACCTAGTGGTTTAAATGATTTTGTGTGCCTGTTCCTTAATAAATTGGCCATTTATTTATTTATCTATTTATCTATTTATCTATTTATTTATTTATTTATTTATTTTATTCCAGATGGCTTGGACCTGCTGGCTTTATTACTTTTCAAAGTTTATTGAGTTACTAGATACAGTAAGTACTGATTGTCAACTTTTTTTTTTCATAAGGCTGTTTTTTTTTTTTTTTTTTTTTTTTTTTTTTTTTTTAAAGTAATAAATATGTGAAAATGAAAAGTCTACATGTTAAAGTATTTAACTGAACATTTTGTGTTATGAAATGTTATTATTTAGATTGTACCCCATCATAATTTAAATATGGTATTAAAATATGTGTAACTAAATGTAAAATATATCTGACTGTAAATACTAAGCAAAGTATATATGTTTTTGTTGGATACAAATTAGTTTTAACACTAAACAAATGTTTACACAAGTCTTAAACTTTTTATTTAACACATGTACATTTTACAACCTAACTTTTGAAGTAAATCCATGAAACAGAAGGTCATGTCAAAAAATGCCTGTCCTCTGTGTTGATCGTTCTGAAAGTAGAATAGAACCAGTGATCCTTGGTTGATGCAGTTTTATACAATGACATAGTTGGGTGTGAATTTTTTATTCTTAATTATTTTTGCCAACCATTTCTAGTTCTATTCATATTCTCCAGAGATGTCCTGCAATGTTTTTGTGTAGAAGATCAGTGTATTTGTTTACCATGTATGTGTTTGGTTTTGTTTTTCCTCCTCGCAGGTCTTTTTTGTACTCCGAAAAAAGAACAGCCAGATCACGTTTCTTCATGTCTATCACCACTCCATCATGCCATTCACTTGGTGGTTCGGAGTCAAGTTTGCCCCAGGTATTTCTTCCTTCCTCATTTATGCTCGGAGGTTGTGAGTATAATATTTTGGATTTGGTTCCTAATCTAATTTATCAGTTAAACATTATGTATTTTTAAAAGTACCAGAGGATTATCCAAATCTGCCTTTAGTTCAGGTCAATTGAATGATTAAACTCAATGTGTGGATCTTTCTAGAAAATAGGGTGTTACTATAAAGGTGCCCCATCCTCATTTTGTGGTTGATGCAGCTTGCTTGTTTCTAGCATTCGTCTTTGGGTTATTGTGCGTATGAATCATATAACACAAGCCTCTGCAGCCATCGGATGGAAACAAGACAGTTCTGACAGAGCTGTAAACACAATTGGCAACAGTGGTTTTAAAAGGGTTAAAGGTGTAGTATCAAAACTGCTGATCACAGTTTCAGACCAGTTCCACAGATAGACAGTCTGTCATGTGAAAAATAATTCTTACGATACATTTCCAAGAAACTGCAGCAATCCCTCCCTTTAGTGACTTACAGTGGTTGAAATAAGACTCATTCTGTATAGCAGTTTCACCCACTCCAGGTTTTACTACAAGCTTGATTAGCCACAGTGTATAGGTAACAAGCTCAGGTGTGTCTTATTAAACTCCTAGTAAAACCAGGAATGGATCAAACTGCTGTGCAATGGATGCCTCATTTCTGTCACTGACCAGTCCTTTGCAAACTACAGATTGGCTGACCTTCAATGATCTGCCATTTCCTAAAGGCATGTGACAGTGGTCCTTATTTTTCTGGTTGCAGTCTGGGATACAGAGGCTCACCCTAGTTGGGCACCCACTGTAATTCCCCTGTCAAATATATGTAAATATTTATGCCTTCCATAGATATTTGTAGCATAGGCTAGATCACTAACTGTGCTGTGGATTGGAGATTATTGCAAAACCAGGCATTCTCTAAAGCAGTCATAGAAACATATGTACCTATTGATACCACTTCAGGGTTTAGTAATCCAGGTGCTGCATCTGAAAACAAAAGGTGTTAAGGGTCACTCAGACAAGTACTAAACAAGTGTTAATAGTTTGTTGAAAATCTGATGTATATTTTATGGGTGGAGTTCACACAAACAGATGTAACCTCGTGAGTTTTGTTTTTTGAAGGTGTGGAAATACAAGGGGTACTTTCTTGCTACGAATCCATCTCTTGTCCGGTTTCTCACATTCTAGCCACAGTCATACAAATAAAAGCAAACATTCAAAGCTGTTTGATTCCCGCAGGTGGACTGGGGACGTTCCATGCTCTTTTAAATTCCATCGTCCATGTTATCATGTACTCCTATTATGGATTGTCTGCTATGGGGCCAGCCTATCAGAAGTACTTATGGTGGAAAAAGCACATGACTACCATTCAGCTTGTAAGTATCTCCCAAGCTTTGTTACATTTTTCTGAAATAGTTCAATTTGTGAAATAGTACAATTTCTTTAAATAGTTATGGTTTGGTTTAATACATTATTTGTTTGTTGTTGTATACCAAGTGAAGAAGCAGCTGCTTGGGTTTGTGATTGCTGCTTAGAGAACAGCAATCCAAGTAGCTGTTTCTTCACCTGTTTCACTTGGAATGGTAAATTAGCCCAGTCCACAGCTATAAACCTCATCTGTGGAGAGTTTATCTGAATAATTGGTTTACAGCATGCAGCTCTAATAGTATTTTGCTGCTTCTTGTTTCACAAGTACGAGTGCCTCCTGTACTGAACAGAGTTCAATAGAAATATTTACAATAACCTATTCCAGAGTAAAGCTGTATGACACGTGCTTAATTGAAAAGGCTATGTTTAACAAACGCAATCCAAACTAAGTAAACCTGGATTATGAAGTCTTGTGGTTATAGATTACAGCGCCATCTACTGTCCACTCTTTGCTGCTACCATGCTTATGTTCTAACTGTGGTGTTGATGTTGTCACCATTGTGTGTTTTAACAGGCCCAGTTCATCCTGGTCACAGTCCACATTAGTCAGTTTTTTTTCATGAAAGATTGCTCCTACCAGTATCCTGTTTTCCTCTACATCATTTGTCTGTATGGATGCATCTTTCTACTGCTGTTCCTCAACTTCTGGTACCATGCGTATACCAAAGGCCAGAGGCTACCAAAAGCTGTGAAGAATGAACTAAACAAGAACAAAGAACAGTGAAGACCTTGAATACAAATCTGCCCTTTCTGCTAGCGACAATCTTCAGTGGTGTGGGAAATAAATGTACACAGTGTAAATTTATACATTTTTTCTAAAGTATTTGATTGTAACTTTTTATATCTTGAAAAAAACATTGAAAGTTAATATGCTGCTGTTACCAAAGTATATAACCTGACAGTTTTGTATCCCTGCCTGGTATAACTGTTTAAATCGCTGACAAATCATTTAGGTTTTAAGCCAAATTCTTGTGTTCATGAACTACACAAGATGGTAACCATAAAGCACTTTGTCAGGTGCTATAAGCAGCCCTTGTATCGGGGTCCTTGAATGATAACTAATACTGTTTAAGATAGTTATGCTACTTAAAGTAATTTATTAAAAGGAAACATGTCATGTGTATGTGTGTGACATTTGTCACAGAGTTGCTTGTATTCTCTATATTTTATTAGAATGTTGCCTATTTGTATAATTGTACTCAAGTTATGTTTTAATGTTAAAAAAAATAAAATTGTAACCATGTGTCACAACGTTCTGTAATTTGGTATATGTGACACATCTTTGAAGCATGAACACATTCCACAAGGAGCAATATTTATGTAACTATCTTCTATTGGTGATGTAAAGGTCTTGAAAGACCTTTTCTTGGTACCCATGATTGACAGGGATTGAATGCTCTGGATTTAAGCTATTGAAATCCATGTTGTGATGAAGTTATGACCTGTTGCCCATGTTGTACTTTAATGTTTTTCACACAATTACAGTATGATCATTCAGAGAAAGAAGAGCAGGTGGCTTAATGTGACATCAAAGCAGACAAGACAATTTAAATGAATCCTTTCCTAGAATTTGCTGTCATTTCAGATGCATTGATTTGTAATATCCAATACCACATGCTTTAAAATTACTATCCTATACTAAACATCTGCGAAAAATCATAATAGTGCCCAGTGCTGTGGGGTTTCTGATAGAACTGTAGCAGTGGACAGTACTTTTTCAGACAGTTGTGCCAGTGCTTCATTAAAGATTGCTGATGTACTGTATATAGCTCTTCCTTAGCTTTATTGTGTTGTAATGAATGTCTATTTTGTAGACATGAACCACAGTTAAGTGTAGAATTTTTTTTTTTTTCAATCTGTATTTTGTGCCAAAAATAAATGTGATTCAGACAATTTACCTATGTGTGTTCAATGTATATTTATGTGTTCAAGCTTGCACAATGTATTATTAGGCTTCCAAGCCAAAGGCTGGGAAGCCTATTGTTATTGTTAGTTTTTTTTTTTTTTCTTCCCAAAACTTTAAACTGCTGCTGCTTCAAGGCTATGTGACTGATCAGGTTCTGACTTGGCAGGTAACAAGCTGTCATTGGCTGTCAGATGCTGAAAACATGTTGCTGCCGCAAAGTGATTGATCTGAAACTTGGCATATCAGCATCCAAACCTGCATTAAGTTTGCGAAGCAGAAGTTTCTGCTATAAATTTGAATGTCAAAATGGCTGCCACAAATCTTATCAAAACAGGCCCTTAACAGGAAACTGCTGCTGTTTGACCAACAAGCTCCAAACTTGGTAGTTATTGCCCCAGTAACAATGGAATACAAATATGTCAAAATGGTTATGTTTTATAAAACAAGATGGTTGCACAAGATAGTTAAAACTGCCTCAGTTGACAAACCAGTTTATTTGACTAACTCGAAACTTCACAAGCATCATCCTTGACACTGTAGCAACACAACTGACTTTTAAGAAACTCACGTTAAGCAAGATGGCTGTCTGATGCATTTTTGAAAAAAAAATCAAAATTGTCTGTGGAACAGTTGAAGTTGCTGATTTTAAACTTGGCACATTGGGAACTAAACACGTTTAGACAGGTACTGATACTGGGGCTTGGGAGCCATAAAACTGCCTGACAGTTCTAGTTTTTATTTATTTATTTTTTCTTCACAAAACTTTAAACTGCTGCTGCTTCGAAGCTGTGTGACTGATCAGTTTCTGACTTGGCAGCTAACAAGCTGGATAAATTGGCTGTCAGATGCTGAAAAAATGTTGCTGCTGCGTCCTTGCAATTGGCGCTGTGACACATTTTTCAATAAAACCTTTTGAAATCTTCTTGGGATCCGATGAAACGATTGATCTGACACTTGGCATATATTATCAGCATCCAAACCCGCATCAAGTTTGCGAATCAGAAGTTTCTGTGATAAAATGGCTGCCACAAATCTTATCGAATCGTGCCCCTAACAACAAACTACTGCTGTTTGAAAACCATTTGTCCAACAAACTCCAAACTTGGTAGTTATCGTCCCAGTAACAATGGGATACAAATATGTGAAAATGGTGAGGTTTTATAAAACAAGATGGCCGCCACTTATATGTTTACATTTGAAATTTAAACCTGCTTCAGTTGTCAAACGATTTACTTGACTAACTCGAAACTTCACAAGCATCATCCTTGACACTAGCAATACAACTGACTTTTAAGAAACTGGTGTTAAACTGAAATGGCTGTGTGACGCATTTCTTCTTGAAACCTCTCGAAATGTACTTCTTTGGCATCACTGAAGTGATTGACCTGACACTTGGCAGATATTATCACCATCCAAACCTGCTTGCAAAGCAGAAGTTGCTGTGATACAATTCAATAGTAAAATGGCTGCTGCTAATTTCACCAAAACGCGCCCTTAACAGCAGACTGCTTTTATTTGAAAACTGTCTGACTCCAAACTTGGCAGACATCATTCCGGTGCCAGCGGAATACAAATATGTTAAAATGGTCATGTTTCGTGAAACACTATGGCTGCCACTCATACATTTTCTTCTTATGTTTAAAACTGCTTCAGTTTAAAAATGGTTCACTTGAGACACTCCAAACTTGAAAACTATCGTGCCTGTGTCGGGAAAATTTACATTTTCAAAAATCGCATTTGTATGTTAAACAAGGTGGCCGCCGGGTGCTGAATACATTTGGATAAATTACAATAAAATACAAGCTGGATACATTGGCTGTCAGATTCTGAAAACATTTTGCTGCTGCGTCCTTGCAATTGGCGCCGTGACACATTTTTTCGATAAAATCTTTCAAAATCTTCTTGGGATCCAGTGAAGCAATTGATCTGAAACATGGCATATATCATCAGCATCCAAACCCGTATCAAGTTTGTGAAGCAGAAGTTGCTGTGATAAATTTTAATGTCAAAACGGCTGTCACAAATCTTATCGAAACCCGCCCCTAACAACAAACTGCTGCTGTTTGAAAACCGTTTGTCCAACAAACTCCAAACTTGGTAGTTATTGTCCCAGTAACAATGGAATACAAATATGTCAAAATGGTTATGTTTTATAAAACAAGATGGCCGCCAGGTGTATGTAGCAATACAGCTGACTTTTAAGAAACTCGAGTTTCTTAAAAGTGCCTGGAGCATTTTTGAAAAAAAAAAAAACATTTCAAAATCTTCTTCTGTGGAACAGTTGAAGTGCTGATTTTAAACTTGGCACATTGAGAACTAAACACGCTTAGACGGGTACTGAGTAAAACTGCCTGGCAGTTCTAGTTAGTATATTATTATTATTATTATTATATTATTTATTATTATTATTATTATACGCTCTTGTAGTTACTGGTGCCTCTCGCATGTTTGTGTGTCTTTTGTAGCCAGATATGGTAACATGTTTTTAATAACATTCCAGCATTCCCCTACTCGCACTTGAGCAGAAGCATTTCCACCATTTGCTTCCTCGCATGCGTACATTCTCGGTGGATCGGAAGGACCTCACCACACCATTTGTAGGTTTTGGTCACGATTGTTTGTTTCTCGCTGAAAGTTACCACCACCTGCTGGATGTAATACAACATGACAACTATATAACATATAATTCATATAGTGTTGATAATGTATAAAAAACAAAACCCCATCGTTTAAAAAAAAACAACTAAATGAATCTGCTAACAATTTCTCATTATTAGGTTGTGGTTGTGCTTACTTTTTTGCACATCTTATTGAATGCATTATATTTTTTCTGTTTTTCTTTTTTTAAGCACACGTGCGTGAATCCGTCGTCAAGTTTTCATTAAATTTCTCCTTATCACTTAAATTACAAACTCACGAGCATTTCTGTGCTGCAATAAACTTCCCTTTAATGTCTCAGTTGTGCGTTCTTGGCTCTTCCCATATTAGGAATAAGGTAAGGTCACATGATCATGCCTCTGGTCCAATCACGGTGTTAGGTTTGAAGCTACTGAATTCAAACTATTTTGGGAGTTTCGGATTTCAGCACGCAAATAAGGAAAAGTGGACGTGTGTAAATATGGAGTCATAGCATATAACTGAAATACACAATCTAAGCCGTAAACATGGAAGGGAAAGTAATTGGCCCTGGTCCGTACCGAGCTACAAAACTGGTAAGTGCTCTGCTTCTCCACTGGTACAAAGTCTGCGGGGAGGTCGTTGTGTCGGTTATGCGGTTACCAATGGTTCACCAAGGAAACTAAATCCGAGGAGAAACGCTTTAATTTTTAAGATCTGCATTTCAGGTTCGTTGAATTGTGGTGCACGTCAGAGTTCTTCATTTTTTTTTCAGTGCAGCTGAACCTATTTTAAGGTTTAGTCAACAGTACGATAATTGTGTGCGTCTGTGAAACTGATTATAAATGGGCTCAAATTATGCAGTTAATTGTGAGTATACTAGGCTATGTAGGGACACCGTTTATTGTAACGTGTGTTTAGGCTGAGCGCATATATATATATATATATATATATATATATATATATATATATATATATATATATTTGTGAAATAATTAGAATTGTAGGACTTATGTGGTAACGCAACCTGTGCTGTACCCAAAGTATGCTGTCTATGTAAAACAAGTTAATACATAGATATGCAGGCCTATTTTGTAAAATGTGAGCAGGACAAAAAAACCATGAAAATAATTCCTCTATTTTGTTTTGCTTCATGAGTTTAGTATGTAACCACTCACTGCTGTACCAAACACAGGGACGTGCCTTTCTTGTTCAGGTTAAGTAAGGTTTACACTGCATCTGTTTGTTTTTGGGATTTTTAAACAAATCAAACTGCCGACATGGTAAAGTGCACAGAAGCCTGAAATATGGAATAATGTATTAAACAGATCACATTATGTCTGTAAAACGTAACGTTGATGGGATTAAGCACTGTACACACACACTGCTTTGTAACAGGAATCATTTGGCATAGCTGTTCATACCAATGATTGGTGCAGCTTGTTGCCCCATTTTAATAACTGTAATGGGTAATTCCATGATGTCACCCCAAAACAAGTTGAATTTTAAACTCAACCGTCTGATTTACACCAAACTCGGTTCTTTGGATTTTCAGGCAAACAAGCACACATTTACATTGTTAGACTGATCATGTAAAGGGATCAGAGGTTAACCAACCTTCTACTCAAAAGTGGTTTGTGCCACAGACTTGAGAGGTGTAATTTTAATAGAAACCTCAAAGCAAAAAAAAAAACAAAACAAAACACATTATATATACTTTGAAAGAAAACAAAAGAAAGTTACACCTTAACACAGGTTTTGACCTTTGACTTTGCAGTGAAACCCCAAAAATAAAAATCTCAAAAAATTACCAAAAACAGCTCCAGGTCTTGGCTTTGTCTGTACAAAATTTCAGGAAGGTAATATTCTTGGTTTGGGGACTTTTATATCCAATTCATGCACCCTGGTAGGAATCACAGCAGTATCGCTGGCCAGAGAAAGGTGACAAATGCTTAGTACCCTTAGTACCCTATATGCACTAGTCTCACTTCGTCTTCCTCAAGAGGCTACAGGTTTCAGAATCAAGATCTCAAAAATGAATAACACTGGCGAGAGAAGGGGTAATTGCCTGGTGTGACCTTTGTTACAAAACTAATTTTTCACCTTTAAGAGGTGATGACACTTTTTAAAATGTGTTTCCTGTATTAAAAACAAAAAGGAAGTGTCAGTTCAACGTAGTACATATTTGCAATAGTCTGAACTTGGGTGGGGTCATACTGTATTACAGAACAAACCTTTATTTTCACGGCGCGTCAGTCAACACGTTAGTGTAATTTCATGGTGTTGATCCTCTTTTTACCTGACTTGACCTTGTGTCTGGTTAGGTTGCTGAGCTCTTTCCTGTCAAGTTAATAACCAATATCTTGTTGTCTCTTTCTTTCTTTAGCTAACACTTATTTCATTCAATTACACTATGTAACTCAATTTTTTGTTCCTGGGTAGTAAGTGTTATTTCCTAATTGCTTATTAAAAAAATTATAAAAATGGCTATTATTCCCCACAAACTTTGCTTTTGTGACCAGGACAGTGATATGTCAAAATATCATTATTTCCAATGGGAAAATGGGAAAATGCGTGTCTTTTCATTCACATAGTCAGAAAAAAACAACATATGAATCCAAATTAACATGTATTTATACTAAAGTAATACAAAGATGACTACAAAAGATTTAGAAGTGAGTAGTTTTTCGAGATTTACAATCTCGAAAAACTACAGTGTTATTTATTTCAATACACAGTGTTATTTATTTCAATATTTTTGTTCACTTACAGTGGAATGAAACAATTAAGCTGTTTCGTGCTGGCATGCCATTGAGGAAGCATCGGGTTCATTTCCGTACCTATGAAGGCTGTTTCACTGCTTCCGAAGCTGTGGACTGGCTACACGAGCTCCTTAAAAGTAACCAGAACTTTGGCCCCGAGGTCACCCGTACTCAGACTGTACAACTGCTAAAGAAATACTTGAAAAATCATGTGATAGAGGACATAAAGGGAAGGTGGGGCAAAGAAGACTTTGAGGACAATGGACAATTGTACAGGTAAGAGGAACAATTGACATCACCCAGTCCTCTTTAGGGGCTTGAAATATTTTGCCATGTATATGACAATTATGGTTTATTTGGTAAGTGAGTTAACTACTGCATTCAATACTGTTTACTATGGAAATAATTGCAAAACCCCCCCCCCCCCCCCCCCATCCTTAATATAAAGGCACCAAATCATTATGCTTTTGAGTCTGAAACATGAAACTGAAGATTGTAAAGCAAGATTGCAACTGTTTTTTAGGAAATATCTTATCGGTATTTAATTTAGGAGTACATTGTTATGTATAGATACCAACTACAGTTAATATTCTTTCTTATTTAATACAGGTTTCCTCCATCATCCCCACTAAAGCCATATCCTAAAAGGCCCCAGTACACTGAAAAGAATTGTATTCCCAAATTTCCGAAATGGGATGATTATGAACCAGTGTCTTCACAAGATAATCCAATGAGGCCACTTGTTCTGGTAAGACATACATACACATACTTTATCAGTCTTCAAATTAAAATACAAAGAACATACTATATTTGTTGGGTGATTTATACATTTCACTTGTGTGTGTGTTTTTTTTTTTTTTTTTTTTTTTTAAGAATTCAGAGTCGTGGAACAAGCGGCACAGCATTGCGATTGGAGAGGTGCATGAGTGCAAGCTTGTACACAGGAGAGAAATCTCACCAAGGAACGTGGAGCACGTTTGGAAATCAATGACTCTTGCACAGTATGTAAAACTTGTGGTTGATAACTCTTGCACAGTATGTAAAACTTGTGGTTGATAACTCTTGCACAGTATGTAAAACTTGTGGTTTGTTTTTCCTGAGATACACATGACAGAGTTCGAGTGTCAACCTTTTTGCTATAATATGAAGTGTACTGAAAGAAAGTCTAACATACTACTGTAGTTCTCACACCACAAATGTAAAATAAACAAACGAGCAATAGATATACTACTCTGTAGCATCCGCGATGAATGCGAAAGCTGTTTATTTTAACTTGATTTTCAGTTGTACTTGTTTCATACTGCCATTGCTTTATACTGGCCCTGGTAAAAGTATCTTGTGATCTGGCACTATCATATACACCCCGAAGTAAGGTAATAAATGTCATAAATTAAATGTAGGCATTTATAAAAAATGAACTACCTATTGCATCTGTTTAAGTGGTTGTTAGCAATAATTACCCAACTATTCTCACAGCATAGGCTACTAATGCTTAGGTATAGGGGCTGATCGTTCCAAGAAGAAACTAATAATGTCATTGTCACTAATAATCAGAAATTATTTTTTTATTTCTGGACAAATGTCTGAATGCCTCACATTTTGAAAAGGGACTTAATGCTTAAGATTGGTATATTTGTGTAGTTATGAATTATATATATTTTTTATAATATAAACAGTTTACAGAAGATAGTGGGACTGGAATCCCTTCATGGAGTGCTGGACTCAAAACTGATGAACCCCAAGCATATACTTTACAATGTGTACAATACCAATAAGCAAGGAGTTGTGGTTCTGCAAGACAAATCTGGTAAGGTATCCTCAAGCTGCAATGGATTCATTTGACTTTAATTTACATATTAAACATGTTTTACTTCATAAACCCATGTTCTCATATTAGCTGTATAGATGTTTCCTGTCAACTTGTTTTCAGCATTGTAAAATACCCTTTTGTGGTGCGCAATCCAAATGTGGACCTAAATGTATTGACTGTCTGTCACACTGCTGACATAACTACATTTAGTTTATTTTTTATCTTCTACAAACTTTAGTCATAAAGTCTTAATCCACAGACTTAAAAATTGTCAGTAGTTTATTGTTTTCAGGGTTTCACATTTGTGTAGGTCTGTATGTGTACATTCAGTTTTTAAAACTTGCTCATCTTTTAACAGAAGACCTTCCTCATTGGGTTTTATCTGCCATGAAATGCTTGGCAAACTGTAAGTATCATTTTTATGCTTGACTTGCAGAAACACTGCCTTCCTAAAACTTCTTATCTGTAAAATTATATAAAATCCAAAAACGACCAAAATGTTGGCTGTTTTTGTTTAGCACTGCATACATACAGTATTGTGTGTTTTTGTTTTTTTTTTCTCTCAGGGCCTAATGGTAGTGAGCTTAAACAGCCGATGTATCCTGGGTTTGAGAGAGACGTCTTGAAAACAGTAACAGATTACTTCCACAAACTGAAAGAGCCCTTGCTCACTTTTCAGCTCTATGATATTTTCATCAATGTCCTTGGTGAGTCATTAGCAAGACTTATTATCAAAGTAATAAGGCTTTATTTAATGTATTTCACTTACTGTATACTTTGTAGGTTGGCCGCTGTTGGGTATATAGTGTTTGAAGTCTTTGTAAATAAAACTGTATTAGTCATAGTATTTTTTTTTTGAATTACAATGTCTACATTTGAATGGGTATGCTGTTAACAGAACCTCTCCGTTTGAATGTACTGGTTGGCATAAAGAAGACTCTTGACTGGATTACATTTTTAAGGCTTTGCTTTGGGTTGATTAAAGCTATGCCTGTGTAATTTAACATGTTCAGTTTGAATCACCCTTTTTTGTCTGTAACTTCATTGTTCTCACAAAGTAATCTGCATGGAATGTTCCTTGAACACACCGCACACTGCATGCTGCAGTTTTTTAAAATTGTTTGTAAGCATGATTTATGTCAACTTATGTCACTGTTTGAAAAGTGGGTCTTTCTTTATCTGTAACTTTTTTATTCGTTTGTCACCTTGCGTTTCATTGCACCTCATGCAGCGTTGTCAGGGTTTATTACACTGCCGAAGCAAACCCCACAAAGGAAGGAAACTGTAAAACAACCTCTGCGAATTCAGCAGAAGCCAACAGCTGAAGAGGGGACAAGGTGCAGCCTCAGTTCCCAAATATCTATTGAAAACATTATGCTGAGCTTGTCTAGAAAGGTACAGCAAGGGGCCTGTGAACCAGTTGAATCCCTGCAACATGTGATCAGTGCTCATTCAAGAGAATGGAATGCTGAAAGTCTTAGACCCTTACCAATAAACTGCAGAGAAGCACCTAGCTCAAATGGGAATACTTGTTCACACAGTGTTACTGCTAAAAAAGAACAGGGATACCAGAGATCCATCTCCCAACCTTTCTTGATCCACACAAACCAAAGTAGCCTACGGCCTAGAAAACACATTTCAGATGAAAACCAAGTGTTAAAAATAAATCGCGGCAATAGCTTGCAAAATCTCAGGGGACTTCAAAGTGAGACTTTAAACCCTTGGGTCTCCACATACAGATACTGCTCTGAAGAAAGCTTATACCGCGCAGATCTCGGAAGGAACAGACATTCTTTTTCTGCCTTCGCTTCCACTGCTGAACTTTTGGCAAACCCTGAAGACAAAGAGAGCACAGATCAGGGGTACGGAGTGATGCTGCAAAAAGCACAGTCTGCGCATTGCATGCCAAATACACACGGTTCCCATTGGAAATCCTGCCAAGATTGTTTCTGCCCAGGAAATGCGTCAACTTTGCCATTGAGGAACGAAGGGACTGAACGTCGGAGTGTTGATCGGGGTAATTTTCATCATGCAAAGACTTCAAGGCAGAGAAGTGCCAAAGACTGCCTCCTCTCTGAGAATCCCTGCTTTACTAACTCCTTCAACAAGCTCCAGCCTGGCTCTCCAAGCAAACCCCTTGCAGAGTTAAGCACTGCCCCTCTATCTCTGGCTTTGGGTCAAAAAGCTTGGTCCAGCTCACTCAGTGATATTGGTAGCACAAACCCTCAGTCAAACAGCATGTCAAGTAAGCACCATTTCACAAGAGAGGATGATTCTCTCTGTGGAATCATCTTGTAGCTTTTGTTTTACAGGCATTGGTGGCATTTGATTGTTGGGTTCAGGTGTTTTGAATAAATCGAAAGTGAATCTTTTAACTGTTTTCAAAATTATAAGCTAGGTCTATTTTTTAATTTTTTTTTGCTTGCTGAATGTTAAACAAAAGCTATTGATCATCTGGTGGTTTTTAGAAGAGTTGGTGGATTTTTTTTCTTATCTAGTTGAAGTTGTAAGTCATACTGTTTATCATTTATTTCTGACTAGCTAATTTTTATGGATTCCTTGAAATGGGGCATATTTAGAATCAAAATTTTGTTCCTCATGGTATAGGCCTTCTGCAGAAGCAGCAAATTGCAACCGAAGCCCTTCAGGTTTGCTGTCTTCTCCTGCCTCCAGCGAACAGGAGAAAGCTGCAGTTACTGATGAGACTGATGGCACGGATTTGTCAGAATACTCAGATCCCACCACTCAATGATGCCATTGGGACCAGAACCCTGGTAGGTTCATAATGCCATCATGTAACTTCCATTGCCTGTTGTGCATTGAAGCCCCATAGATATAAGTACATACATTTTTAATATCCAGTAGAACACAAAACAAAAATATAATTTTTTATGTAATTCCACATCAATATCTGGGCACTTTTTGGTTTAAATGTCATGGGTTGTTGTATTAGATTGGTTGTTTGGGGTATTACTAAGTCCCCCCTCCATTTATAGCAGAAACAATACCTTCCATTCAGACCAGAAGCAATAGCTCTTAAATACTGTGGGGTTTTTCTCTCCTCAGATGGTTCAGACCTTTTCTCGTAGTATCTTGTGTTCAGCGGATGAGGTTGACTTGGATGAACTTCTGGCCACTAAGCTGGTAACATTTATGATGGACAATTATGATGACATCCTGCAGGTTCCTAATCGGCTTAAGAGTGCAGTTGAGGAGCATTTAGCCCACATGCGAAGAGTTCAGGTGGGTCAGTTTTATAATATGCATGGTTAGAAATCCTGTTTAAAAATACAATTAAAATAAAGCTCCGTGCACATGTCTCTTGCAGCGTCTTTTTGGAAAATTTCACCAGTATGCTACATATACCAAGGGACTTTTAGTATTCTGCATACTATTAGATGCATCATACTCCTATGCAGATGTTATACAAAATATTCAGTTTATATGGATTTTATATTATATACTAATCAGAATGAATTTAAACGAGTTTTGTTAATTTGAATGGACTTTTTGTTTATTTTTTTATTTATTTTTTTCAGATAAAGTATGCTGGAGCTGATGCAGATGCCACTCTTGTGTCTCAGTCCTACTGCAAACAGATCAGCAAAGAAGAGTTTGATGAGCAAAGAGCCAGCAGCTCGCTGGCTCCAATGGCGGAATTGCTGGAAGGGATTATTAAGGATAAAGAACTGTCTGTCAAAGACAAAAAGAAGAAACTTAAACAGGTAATGCGGCATTTCTGTTTCAGACCTGGCAATCATTTCATGTGTTTTTAGTAAAACCCATATTCAAATGTAAAAAAACACAATTTCTAAGGGAGGTATTGAGATGCCACTGCTTCATTTTTACAGTTTTCTTTTTTTTTTCCGTAAGTTTCAGAAGTCTTATCCTGAAGTCTACAAGAAGCGACTTCCCACAGTGGAAAGTGAGGCAGCTCTGTTTCCAGAAAAACCTACGTTTAAACCTCAGCTGATGTTTTTCACTCTGAAGAAACCATTCCAGCCATTTCAAAGAACCAAGAGCTTCCGGACGTGAGATTCAGCTTTGGTTGCAAATTTCAATTTGTCAAACTTTTATTGCTGTAAGTCATTTCACCAAGATGTAACTACTGAAAGAAATCCTGAGTTGTTGTATTTTTTTTTTTTTCACTCTCCAGAATAAATTACAAAGCTAAAAGTGCTGTACATCTAAACGCTAAACTTGGTCTTTTAAAATCTCTTTACTGAATACCTTCTCTGGGCTGTCTCCTAAGCAGTCCAGCATAAAGAATATACATCCAAACAAGCTTTTTTATTTTGATTAAACTGTCACCAAGTTGTGTTGTACACTTCAAAATCTGGACTGCAATACACTATCAAACTATTAACAAGAATTAATTTGTAGGAGAGGGAAATGTTACAAGTCCCAAAATAAACTAGGATTGTTCTGCTGCATAAAGTGTTTACAAGGAATATTTATAGGCCATGTTAGCGTACTACTAACATTTCACCTGTACACAATATATGCTTATTTAGTCTAGGGTGGGTTTTTTTTCAGTTGTCTGTTAAATAATGATTAATGTACATTTCTTGTACCCAGAACATGGCATTCATGTACATTTCTTTAAACTAGTTCATGCCAATAAGATGTAGATACTTGAAAATTATTATTTTTACACCGGAATAATCACTGTACTATTTAGTGCATTAAATAAATGTTTGTGAAATAATTTTTATCTGTTACATTTGGTCAGTGCTTCACAGAGCAGCAGGTTGGTATTAAAACAATTCTATGTCTTGTGTTTGACCAGGTACTGTAATTAAACCTAACTGGAGGGATGTGTCATTCTATGGAACTTTAACAACAGAATACAGATGTACATCTGAGTGCATTTTTTGGTATTGATTGATGTGTGTTCGGTTTATGCAGGTACAAGGATATTTAAATGTGTGTTAATAAGTTGTTACATTTCAGTTAAGTAGGACATGTTTGTGTCGATACTGTAATTCAAGGTCTTGCTGACTGTAGTGATTCCTTTATTGTATGTATTTGTATTTCCCACTGTGCAATTCCCTTTCCTGTCGGCTGCCAGTTTTAAGTGTTAATCTTTGGAGCACAAGTTTGTGTTTTTAAGTTTTAAATACATAACTGCCATGGTAGTCTTTTAAAAGTATCTCTGCATGTGTATCTTGTGTGGTGCCCCGTCTAAAAATGTAAGTCATTGAACACCATGTCAGACAAAGTGTTTCATTTTTTAAATGTTGACAATTCAGCAAGACAGTGACTATTCTTTCAACCTTTTGGTGTCTGTAAATACACACTGTAAGAACCACAGTCAAACATTTTCAATCTAATTGACCAATAAAAGACACATGTAGGCAGTGAGTCCTGTTGCTGCTTGTAGTTTCTTTATTTGTTGAAGATTATGTTGTACCATTGTAAAATCTGCCCTGGTGTATAGGTGTCCAAGTTATATAACTGGACACACAGGTTTTATCAGAAGGTTCAACACAAACACTTTTGTGATAAATCACTTCTGTGTTTGTACTTTCTAATTTAGGAAGCACAATTGAGACCGTGCAGCAGTAGAGTTGTTGTGTGACCTAACCTGTGTGCATTGTAACCATCAGTTACTCGGTTCAAAACACTGACAAAAGACCAACAATGCATGTGTGTGAAATAAGGCTAATGGTAACATTGTTTTTAGAAAGGTAGAAATATGACCACTTTAATAGTCAATATCCCAAGTAATTACAACAATACAGTTTGGCAACCATAGAAGCATATATTGGGCTCCTAATATATCAACAGCTGGGGGGAAAACGCAGACTTGTTAGCAGATTGTTGAGTTTATATATGGACAGATGCGCACAAGTCTAATGATCTTAAATTACGGCACACATTTAATACTGTTAATCAGTTTTTTCAACACAATTATTAGCAAAGACATGATATTGTATAATTCAACAGTTGCATGCCTATTTTCTGTATATCCTCCATCTTTCCTTTATGGCTTACAGCTACATACACACACAGAGGCTTTTTACTTTTGTAGAAGTGATTGCATTACCAAAAACAAACTTTAGAAAATGAACATATATGTACTCGGTGAAGAACCTGCTCCTACTTCTTCTACACCACAATATAAAACAGCTGAGCCAGCACCTCTTCTACACCACAATATAAAGCAGCTGGGCCAGCAACTCTGCTACACAATATAAAACAGCTGGGCAAGCACCTCTTCTACACCACAATATAAAGCAGCTGTCCCATCATCCTCATCATTGCAGTGGCATGTGAAAACTTGGAAAGATGGTCTCTAGAGAAGATTCTCAACTACAATAATATACAATAGCATTGTAACGTAGCATTTTTCAGCAAGGTCTGATGAGCAGTGTTATCACTGGACACAAACTTTATTGGAGGGGCTCTGATGGCTTAAGGCCAAGGCCAGTGTGCACGAGAGATGCAACTGATAAGAATCTTTAGAGCCAGATGACTAGTCGACTTTGGTCTGGCATGGAGTGGAAATGGAGAATATGTTATGGATTTATTTTCCAGGTAGTCTTCATTCCCTTTGTTGTAATCTATCCTTCATAAAAAATAATGAAAATTAATTCTGATACTGTACCAACAGCACATTCCACAGTTACAATAAGTTTAACACTGTCTTTACTAGGTGGCTTTCAATGCAAGGGCTATGCTTAATTTTCTAAATTTTAATAATAACATGTGCTTTGTATAGTGTGTGTGTGTTTGAAAACACATTGTTAGTTATTAATTTATAAAACTTCTGTTTGTATAACTCGTTTGGGTGGGGTCCTGTGTCCTGAACAATTGGTTTATTCCCAGGGGAAAGGAATTGATTCTGTGTAAACTCCCAGCAAGAAGCTGACATGACCATATATGGGCAAAGGCATTGTGTAGAGAGAAAGGAATGTGAAACACAGCACACTTGAAAGTTTTGAAAGAGTTGCAATTTTATATAGCTAGTCTACAATTTAGACTATGCTTAATATTAACAGTTGATAATAAAAAAAGACATTGCACATTGAGTGATGGTCTATTATTATTTAATGTTAATTATCTCATAATAATGTTACAACTGTAATCTGATATGTGGTGGTAGAACATCACTTGATGCCTGCTAAAATGACTTTTGGTCTGTATGTGTTACATATAAATAATAGTAAAAATTCATATATCAATAATAGTAAAAATCTATATATCAATAATAGTAACAATCTATATATTTAAAAATGGAATTATTATTACAGTTAATAAGTTAATACCAAATATAATAAATACATCGAACAGTATAGATGGCACATTCCCTTTGCTGGCATTAAATATATTCATAACTTTAAACACTTAATCCTAAACTATACAGTAGTATTTGAAAGAAACTTACCAGTAAGTTATACAATTAGACAAACTTTTCTGGATGGAACCTGTTCCACCACCTGCTGAAGCTCTAGTACCTGCCTCCTGTCCCTGCAGCATTTCAACAGAACTGACTGCTTCCAGCACAATGCCTACTGACATGACAGCCCAGTTTCTGGACCTGATATTGGAGCGGTGATCAGTAGATCCTTGGCATGTGCTGGCTTCATTTAAAAATTGTGGTCTGTGGGTGCAAATCCACACTAAAGGACTCCTAGTAAAAACATATGGCACACTCCCTTGTCACTATCCTGGAATGTACACAAATTTCTTGACAAGTTCACAGTACAGTCCCTTTCTATGTTATTGGTAGTTGACAGATGATTGACAAAGAAAAGAAGAAGAAGAGACCTTTGACATCTCGAAAGCTTGCGATTAATTATTGTTATGTTACTGGTAAATGAGACTGAATGGTCCCTTTATCTACAAAAAAAAAATCCCTTTTTTGTGAAAAGTTTTTTTTATTATCGATCTTCATTTATTTCTCCTGCAATGGGATTTGATTGTAGCAGAGGCTTCTTCAAATGCTTTTGAAACAAAACGAAATAGAATAATGTCAATGACCTTGAAAACTGAAGCTCATGCTAAGGTAGAAATATACAGTAGTTCTGTAAAATAAAATTCCAGCTCGGATAAGTGTTATATATAAAAGGATAATAAATTTAAACATGTACATGCTAACAAGTTCCATCTAAAATTATTAAGCCACCCGTCTCTTGTCTCACTAAACAGCAGCAGTTTACTTCCAGTAATTCACACCAAGCTCAATTTATAACAATCAGGAAATCTCAGTAGCACTTACCTGGTGACCGATTTTGCTTGTCACACCAAATGATAATTTTCTTTCCCTTATGCAAGGAAGAACAGTAGTTGGATCTTTTTTTTCCTTATCAGCCTGTAAAAATACACAGATTTACTAGAGCCACCACCTCCCTACGACCAATGATTGACCCAACCTAGTTTTCCCTGGTACCAGACATTAGCGTTGATTTCTTTTTTACATCAAATTGTAAGGCATGGGTCGAATAACCACCTCTCCAGAGCTTGGCCCACCAAACTGGAATGGCCCAAGAAACTAGTACTTGTATGTAGCTTTAATCCAACGTTTAAAAATCTGAAGGTGTTAAAGGAATGATTCTCAGGATACATGCAAAGTTACCATTTTTGTTGTTTCATCTGTAAGTGAATCCAGTGCTTCGTAGATGTCATTTCTATCGATTGACTTTGCTGCTTGTTTTAAGAGCACCAGCGATGACTTTTCTTCCCATTGTGTCCACATCCTCAGCCCCTCCAGCGCCTGGTCATACACATGCTTATTTTCATCTCGTATAGTCCGCCAGTCCTTTGTATAGCCAAGTTCTCCAAGCAGCTTTGTCCAGTCTTTGCCAATCATACCTGCTACAACATGCAACGCATTTCTCTTTGTACCTGTAGAGAAATATTTGTCGCACTTTATTTAACCAAATAAGTATTTAGGCATAAAAAAAAAACAGTTGAACTTGTACACAACTCTACATGCAAAACCATAGCAAAAGCTACAAAAAATAAATAAATAAATAATGATACATGGGTTGGAATTTTTCTACATCAGTTTGTAAATGGCCCTTTTCCTTTAAACGCTGCTTACCTGTCTCTCTGTTCATAAATTTCCAGTGTTTATCAACCTGTGTTAAATCTGCAACATGCTTCTTTAGTTTCTTTCTCTTCCTTATATACATGCTCCAACCAGTCACACAGAGTGTTAACAGTAAAGCCAGCACCACTGCTATGATGGACATTGTTTGTGTGTTCACACACACACTGCTGTGTGCACACTCTTGAAGGCATCCTGATGCATTACTGTTTCTATCAGTAGAATCTGTAGAATGTTCCTGCCCTAAAAATATATACAAAAAAACAAAGGAAATGTGAATACAAAAGCGCTATTCCTGAACGACCAGGCACTGCTGACAGAGCTGTTAACACAATTAGCGGCAATGGTTCTAACAGAGCCCAAAGTGAGTACCTCTGGCTTAGCCAGTGGAAAAGGTAAATTTAACTACATTATCCTACGACTCAATATTGTAATAACTGTATATGCTAAAATCTTGAATCCATTTCAGGGGGCTTGCTATTTCAATGAATCCCATAGTAATGTAAGTGGCAACAGCTCAGATGGATGCTCATGTTTCACACCTATCTTTCCAATGCATTACAAATATGAAATTGTAAAATAAACAAACAAACAAACAAATAAATACACCAACACATAATTACCAGGCTGAAGTAATGATTTAACCGGTTTTGGTCCACAAACGTTGTCAGCTGTCCCATTTCCAAATTCCCTAATTGACAAATGATTTCCAATGCAGTTTGTGTGCCGTTTACAAGTTGCGGTGCTTGAAATTACATCTGAGAAATAACCACGTATGCAGCGCCTGCAGAGTACATTGGACATGTTTGTGCCTGCTTTGTAAACTCCTTGTCCAAGTGGACACTGTCTGTGTGGCACACACTCTTCGTCCAACTGATAGGCATTATCTTTACACATGCACTCCCGGTTCACAGTCGGAATGCATGGGGCAGTTTCTTTTTCATGAAGCCCGCAGGGTTTCCTGCAGGTTAAGCACTTCCGCAAGTCTGTTGGAAAATCCATATATGTACCATCTTCACAACTGGTGCAGTCAGTATCACTGTCCAGCCCGCAGTCTTTCGCAACTCTGTGACCAGGTGGACATTTTTTGCAGTTGATTTCTTTACCTTCTACGTTAATTGAATATGTTTCGGATTGAGCAAAACTTCTCTGAGGCTTATTGCTTACTACCAGGAAAAGCATAACGAGAAAGATCCACCTCTAAAGAGAAAACAAAAAACAAACAAACACACAAAAAACAACAAAAAACGTAATTAATATTACACGACTGCAAAATCCCCATTACAAAAACAACATTGCCCAAACCACGTCTGGATTTTAACAATTTTTATAAATGAAAGCCAGTAGTTTTAATTCCCATCTGCACCAGCACCAGATTTTATCAGAACATTTAATAGTTCATCTTTCATTTCCCTTTCAAATCAGACATTTGAATTGAGCTACAGGGATTTAAGCACAGATGAAAGGTGTTAGTAAAAATATAGAACGAGAGGAGGATCAATATTTGGCAGCACTGTACAGTAGTATTCAAAAAATAAACTGCCGTATAGTACTGTATAATGATGTAAAATGGAGTAACATTTCAAAGGAGACCGCATGCAACATTTTGTATCCTCAGTGAATCAATCACCACTGCCTGAATCATTTCGGCACATCTGGTAATGTTTATCAGCAAATCACCTGGCCACATTCAGCTTGCAACACCGATGGACTTTGTAAAATCTCAACGTGCTGACCTCTGCACACCGAATCATGTGTACCGCCATGCTAAGCGTCTCGACCAAGACCAAGATAAGATGTCTGATCGACCAAGTGAGTGAGATGTGTGACACTCCTTTAAAATACGTTATAACTCCCTTTCTTCATATGAGTGAGATTGCAAAGTTCATAGAGCGAGTCTCAATCCAAAAGAGCATATCTGACATGGCAAGTCATTGTTAAATAATGCGGGTATATTTAAAATAATCGTCTGAGATTCAGAGTCAGAATGAGTTGTCATTCAGAAACACCGCACCAGTTACAACACGGTTCTGAAAAACTTAAAAGTTGTGTTTTTTTTTTTTTTACATTCCATGTATTAATCGAATTTCCAATCATGTTAAATATCCGCACTTTAAGATATTAAACAAAACAAACAATACAGACTATATTTTTCTAATTTGGCTTCCTCACACAAATGGTTTCTCAAAAGTTAAAACTAGTCGCCTAAGTTTTACTTTCGGTGACTCACATCAAGAACTGACGAAACTTGCAAGTTTTTGCGAAACCTTATAATCTGCACCGATTTGCTAAAATTACTATAATAGTTGTTGTCGGGAATCATTTTTACTTACATAATTACAGGCCGATGCCATCTTATTCTAATGAAAATCACGCCTAACGATTTTCTTGAGGGTGTTTCCAAGCAAGGATTGCGCGCAGGCTCACCGGGCAAGTGTCCAGCAATTGTGTATGTGAGTCAGTCGTAATGACTTGAGTTGTTGTTCAAATTTCTGCCAGGTATGCGAATGGAATTGGATTCTATGTTAACACTCTCGACACGCAGCTGAGATAAGAGCTGTAAGAGGGTAAAAGCGTTTTAAGTTTAAAAACGTTAAGTAATATGGTTCTAGGAGTTATAAAATTAGTAACAATTGTGGTATACAGTACAAATGTTAACACTCAAAAATCTGAATTTGTATTTTTTAAAAAATCTTTTTCTGCCTAATTAACGAGTGTCTTATACGGTGTGTATGAAAATAATACACATTAGATTTGTATACTTCCCACAGCCCAGTACCCACCAGGCCACAACTCAAAACTCATATTAAAAGTTTGAATGACCGCATAGTACCACTGAACATAATTTTAGGAGTCTCTTATCTAAACAGGCTTCATCAAATCAGCCAATCCTTTAACTTGTCCAGGCCCTGGTGTATTGTGGCATCTGTGAAACTCGTGTTCTAACTCCTGTTTTGACACATACTGTGTGAGCTGCACTGCCAAGTTTGAAGACCACTGTAATTCTAAAAGCAAGCTCAATTCTCCTGATGAAATATTTAACTTCTAATTCACCGCCTACATATGTGTAAGCATTATCCATTTATATAGCCTCAGTAACAAATCATCCTGAGCATGTATATCCCACTGTTGCATTGTATATAAGTACAAGACAAAATTCGTCCACCAGAGGTCTCACTTGTTGTACAAAGAAAATTATCTTAAGAATGCTGACTGGAAGCTTTGACAAGATTTCTTTTAATAGGAGATACAACTATATGTACTCTCTCTCTCTCTCTCTCTCTCTCTCTCTCTCTCTCTCTCTCTCTCTCTCTCTCTCTCTCTCTCAAATTCAGAGTGCTTTATTGGCAGGACCAATACCTTGTCAAGAAATGATGACAAGTTTTCATCTTTTTCATAAAACAATTAACATTTAAAACACTTTTACAAGTAAAAATTATAACAAAAAGCAAGTAAAACAAAAATAACAGTATATGTAAACAAACCAACACCACAACAACAACAATAATAATAATAATAATAATAATAATAATAATAATAATAATAATAATAATAATAATAATAATAATAATAGTAGTAGTAGTAGTATTTTACACTATTTTCTCCTCCCTTCCTGTGTGAGAAGCCTCAGTGTTCACTCTCTGTCCCTCAGGCTGTGACAGGCGCTTGTGTACCAGTCCTTTTTGGGCAGCCATGTCTGCCTGTGTCGGCCCTTTTCGATTGCCAGGCTGTGCTCACTGAACCTGAGCTTTGTTAAGGTCTGTCTCTGTTTACTGTCTTTCATCTTGGTCAGGTATTCAGCCAGGGTGTAGTGTCTTTTTAGGGTCCAGTAGGATTCTAATTTGCTTTGTGTTTTTGTGTGTCCCAATGGGTGAGGTTTTCTTATTTGTTATGTGCTCTAATTTGGTTGAGTCTGATTGTGTGTGTTGGAGTAGTGCTGTCCTGAAGCTGGTTGGTATTAGTGTGGCTCGGTGCGGTGAGCTTCAGGACCAGCTGGCTGAGGGGACTCTGCTCTTGGCATTGCACGGCTTTATGGTGGTAAGAGATTGGGTTGCTGTGTTTTAGATGACGCTAAAATTTTAATTGCTTTTTTTGTATATTAATCAATAGTGGGTATTGGCCTAATTCAGCCTTGCATGCATGGTTTGGAGTTTTTCTTTGTATTTGTAGGATACTTTTGCAGAACTTTGAATGCAGGGCTTCTATTGGGTGTTTGTCCCATTTTGTGTAATCCTGCTCTGTGAGGAGACACCACGCTTCACTGTCAAATTTTAATTGGGGGCTTAATATGACGTTTTTTTTTCTTAATGGCATGATGTGCTCTGCATGCTTTTTCTTTCAGTGCATTCACTGCTCTGTTTTGTAACCTCAGGCTAGCAGAATAACCACATATTATATATATATATATATATATATATATATATATATATATATATATATATATATATATATATATATACATATCCTACTTTATTTTTTTCTTATTAAAAAAGTAGAATAATTGTGTACATATTTCAGACAGGGCTAGGGGAATGAACAAGTTTTGTGTTTGTGTTCACTAGCTTCAAAATATGTCTGTTTGTTGTTTTAAAATAGTAATACATGTATTCTTAACTCTTTTCTAATGCAAACAAAACCAGGGTTCTGTTGCTTTATTAGTTGACTTACTCATTGATGTGTATTGCCCCACATGCGGTGAGCAGCATAGTGAAGATTTGTTATGTATTTATCGTGACTGTAATATAACTTAATGGGTTTTGTGTTCCAAGCATCTCTTCCTCTATAAATTCTTCTTATTTTTATTGCAGTTGTCCCTTAAGGCAGTTCATAAGCACTTTCTCTTCTCCAAAGAATGATCTGTTAAAGGATAAAACCTTTCTATATAATGGCAGAGGTCCTGGGGCTTATTTCAATCCATTTTTTAATTCATTTAGCTGTGGTGGCAGGCTACAAACTTGTGGAACAAACAGAAAACTCAATTCAATTGTACTGCTGCTGTGATTGAAACTCATTGTTGTGGATCTGTGCCACTTTTCACTTTATTGTTTCCCTCTGACCTTTGATTTTTTGGCCTGTCATCAAATGAATAAAATTCCTTTGAAAAACAGGATGTATCAATTATTTATACAATACAACACATGGTGATCACCAATCGGTTGCCCTGTGATGTCATAATTAAACATTCCATGATTTTCAGAGGGGCCGGAATGCCCAAAGTTTGGTTTGGAAATACATTTCTCGGGAAAGGAAGTTAGAAAAAAAAAAAAAGTTAAGGCATGCTTTGTTGTATTTTCCAGACCAAACAAGGTATTATAATTTAAAACAACCTCCTCCACTAGAATTTCTAACTCCTCTGCATGCATTTTTAGTTTGCGTTGCCTCTGCCTGTCCCCTGTGGAGGGCTACGTCTGTTGATAGCTCATTTTCGGTCAATGTAAGCCACTGACCAAAAGATACATCCATAATGTTTAGTGCTCTTTCGTAAATGAGGCCCTTTGTGTTAAAATGAAATACCTAAAATGACCACATGGTGGAGCAGTAAGTGATTCTCAATCCTGGTCCTGGGGGACCACTGCCCTGCTGGTTTTTGTTCCAACTGAGCTCTCAATTACTTAATTGAATTGCGGCTTATAAGAAATTGGAGATTACAAGCTCCTTATACAATTTTATACTTAACTCCAACTGTTTAAAATAATTTAATTATTGGTTCGATTAGGCTTCAATTAAGTAAATTAGAGGTCAGTTGGAACAAAAACCAGCAGGACAGTAGTCCTCACTGGCTTAGAGCATTGAACTTAGTGGTTCTGCAGTAAAAAAAAAATATATATATATATATACACACACACACACACACACACACAGTACTGTGCAAAAGTTTTAGGCAGGTGTGAAAAAATGCTGTAAAGTAAGAATGCTTTGAAAAAATAGACATGTTAATAGCTTATATTTTAATAAATCAATTAACTATATGCAAAGTGAGTGAACAGAAGAAAAATCTAAATCAAATCCATATTTGGTGTGACCACCCTTTGCCTTCAAAACAGCATCAATTCTTCTTGGTACACTTGTACAAAGTCAAGGATTTTGTAGGCATGTATTCAGGTGCATGATTAAACAATTATACCAAACAGGTGCTAATGATCATCAGTTCAATATGTAGGTTGAAACACAGTCATTAACTGAAACAGAAACAGCTGTGTAGGAGGAATAAAACTGGGTGAGGAACAGCCAAACTCAGCTAACAAGGTGAGGTTGCTGAAGACAGTTTACTGTCAAAAGTCATACACCATGGCAAGACTGAGCACAGCAACAAGACACAAGGTAGTTATACTAAATCAGCAAGGTCTCTCCCAGGCAGAAATTTCAAGGAAGACAGGAATTTCCAGATTTGCTGTCCAAGCTGTTTTGAAGAAGCACAAAGAAACGGGCAACGTTGAGGACCGTAGACGCAGTGGTCGGCCAAGGAAACTTACTGCAGCAGATGAAAGACACATCATGCTTACTTCCCTTCGCAATCGGAAGATGTCCAGCAATGCCATCAGCTCAGAATTGGCAGAAAACAGTGGGACCCTGGTACACCCATCTACTGTCCGGAGAAGTCTGGTCAGAAGTGGCCTTCATGGAAGACTTGCGGCCAAAAAGCCAAGCGACTCAACTATGCACGAAAACACAGGAACTGGGGTGCAGAAAAATGGCAGCAGGTGCTCTGGACTGATGAGTCAAAATTTGAAATATTTGGTTGTAGCAGAAGGCAGTTTGTTTGCCGAAGGGCTGGAGAGCTGTACACAAATGAGTGTCTGCAGGCAACAGTGAAGTATGATGGGGGTTCCTTGCAAGTTTGGGGCTGCATTTCTGCAAGTGGAGCTGGGGATTTGGTCAGAATTAATGGTCTCCTCAATGCTAAGAAGTACAGGCAGATACTTATCCATCATGCAGTACCATCAGGGAGGCATCTGATTGGTCCCAAATTTATTGTGTAGCATGACAACGACCCCAAACATACAGCGAAAGTCATTAAGAACTATCTTCAGCGTAAAGAAGAACAAGGAGTCCTGGAAGTGATGGTATGGCCCCCACAGAGCCCTGATCTCAACATCATCAAGTCTGTCTGGGATTACATGAAGAGAGAGAAGCAACTGAGGCTGCCTAAATCCACAGAAGAACTGTGGTTAGTTCTCCAAGATGTTTGGGCCAACCTACCTGCCGAGTTCCTTCAAAAACCATGTGCAAGTGTACCTAGAAGAATTGATGCTATTTTGAAGGCAAAGGGTGGTCACACCAAATATTGATTTGATGTAGATTTTTCTTCTGTTCACTCACTTTGCATTTTGTTAATTGATAAATATAATCTATTAACATGTCTATTTTTGAAAGCATTCTTACTTTACAGCATTTTTTCACACCTGCCTAAAACTTTTGCACTGTACTGTGTGTGTGTGTGTGTGTATATATATATATATATATATATATATATATATATATATATATATATATATATATATATATATATATATATATATAGAATATAGCAGGGAGGGGGTTAAAATCCTCCCTGCAGAAAACATGTGAGAATGCACATTTGGGTGAATGGGCTAATTGTTTTATTGTTTAGTAATCCCCTGCACCTGGTGTTAACTGTAAATTAGAGCCAGGTACAGGGTATTTAAAGAATGCAGCCAGTCTATTCAGGGCGGCTGAGAGGTAGGAACAGAAAGTGTGTTCTGGTTCCGAGCGGTCAGAGTGAGGTACTATGTTAAACTGTGTGGTTTTCTGGTTTTTGGGGTACTGGTAAACAGCATCGCTGTCCGGGGTGTTAATAAGAGGAATCCTGAGTGTATAGTTAGTGCTCCAAGAAGGAGCTAGGTGTTTGTTTGTTTTGTTTATTTTTGTTTGTGTGTGTTCATTAAAAGTGTGCGTCGGCGCTATGAAAATCCATTTCTGTGTCCTGGGTCTGTTCTTAAAGGGGCAACGAACCGTGAGAGTTGCGAGGATCCTAGACAAAGTGATATATATATATATATATATATATATATATATATATATATATATATATATATATATATATATAATTTCACAACAATAAAGATGTGAGAGGAGGTAAGAGCAGTGCATCTAAAAATGTTTCTAAACAAAGTAAGAAAACAAAATGGCATAAGTTTCACTATTTCTGAATCAATAAGTAGATGGATCAAGGTCTTTATACCAAAATGCAATGTGCACTTTTTTTTTGTTAATAATAGTTCCCTTTCAATTGAATAACAACCATTACTGAATGAGAAAGAGCCCTCTCTGACCATCAATCACTGAGCATATATAAAAAAACTGCCCTATCAGGGCCCTGCTGTGAGGGGGAAGTCCCTCCCACCTCCTGTTGAAGAGGAATGTCCTCACAGTAACATATCGCCATTTTCTCTCTCACTCCACTGAGACAGGTCACTGATTGCTTTTGCTTTCTCATACCGAATTTGGCTGGTTTATTGGTTTGTTTTTTAACTACAAATTCATTTACTTCCACAGTAAAATCATGCTCTCGAGCGTTATTGCCTTGTGTAGTTGATATACCATGTGGGGAGCTATTGTGGTGCTGTAAGGAGACTCCGCAGGCTTGCGGCATCGTCCTCTATGCCGATTTAATTGGTCACAGCGACCAGAAAAGCGAAAAAAAAAGGAAAAAAAACCAGCTCGGGCCTAGTGCCCCTCTCAAGCCTCGGGCTTTCCTAACACGGCTGTGCTTGCCCTGGGCGACCACGGCGACTGAATCGGCTGCATACCCCGGCATCGACCACGGTTTTCCCGCCTACAGCCTGGCACCGACCGTGCCTACCATTGACACCGACCATGGAATAGGTCCACTCGGCACCGACTGTTCAGCACAAACAGCGTTCTCCTCGACGCAGATCCCGGCACCAATTAACTCGGCACTGGTTGACCATCTTCGGAGCCATCTACAGCCCGGCACCGACAGCGCTACACATCGGCACCGACCTTGGTGCCGACTGACTTGGCACCGGCCACTCGGCACCGACAGCGCTCTCCTTGGCACCGATCCTGGGACCGACTGATTTGGCACTGGTGAATCGCTTTAAAGCGTTTACACCCGGCACCGACCGCACTACTATAGGCACCAAGCGCAGCAGCTTCGCCTGCGAAGCCATGTTGGTTTAGCCATGTTGGTTTAGTCGACTGGGTCCTCCACTGGGATCCACCAGTGTGACCAATGCGCAGCGAAGCTGCCCAGGCAGGACGAGCACCGGTCCTGCAACAGATGTCTAGAGCCAGAACATGAGGCCAAAGCACTGGCAGATGAGCTGGACTGCTCTCCCTGTAGGAAGTTCTCGAGGAGAACTAAGCTATGGAGTGCAGCCCTATCCCAAGCGGAGTCTCTCAATTTCAAGTGCTCAATTTCACCGGGGCAGACATTTGGAGCAACTATTGATGTAAGCCTTGAGAGGTCCCACAAGGCCACAGAGGTAGCCTCCAAGTTTTCGCCCCTTCTGGCATACCATCAGCACCCAAAGTGGCATTCACAGCCTGCAGGGGTAAAAGGGTCTGAACACCGCCCTCCATCCCAGAGTAGACAAGCAAGCAGAGACAGAGCCAGCAGCAAGGGACCACCGCAGGCCAGGGCTAACCAGTTCTCTGGCTGGAGACCAAGGCCGGGGCCTAAGAAAGAACCGCCCCCCCCCCCCCAAGCCCAAGGGAGACAGCCCCTGAGGGGCCCCGGCTGCCACCAACCCCCCACAACCAGACTGACCAACGGCAATGACCCATGGCAAGGCTGCACCCAGGACTCCTGGATGCTATCGACAATGAGACACGGATACGCTGTACAATTTCGATAGGTCCGCCATCCTTCAAGGGTGTGCTCCTCACCACCGTCGAACCAGCGAAAGCGATACTCCTTCAACAGGAGATCTCCAATCTTCAACAGAAGAACGCTGTATGCCAGGTAAGTCCAAGCGATGCCCTGAGTGGCTTTTATTCCAGGTACTTCCTGGTGCCCGAAAGGGACGACTGTTTCAGACTAATTATGGACCTCAGGGTCCTCAACTTCTTCCTCAAACAGAGGAAGTTCAACATGTTGACAGCACAGCGTGTCCTCCAGTCCGTCCAACCAGGTGACTGGTTCACATCAATTGACCTGCAAGACACCTATTTTCACGCCTCGATCCGTCCCGTGCACAAAAAATATCTGCTCTTCATCTTTCAAGGCAATGCGTACGAATTCTGCATGCTGGCATTTGGCCTCTCGCTGGGCCCCCACACATTTTCAAAGTGCATGGATGCAGCACTGGCTCCACTCAGGCTGCGGGGTATTCGGATCCTAAACTATCTGGATGATTGGTTAGTTTGCGTGCATTTCAAAGCACACTCAGAGGCGCACATGAAACAGGTCACAGATCACGTTAGAGCTCTCGATACATCAACAGAAGAGCAACTTTGTACCGTCTCAGCCCAATGTTCCTGGGGATCAAACTGAACTCTGTGAGCATGCTTGCCTCACTGTCGGAAGACAGGAGTCTGTCGTTAGAAGCCAGAGAGAGGACACTCTCCTACAGGTCAAAGTATATCAAAGATTGTTGGGGCTGATGGCAGCCGCCTCGAGAATCCTTCCACTAGGGCTGCTGAGAATGCGCCCGCTTCAAGCCTGGGTAAATACACTCAAGGTGCACCCAGTCCAAGATCGGTACAGGCTGGTGTGAATGTCCAGACAATGCCAGAAAACACTGGAGTGGTCGCTCCATCCCTCAATCTGCACCTCGGATCTCCCCTCGGATCCCCCCACAGAAGGGGAGTGGTCACTACAAACGCCTCCAGGCTGGGCTGGGGAGCGGTCTGGAATGGGAGAGGAATAAGAGGCCACTGGAAGGGAGATTGGCAGCAAGTGGACATAAATGCCCAAGAGCTGCAAGCAGTGAGCCTGGCGTTATCCTATTTTCACCAGCAATTATCGCACAAACATGTACAGGTCTGAACTGACAATACCGCAGTAGTAGCCTACAAAAATCACGGCCTGCGCTCACCGGGCCTTCACCAAGCAGCGCACAGACTCCTGTCCTGGATGCACGGAAACTTGCGTTCCATCAGGGCAGTTCACCTCCCCGGTGTGGTCAACAAGGCAGCAGACCTCCTGTCCAGAAGAGCTCCAGACAGCTCGGAGTGGAGGCCTCATCCTCAAGTGGTGAAACAGATTTGGGAGAGGTTTCGACCTGCACGAGTCGTCCTCTTTGCCACAGCCGCCCACTCATTGCCCCCTATGGTTCTCCATGGAGAGAGACGGGGGCCCCCTAGGAGTAGACGCGCTAGGTCACCCCTCGCCATAGGGGCTATTGTATGCATTCCCTCCGCTACCATTATTACCCCTGACACTAGGGAGGATCAGGGTGGAGAGAGCACAGGTTCTGCTCGTTGCAGCCAGATGGCCGAGACGCCCCTTGTTTGCTCTCCTCTCTGTCATGTTGTCGGATCAGCTGTGGCAGCTCCCGCCGCACAAGGACCTCCTGATCCAAGCGGAGGGGCTATTATGGCACCCAAATCCGGCCCAGCTCCAACTGTGGGTCTGGTTGTTGAACGGAGCTGTCTATTCAGACAGGGTTTGCCAGATACATTGGTAGTAGTAGAAACACTACAGTCTACTAGGGCACCGAGCACTACAGCCCAGTACTCATATAAATGGAAAGTTTTCCACGACTGGTGCCTTGCTGAAGGTCACGATCCTGTGACCTGTCCTATTGAGACAATATTAACCTTCTTACAACACTTGTTTGACGCACGAAAATCAGCATCCACTTTGAAGGTATTCCTGGCAGCAATATCAGTGTGCCATAACAAAATTGACTCGGTGTTCCCTGGGGCACATTTCCTGGCAGTGGAATTTCTTAAAGGGGCTCGGAGGCTTCGTCCTCCTATGAAAAGTATGGTCCCCAAGTGGGATCTGGAACTGGTACTGTGGGCCCTTACGGGTTCCCCAATCGAGCTCATGGCGTCAGCAGGACTGCGCCCTGTTTCATTGAAGGTGGCATTTTTAATAGCCGTTACGTCTGCCAGACGAGTAAATGAGTTTCATGCACTGTTCATCGATGACACATGCATGGCTTTTACAAGAAATGACTCGCTGGTAATATTAAGAACAAATCCATCCTTTTTGCCAAAGGTGGTATCCTCATTCCATATTAACCAACCAGTGGTTTTGGAAAATTTCAGACCTCCCCTGCACGAGTCAGAGGAGGACCGTAGACAGCACACGCTATGCCTGGATTGGGCTCTGCATTGTTACCTGGATAGGACAGCGTCTTAGAGACAGTCCAACCAGCTGTTTGTCTGCTATGGGTCCCACTCTAGAGGTCAGGCCCTATCAAAGCAACCTCTAGCGCACTGGGTGACAGATGCGATACGCTTGGCGTATGAACAGACGGACTCCCCGTTACCGGGGGACATTACGGCCCATTCTACCAGGGGCCGGACAACTTCGTGGGCTTTCCTTCATGGCGCCTCCTTAGATGAGTTATGCAATGCTGCTACATGGCCAGGTAGTCAGACATTTGTGCGTTTTTACCGTCTTGACGATGCAAACCGAGTGAGACCCTTCTTGGGCTCTAGGGTGTTGCAGGCAGCATGCCCTTAGGCGTCATGTGGGCTCTGTGGCTATCGCCATGAGGCTCTACTATCGGTAATCTGGAGCCACGACGTTAATTGCTCGTCACTGATCCTAGCTGCATTTTATTCTTGCAGTCACCTAGTCTATCATTCTGCTTTTGTTATTATTATCAGAGTTGTCCTGACAGATTTTTCAGTATGAAATGCCCAGTATGGAGTGTACACTGATAGCAAGTTTAAAATCTCCTTGATTTGTAGAAAAGAAAAAAAAAATCTTAAACACAATCTTTAATTCATAGTTTTCTCTTTATTAGAATGCAGAGACAGCTTAACAAGGACTAATTAACATTTAAAGGGAGGTAGAGATGTGGAAGCCCCAGTTATACGGTACAATACGATGTCTTAAGCCTTTCCACAAGAAATACAGAAGGTGGGATCCTGCTACGGTTTAAGTAAATAAGAGATTAAAGGCTTTATTACTGTGTGAAATGAGGTTGTGGATGGCTACAAGCCAAACGCGACACATGCTTTTTATTAAATGGCAAGGATTTCAGCTTTAAACTCATTGTGTAAAATCTTAAGGTTGGTTAAAAAAAAAAAAAGTCAATTTGACCAAGTGGTTCCATAGGATGGACACCTGGATACCAGATTATAGTTAATAAAACAAATACAATGATGCAATTAATGTTATTTGTCCCATTCTGGATTGACAACATATTACGGCAAACATTTTTTTATTTATTTGCTTATTGACCCACTAAGAAAGGGGAGTTTACAGCAGTATTTTTCATTTCAAACCTTTCAGTTACTTTATACTTTTCTAGTAGGGTATACATGGATCATTAATCTCTGTAGCTGTACAGTTCCCAGAAGCTTGATGTATTATGTATTTTTTAACATTATGACATTTTTCTGAGAGATAAAATTACGTTTATAAGTTCCATCTCGTGAGATATGTTAATCAGAACATTCTACCCATCTTCATTGAACGGATTGAAAAAAAAAAAAAAAGGGTAAAGCAGGGTCACGGTCTCCGAGATTAGGCAGATTATTATTTCAATTGAGCCCACAAGAATCAGACTCAGAACAAATGAAGAGCACAGATATTAGATAACCTTTTTTTTCCATGTGTCATTATGGCCATGTGCAGATAGTATCTGTGTCATATGAATGGTTTTGAGTCAGTTGGTGCACATCCAAATTGCTAACCCTCAATTGAAATTACCACTAATCTATTGTGTGAGTCAGATAAGCATGCCCTTGCTATTGATGGTTACCCCTTTCCATTTAATGAATAGCTCAGAGAGCTAAGCACAAAGCTAACTACAGTTCTTCTTCCTCAGCAAAATACCCAGAATTCGCCCCTTCCTCACTAACTACTCCATGCAGTTCCTACTTCAGGCCCTGGCCCTTGACTACTGCAACTCAGTCCTGGCTGACCTCCCCGGCTCTGCTATCTGTCCGCTCCAGTTCATCCTGCTGCTCGCCTTGTCTTTTCCATTTCTCATTTCTCCTGTGCTACTCCATTGCTTTGCTCCCTCCACTGGCTCCTTATTGCCGCTCGCATCCAATTCAAAACTCTTGTACTCGCCCATCGATGTCTTGACCTTTATGCTCCCTCCTATCTCCAGAATATTATTTCTTCCTACACCCCCTCTCACCCCCTCTTCTCCTCCGCCCCACTGGCAGATTAGCTATAACCCCCCCCCCCCCAGTGCAGTGAATAATCTCTGTAGTGTAATTAACCCTTTACTATAAGCAAATAGTTTCACTGCTCTTAGTAGAAATCACTCTCAAACATAATTATTTACTGTATTTTGTATTCTCTCATTTGAATTTGCTCTTATTTACTACTGACTTTATTGTATTTCATAACTGTTCTTATCTGTAATGTAATATTTTGCAACAACTGTAAGTCACCCTGGATAATAAATAAATAATAAATAAATAAATAAATAAATAAATAATAAACACAGGCATGCAAGATAACAGCCTTTGCTAAAGAGACCTGAGTTGACAGAAGAGGATATCACGTTTTAAACAAAACAGCAATGTAGACAAAAGGTTTGTATAAAAAAAACGCACTCTGACAGATAAAAAAAAAAGAAAGAGTTGAATTGAAATACAGGTTTAAAACATATGTACAGTAACAGCCTTATTTAGACAACACCTCTAATAACAGATAAGCCTTAACAGACCAGGAAATACAGATCACAATACATTTTCCCTACCAAAACTAGACACAATCAATGAAATGGTATCATGCACTTTTCTTTAAATGAGACAAATACAAGTGTATTTAAACAGATCATGTTTAATCCATACAAGTAGTGTAATTACTCACTGGTTACAACAGCAGCACAGCACATGCCTTTCACTGTTTTACACACCTGCTCTTATACAGTGGAAACCAGCCAAGCTTTGTTATTACTGAGACCAATCAACTAATTAAATAACCCCCCCTTCCCCCCAAATATCTAGTGATAACTGCAGAAGTGAACTAGTATCATTAAATAATAATAACAATACATATCTAAAGTGAATAAAATGGTACATACATGTGAACACATATAACAAAACAGTTAGTACAGAATAAATAATTGATTAATACATAACTAAACAATCAACATTGTTGCACTTTCAACTAAAAGGTTGTCCAAACCCAAGTGAGAAATGTACTATAGAGACCATGTAGATATATTATACATGCATTTGGTACCATTATTATAGTCATTAGCCATTTTACAGTAACGTTTGATTTAATTCAGACCGTCTTCTTCTTTGTCTCTAACCCATGTACTTTTGAGTGCTGTAGAATCCTTTTGGTTTGGGGATGAAAACTAAAGCGGTAAAGTCAGGACAGAACTGTGATGTTATGCAGCACCCCAGAAATACAGTGCAAACAGAGACAGAAACAATGGCCTCACACAGCTATGTTAAATGTCAGACGTGGATGGATCCCAATTTGACTGTGCCAAACTGAACTAGAAAAGGATGAACTCCTAAATAATACTGAACACTAATGTGAAACCACAGTACCACAGGTACATTTATTCCAATTTATTAATGCAAGTACCTTGCTTTAAAAATGTTTAATTATAGGCCTATATCGACAGCTAGAAAACACCTGAAATTCAATAAAACATTGCAAGAGTAGCAAAAAAAAAATAAAAAAGTGCATTCTCCGGAAGGTGAGGACAATAAAACAGAAGAAGATTCAACCAATACTACTTTTACCAGCCAGATTAAATTAGATCATCTACAGTTAGTGCACAGTTTTACAACCAGACATCAGATTATAGAAAGCCATCAACAGCTGAAGTGATCACCCCTTGGTTTTCTGCAGAAACACTACAGTTTTTCCCAGCTTTAAATGGACATACATTTAAGCTCAAATAAGAGGTACAAGAGATGGTTTCATCATTCAAAAAACCACAGCCGCAATATCCATGCAAACTTTAAACTTCTGCTTCCCTTTACTTCACCACAGTACTACCGCTCCACTCTCTCACTTGCATGCTCTCTGCCTCCCTAGTAGATATTGAGAATTAAACTAAGCAAATAATAAACAACAGGTGGACCAGTGATACTGTTGCTAATGCTAATAAGTACATTCTTTGTACATCCTTGATTATCAATCCTTTAAGGAGAGCAGTATTTCAAAAAAAAAAAAAAAAAAAAAAAACATCTTGCAAGTCAATATATAGTATGTGCTTAAGTTGCCTCTGTGGTTTGGGATAGCAACCCTCTGGCCATCTATAATCATCTTTTTCGCAATTCCGTCCTCATTGTGAGTAGAAGTCTGCAGCATGGCTGCCAGTTACCACTTTAATTAATTGAGGCCTGTCTTGAGCATCTCTCACTCTTGGTTTGAAACTATACAGTATTCAGTGCAATTGACAGGCTGTCACCACTCCTTATTCATTTAAACTGTAATGGCTTATGGCAGGGCCTAACATTCATGCAGCAGTAGAGATTTATCACCCTTGTTCTCAAACTGTATTTTATTGCTCCAGAACGTTTTATCCTTCACAAACGTGCTATAATTCTTTTACTTGTTCTTTTGCAACCAATACTTAGCCTTTTCTTATTTTTGTTTAAAGAAAATACAGTTCAGCCTTCCATGTAATCCTGTTTTACACTTTAAGTCATGCTGTAACACAAATGAGGTTTCAGTTGAAACAGAGTAAACATCCACAGTATAAAGCGCAGATACTGTGCTTCAAATAGCTTGCTGAACCCTGTTCCAGTGCTTTGTTTACGTCCTTGGTTTGAATGTATTTTCTTTCCGTTAATATAATCCGAAGCCCAGTGGCACTGGAACAATTTAGGGTGAAGTAAGGGTGCTGAAAGCCATTGAACAGAAATGTAACCCCTGTATTTGATGAAATGCAAAGCCAAGGGGGTGCTACCCCACCCCCAGCACCCCCAGTTCCAACTCCCTTGCCGAAGCCAGGAGCTCGGAGACGGATATCAGCCAGCACCTGTCCCCTGGAGGACAAAGACCAGTCCTATAGTTGTCTGCAAAAGCTGACCGGGAATAGGAGTTAACAATGACAATCCACAAAATACAGCAGTTTTACTGTTAACAAACAGCTATAAAAAAAAAAAAATGTAATTAGTCAATTCCCACTGGAAACCTTTAATTAATATTTAATTTGTATCAAGTAATCCTCTTTGCTTCATTAAAATTTGAATAAAAAAGACTAGGCCTCGCTTTCTGACCCACGCTATTTCCCTATTTCACTGTTCTACTGAATCAAAATGGCAGAGAAAGGAGGGCTCTTTTTTTAATTTACCAATGCGTTAAAAGCTTATTTTGCTATTCAATAAGCTTTTATTTTAAAACACATATTTACTATGTGCCAATGCAATTGAATACACCCGTATGCAATTACAATGGTATAACTGGATCTCAAAAAGCATCAACATAGCATTTTGTAGCTTGCTGCTGGCCATATTACAGCACCACTCGTTTTAACAAAATATGAGTAACGTCTCCAAAGGAAATCACACGTTACTTTCACTTTTTAAATACTGAGGTATATTGAAGCACCTCCTGTATACCTGTGCTAATTTATGAAGTTCTACCTTCTCCATGTTTATTTTAACTGGTGTATACAATACTTATTATTCTTTAAAAAAAAAAAATCTGTATACACATTGCTGGGTTATTTCTATATTTTTTCATTCCTTTTCAACATAATTACTTTATGCTTTGCTGGTAGTAGTTCAGGTATCTACGACAGATGGACAGACTGGAATGCCCTAATACAGTATATGGATTGATCACTGATAACCCAACTGACCTCACCCTTAGAACCCGAACACATATTCACTAATACATTTTATCAATAATACACATCTTAAGAATAAAATAAAGGACTTGAGAAAACAAACAAGAAAATAATTTAGAATGGTAACCGTTATGTTATTTATCCTGGTGAAGGCCATATTTCACCTTCTGTTGCTGAGTTTTCAGCCCGGCCAAGAATTAAAAAAAAAAACAATGGCCCTTTCACACTGCAAGTGAATGATCATTTTAATGCTCTCAGCCAAGTTCATCCTGGAAAGGGATCAACATCACAAGACAACCACGATCACAGTTTGAACCTAATTTGGTAGTGTCAGCTCATCAAAGCCGTAAGTGCAGAGATTGTGAAGGTGACAGTGTTACTGTATGCTCAAGAGACAGGGAAGGAGAAACTCTGCAGAGTCATGGCTTTCACTATTCATTCACAGCACTGCTATCATGCATCACAAAAGCACTGTATTTCTCCAACAACAACACAACCCACAGAAAAACTGCTTTTCAGAAGTGATCTTTGATGGTTGCTTTGTAAAACTGATTTAACAGCTGTCTTTTATTCTGGTAAAATCTAATTATTAAAAAAAAAACAGAATGCTTTATGCTAACCGGGCAATAATTACTATTAATTATGGTGCTATAAGATATTCCCAAGTCTTTTTGTACTATCGCAGTTTTCATTAAAAAGAGAGAAAATGACACATAATTACCTTATTGAATGCTATAATTTCTCTCTGCTTAATAAAAACAGGCCAACAAAAAACAGGAATCATAAAAACAAAAAAAAAAATACCAACCTTAGCAGCCATAATGTCTAAATTCTCCTTGAAGCCCAATGAAAGGTTAAAGAGGTCTGGGTAGATTTATATTCTAGTGCTATGGCTCTGTCAGTCGTCTCTTTGTAGCTCAATTAAAGCTTTCTGCCGTTTCAACGCATATTTCTTAAAGCAAATTTGAGATAAAATACATTTCAGTATAACATCTATATAAAGCTGAAGAAACAAATGCAAACACCTGGCAGATTCACGTGTAGTAAAAAAAAAAACCAACAAAAAACAAAACAAAGATAACACTGTACTGCATTGCCTTGTACTGCTTTGTATCCAGCTGTCTGTATCCAGGCGAACCAGCTGAACCAAACCCAGAAATATTTGCAGTGCATTATGCTTTTTAAAAGCAAAGTACCCATTACAGAGCTGTCTTTTAACATGCATTATAAAGGTAGTAAGAAAGCTTGGGGTTTGACTGGCATACTTGCACAGCTTTGGAAAGCACAGCATTAAAATTTTAAACTTCCTCAAAGATCTGGTTGTCCTGGTTTGTAGTAAAACTGTATGTCGTGTGTTGCTATGCATTCCATGAACAGATGAAGGTTATTCAGCTCCCAGGCTGGTACAAAGTAATTTCAGTCAGGCTAAGTTCAGGACTGAAGCCATCACATAGCCTAAAGTAATGCCCTGCTGATGTCAGCTCAAACGATAACACATACCCTTCAGTGTATTTATTAATTTCACATTGAAAAACTGAATTATGATTAATCACAAGGTTGATTTGTAAAGCTGAAATTAGGTTACAAAGGGCACAATTGGGAAAGTGTATGTAAATTGCATAAAATAAAGTGCAAAAATCCTGAACCCTTTATGAACACATTCAGCTAAAGACACCCCCAATTTTAGGGGGCATCACTCTTCTAATTGTAGCATGTCTCACTAGTGCATAACATGTAGGAGTGATTTAGGATGGTTCCAGACTTGGTATTTGGGTTCTGATTTTGCATAGCTGGCAATTTAAAACCAAATACTTCATGGGATTCCATTGCAAATTGACAGACAGATTACAATGCAGATGCAGAAAACCAATAGTTTGATAAGTCAGGATAGACTGAGCTGCTTTGAGAAAAGGGAACTGGAGGTCCTATAGGTGACCGGTTCTACTTATAATGTTCTGGATAATAAGAAGGAACCATCCCTCCTCTAAAACCTCTCATAACATAGACCTACAAGGCATGCAGTAGGGGCTGATTCAGTACCATTGATGGTAAATGTATTTCTGCCTTTTGTGTTTTGGATAACTATACAACATAAATATTGAGAAAATAATATATATATATATATATATATATATATATATATATATATATATATATATATATATATATATATATATATATATTGCCACACTGTATGTAAATAAATAAATGAATACATGTTTTTTTTTATCAAATATTGGTTGTAGCCAATTCAGTGAAATATTTCCCTCTGGCCTGGAAAAGCTTCCCTTAATCTTGGTAACCTCCACTTCCCTTTCACCTTAGTAACCTACACTTTCTTAGGAAGCTATGGAAATGTTTTCCTCTCCCTTGGTCACCTTTCCCCTTAATTATCTGAAGTAGATGTAGTAACATATGTACCTTGGTTCCTTCAAAAAAATGAGGACATCCTACCAGAAGGGCCTACAAGAACACATTTATAAAGGTTCTTTGTGAGGCCTGTTTTCAACATCACTGAGTCTGTCAGACTGAAACCTATAAACACACCCAGCAGAACATATCAAAATGTATCAATTATATTTCATGTAGATTGCCAACACCATAAAAAACCTACAGCTATTGCCAAAAGTTTTGCATCACCCTGTAGAATTAACTAATTGTGTTTCATAAAGTTGAATGAAACCTGCTGAATAATAGGTTACATTAGCATATTGAATTACATACAGCTTTGTAGTTTTCTGTATAGTGTTACTGAACAAAGAACTGACAAAAATTGAAAAATGTAACAGTTTGAAATCTACCATGAAATACTGCACTACTATTATGGCTTCAAGTAGACATTTGTGAATCTATTTAAATTACCCTTTCTTCAAATTATACATGGCAAGTTAAACACCAGTTGTAGTTAGTGGTATGATCCAAGCTCTAATGTAATCGTGCACTTTGCATTCAGTGGCACACTCAATAGGAGTTAGCCTATTTTCACTTCATCATCAACTCAGAGTTGAGAATCAATAATTATCTGGGGTGGTGGGGGAAAGCTCCAACGTTGAAATTATTTTTCAGTTGTTTAATATTGGAACACTGAAGTACCTGCACTGGAGAAACAGACAGAAGACATCTCAATAACAGACCGAGGTGCTAAAAAATAAAAATAAAAGTGTTTGAGACACTAGATCTGAAATCGGGTTTGTCCAGCAGTACTGTTACTTAATCACCTTTAACCCAACCAATACACGCATTAGATGCTTTCCGATAAAGGGATTGTGTTTTAATCATTTCTGTACTGGGGTTGTCATACTAACAGTTTGACAGTATTAATTTGATTATCTGAGCAAAACAATACTACAAGAAAAAAAAAAAAAAAAAAAAAAAAACAGGACCTGAATAATGGATTTTTGACATAGATTAAACTAGCCTATAGCTATACTGATTAAGTAGCAATAACAGTCAGTTAGCTATTACTGCTGTTATTACTGAAAAAGGAGCAGATGACACTATATGAAACAGAAAGACATAATTATATGAAGACTGTAAGGAATACAAAAAGCAAAACGTCTGAACAGCAGCTTCACCTTATCAGTCGAATACCCTAGTTTCCTAAAACCTTGCACCAGATCCTTAATAATGCGTGCTAAATAAAGCACTGACCACTCACAGTTTTTATTAGATGTCCTTGTATCTACAATTTATAAAAATACCATGTAATACCCTTGTCTCCAGCACAGTATGTATGTAAGCTTCCTTATCTTTTTCTTGGGATTGGGATGTCAAACGATTCTACTTCAGCGTACTGTCCTTAGTATCCACCACTGGGAATGAAATTCTCTGCAAAGCGGATACATTGGAGACGTTAGTACGTACGAATGTGACACTTCACATTTTTCCATATATCTGGAGAACCGCTTATCAATTTGTCATGAAACTTGGAATTGACATTATTTAGCATAAGTTATTAAGATTATCAGATTCTTAGAATATATGGTCTTGTTTGTCTGTCTGTACATCTGAATGCCATGCCCATGTAGAACCCTATGGATAAAATGCAAATAATTCACTGCTGTGTTACATTTGTAACTAAAATGGAATCAAAATACAGTTAGTAATATTCTGATACATGTATTAATGTTAGTTTGACATTACAGTTCAAGTTTTAAATTGTGTGCCTGTACCTTTAAATTTGCGAGTTGACTTTGCACCACTAAAAAACCGGGTCCACACCTGACCGATCAGTTGCATAATTTGGTTGCGTGCAGTTGAATCGCTTATATGTGGATGTTTCTGCAACCAGTCGCAAGCAGTTGCGCAACTGGCTGCTTAAGATACAGACAAGCTCTACTTTCGAGTGATCTGCTGTGTGATTTGTCGTGGCGTTTTTTTTTGTTTTTTTTTTTATGACGTGCACGGTTGCGAAATATGATTGGTTGTTACAGTGGCAATTTTTTGAAACCGTCGTTTACTAGAGATAATGACAGATAAAGGAAAGAACCGACAACACCAGCTGGATCAGCGTAATCGCCAGAAAAAACAAAACAAAAACAAAAATAGACTCACTTCTAAACGCTGGAAACGTGTTGCTCAAGTGGTTGTCCAGGTGTGGACAAATCAGGCGCAGGCGATTAGGCTGCGCAATTTGAGAACGATTTGGTTGCGCAGCTCAACGCCCAGGTGTTGATCCAGCTTTAGACAAGCTCATTGCTTTGTGGAGGAGTTTCTCTGTGAGTGTTCACAGATGAGAGTAAGTTCTACACAGAAAGTAAAAGCAACTGTTTAGTAAAATGTCTAGATATTTCTTTTATTTTTAAAAAGCACAGTTTCAGTTTTGTATAGTGTCAGTGTGCAAATGGGAAGAAATCTGTTCAGGAAACATAGAAATAATTAATAATTTTGAAGAAGCACGTCTCCACACAACAACAAGTCTGAATCAGCGGTGAAAGGCAAAACAACTTGCAAACAAACATCGCTTCTTCAATTAAATATGTTCTAATATCGGGATTAAAATAATCAATGGTCAAGAATATTATTCTGACCTGTGTCTGCCCAAGTCCAGACTGCTACACCTATCTACTTTGATTTCTGTGATAAAAAAATTAATAAAAAAATCAGTCGTGCCAGATCTACATTCCACACAATCAAAACCCAGACTAATAGACCATAAAAGGATTACTTCAATTATGTGGAAAAATGGTGGAAGTTTTTTTAAACTTTCGGAAATGTGCACTGGAGCAAAAACACTACGATCAAACCAATTTACTGTGATATAAATATTTGTATATGTTACCAGATATTTAGAGTATTCACATAAGACAGGCATATCATAACTTTAACTGTGTCATTTCTAAGTGAAAAGTGCCTCATAAGGATGTTCAGTTGCACTCTAAAATATAATTTACTTTCTTCAGTTGTAATACTATGCTGTCTACTTCATTAGAAAGCAGATCTTCACACTCTGGTTTGTATATTTGACAAAGGTAGTTTTTGCTGTACCCTGGATACAAGATTCTCCCTCCACATTGTCACTTTTTGCAACGCTACCAGTATAGAACCAAATACACTTGCTCCAGATTCTACAAATCCAAGCTCTGGTGTACCAGTCGAGGCAATACAAGAAAAGGTAACTCTTCAGAATATGTATTTATTACATCCACTAGGGACAGAGTGTTGCAGGGAAGAGGTTAATGGTTACACTCTGTCTAGAAATTAAACAAATTTCTGAGAGCTGTAAAGATCGCTGTGCTTTAAACTTCTGAGTTTTAAAAAGCCATGCTACATTAAGCAAGTAGTTATTATTATAAAACAATGGAAGAGAGAAGTGACGTGGCTTCAACCAATTAAATACATGAGTGAGAGAATAACCTCTCAAGAAACATACACACAGCTCTGGAAAAAATTAAGAGACCACTGCAAAATTACCAGTTTCTCTGGTTTTACTCTTTATAGGTATGTGTTTGGATAAAATGAACATTCTTGTTTTATTCTGTAAACTACTGACAACATTTCTCCCAAATTCCACCAGTCTTTCACATTGATGTTGAGTGATTTTATGCCACTCCTGGCGCAAAAATTCAAGCAGCTCGGCTTTGTTTGATGGCTTGTGACCATCCATCTTCCTCTTGATCACATTCCAGAGGTTTTCAATGGGGTTCAGTTCTGGAGATTGGGCTGGCCATGACAGGGTCATGACCTGGTGGTCCTCCATCCACACCTTGATTGACCTGGCTGTGTGGCATGGAGCATTGTCCTGCTGGAAAAACCAACCCTCAGTTGGGGAACATTGTCAGAGCAGAAGGAAGCAAGTTTTCTTCCAGGACAACCTTGTACTTGGCTTGATTCATGCCAAAGCTGCCCGATTCCAGCCTTGCTGAAGCACCCCCAGATCATCACCGATCCTCCACCACATTTCACAGTGGGTGCGAGACACTGTGGCTTGTAGGCCTCTCCAGGTCTCCGTCTAACCATTAGACAACCAGGTGTTGGGCAAAGCTGAAAATTGGACTCATCTGGGGGTGCTTCAGCAAGGCTGGAATCGGGCAGATTTGTCTTTGTGAAGGACGCATGAATCAAGCCAAGTACAAGGTTGTCCTGGAAGAAAACTTGCTTCCTTCTGCTCTGACAATGTTCCCCAACTCTGAGGATTGGTTTTTCCAGCAGGACAGTGCTCCATGCCACACAGCCAGGTCAATCAAGGTGTGGATGGAGGACTACCAGATCAAGACCCTGTCATAGCCAGCCCAATCACCAGACCTGAACCCCATTGAAAACTGCTGGAATGTGATCAAGAGGAAGATGAATGGTCACAAGCCATCAAACAAAGCCGAGCTGCTTGAATTTTTGTGCCTAAATGACCATATTTTTATTTGGAATTTGGGAGAAATGTTGTCAGTAGTTTATAGAATAAGACAAAAGTGTTCCTTTTACCCAAACACATACCTATAAATAGTAAAACCAGAGAAACTGATAATTTTGCAGTGGTCAATAATTTTTTCCAGAGCTGTTTATACACACACACACACATATATATATATATATATATATATATATATATATATATATATATATATATATATATAGTGGTTTGCAGAAATATTCACCCCCAACCAATAATGTCACATTTTGTTGAATTACAAATAATGTATGCACAGTTTTTTCTTTTCATTGAAAGCTGTAGTGGTTAAACTGAACACTGTTAAACTTGCAAAAAAAAAAGTACTAAATGAAATTTATTGGCTGCATAAGTATTCAGCCCCTTAAGTCAGTACTTGCTAGAAGCACTTTTTGCAGCAATTACTGTTAGTCTTTTTGGATAGGTCTCTACTAGCTTTGCACAGTAGGATGGTGAAATTTTTGCCCATTCTTCATGGGAAAATTGCTCCAGTTCTGATAAGTTTGTTGAGGATCATTGATGGACTGCAATCTTCAAGTCTCGCCATAAATTTTCGATTGGATTTAAATCAGGACTTTGACCCGGTCACTCAAGAGAATTAATTCTCTTGTTCAACCACTCCAGTGTGGCTTTGGCTTTGTGCTTCGGGCCATTGTCCTGCTGAAATGTGAATTTCCCCAGTTTGAGTCTTGGCTGACTCAAACAGGTTTTCCTCAAGCATTCACCTGTACTTTAATAATTGCTAATTTATTTTGTCCTAATATAAAATTAATTAAACAACATTTAAATCGTTCTTTCCTACTGTAAAGGTAATTAAAAATAATCGGTTTCTTTGAAAAAGTCACCTTAAAAGAGTCCAGTAATTGTGCAATAAAAGCGAACAATAAATCAAGCCAACTGCATTCGGCAAAAAAGTGGAATACAGTCTCCTCCTCTCCACAGAATGCACAGGCTGTGCTAACTGTGGGGTTGACATGATGGACGTGACACCTCGTGGCGATGATGCAGTGCAGGATGCACCACTGCAGCTCCCCTGACCAAAGTCCTCCATATCGGAACAGTATCATTAGCACAAGGTACGTGGTACAACCACTTAACGTCAGGCAGAGTCCACAGAGCACCCACATGGCACACCACACAAAGCTGGTACAGTTGTTTTTTCTCAATAGAACAATTCTGTAGTGTGTCAGGACTGCACGGTCTCCTCTCCAATGTGTCAGTACTGTACCATCTCGAATCCAACTCCTTAGGTACAGCAGGAGATATAAAAAACAGCACCTTTCTAACCACAAGAGAGAAGGATTCTCTGAGTTCATTTAAAACTGTCTAGTAGTCAGAGGGAATGGACCCACAACTGCCTGGCCAGACTCTCCACTGTCCGGCAGTCACCAACTGCAGATGTTTTAGTTTGGTGACTCCTCCAGCTTTGAGCACAGAGCACAGCTCCCCTGAGTACAGACTTTCGACAGGAAGCAAAGGATTGAAGAGCATGTGGTCTAGGCACATCAGTCTATGCCATATCCTGGAAGCCACCAAATTATTTATCATCAGGACGCAACCATCTCCAGCGTTGCAGCTTAGCCTTCGCATTGCTTACCAAGCCATCCCAGTTATGCCTTCTGTACTGTTGTCAACCCAGATACACTCCCAGCACTTTAATTCCTGTCCTCTCCCATTGCAATGCCTGTGGAAGCAAGGGAGGACTGGTTCCATTCTAGTTTACAAATAGAAAGTGCTGCACTTCCCCCAGTTCACCTTCGCAGAGGATGCCCTCTGGAAGACGTTCAAGATGTCCTCCAATGCTGGCACATCAAACTGATAAGTGGCATAAGCAGACAGCCAGACTGGAGGGGCACTCAGCACCGACTTTTAGAGCAGCCAGCTTGCTCCAGAGCCGACAAAGCAAGGGTTCAATAGACAGAGCATACAGCATCCAGTGAACAGCCCTGCCGACTCCCCCTCTGTACAGGGAAGGGACGGCTCAGACTGTTATCAATCTTTAAAATGCTATAAACGTTTTTATACAGTAAATTAATAAAATAAATTAACTTCGGCCCAAAACCAAAAGAGTCCAATGTTTTAAAAAGATACATGTGGTCCACCCTATCGAAAGCTTTTTCTTAATCTAGAGAAATAACCCCCAGATCAAGGTTAAAAAAGTCACTGGTTGATAAAATATCTTGGATTAAAAAAATACTATAAAAAATTGTCCTTCCTTGGATGCAACAAGACTGATCTCTGTGTATTACCATTCCAATGCATTCCATCATCCTGTTAGCTACTACTTTTGATAATATTTTATAATCAGAGCAAAGAAGGGCAACAGTGTGCCAATTCTTCAGTTCTTTTAAGTCTCCTTTTTTTGGTAACAGTCACCACAGCTCTGTGGTAACTCAGGGGCAACTCCTCTCTTAAACTTTCCTTTGACCTGGAACAGATCCCTTGCAATCACTGGCCACTTTTCTTTATAAAACTCCCGTTGCAGCCCATCAGTCTCAGGAGCCTTCCCTGTTGACAGCTAGCTCACAGCCTCTGTCAGCTCTTGCAGTGTCAGAGGAGCCTCCAGGGGGCATCTTTCTCCCGGGGACAACTTGAGCAGATCTTTGAGTAGGAGGGCAGTCTGCTCTTCATCACAAGCCTCTGCCATAAATAGTTGACTATAGAAAGATAGAGCTTCTTTATTGATTTCCTCCTTCTCCACTGGGCAGATGTACAAAGTAAAACTGTTGGCCACTGTGCTGTGCTCCAAGTTAAAAAAAATAACTTTGTAGGGGCATCCATGTCTCTAAGTTGAAGGAATTTTGATGGAAATAAAAAGCACCCTGCACTCTCTCCTCCAGCAGATAGCTCAGTGCCTCCTTCTCCTTCAGACACTGGAAGGTGTTTTCCTTGCTTTCCACACTGATACTTTGCTCAAAACTTAGTCTTTCTCTCTCCAGCTTTCCAACTGTCTGATTTAATATTCTGGTTAATTAATCGGATACTGCTGGTAAAAGATTTTTATCTGGACTTTGCCACTGTCCCACCACTGCCTCAAACTGTCAAACCTCTCCTTCTGCTGCCTCCAAGAAATCAAAAAAACTTTAAATTCATTTTTAAAAATGTCTTCAAACAATTTAATATTAAAATGGCAAAAGGATGATGAACAGGCAGCAGTGGGTATAACCTAATCTAATCTTGCTTTTGATATCCGATTAACGTTCATTTTTATCCACGTATATTGTTTGAGGCTGAGGTTAAAATTCCTCCAGACATCAACCAGATCATTAATCTTTAAAATATTGAACAGCTCTTTGGAGGACTGGAGATATGGCTCTCCATGATTTCTATCTAATGTGAATCACCAGTGCAGTAAAAATCACCCCCCACTAAAATCTTATAGTTTTGACTACATTGAGATACTACTTGATTTAGTTTATTAAAAAACAGAAACTTTTCTATATCTTCATTTGGCGCATATACATTAATAAAGCTAGTATATGAGCCCATAAATTTAAAAGCTGCCATTTAACTCCTTCAATGACCGATAAAATTCTTCTGTCCAATCCTGATGCAAATACAACATTTGAGCCGTGACTAAACCCCCCACCCCCTTTCCATTCACTCAGCCAGTTGCTCTCATTCACACAGTCATTGTGCATCTCTTGCAAAAACACAACATTCGCACACTTATATAAAATAAAATCAAAAAGCTGAGCTCTCTTATTAAAACTCCTACCACCATTTATATTAAGAGTTGCTACTTTAATTTTCTCCATATTGAAAAATTGAATCAAAACAATAACAAAGACTAAAAAAAATACATATTGAAAACTGAATAGCTATTAAATATTTTTTTTTTCTTTTTGTATCTTTTTTTCTCAGATACAATTATTTTCTTTGGACTGTATCTTTTGGCTTTCCTCATTGCTATTTTAAGGGAATGAATAAATAACCGATTATTTGAAAAGTAGTGAGCTGTGAGCTCAGGGAAGGTGTCAGGAACTGAATCTTTGTGCAAGGTAGGACTTGAGTCCTGGTGTTTTGGAGCCGGTAAGCACCTTAGCTGCCCGGACAGTTAGTTAGGAAAACTTACCTCATCAGTCAGTACTCCTTTAAGGAGTTAGGCTTTTGTTTGTTTGTTCTGAAAGTCTTTTTTTCAAACACTGTAAATAATAAACCCACACCGTTGCGGGATATATAATATATATATATATATATATATATATATATATATATATATATATATATATATATATATATATATATAGTACACCTGCTTGAAACCAGGTTTTTCATGATTATCTATGCTTTTAACTGTATAAACTTGTCTATATACACGTAATATTTCATTATATGATACATGTACTTATATAAGCTGATAATCATAAGTGAATTGCATTCAAAAATTTAATTGTTAAATGAAAATGTAAATCTTGTCAATTTCAATGAAATGGTCACCCAAAGCAAGGGGATTTCAGTCTGAAGCCCAAGTCAGTTAAAAGTCTGAAATGTGTATAACAAGGTGTTAGAACACTGGCCTAAGTATAAAAGTGTCTTTGTTAAATGTTCTCTGAGTTAACTAGCATGTTACCTAATTAACCTTTTGTCACCAATTATTGTTAACAGATGAGGGTCCATGATTACTATTAATATAGGTTGCATAGGCACAAGTTTGTCATTCCTGAATATAAGGGAGCAGAAAATGGCAAAATACGCTCAGTTAAGCAAAGAAAAAAGTCTGTAATTACTTTAAGAAATGGAGGTCAATCTTGAAGACAAATCACAAGAACCACTGCTATGGCCAAGACCATCAAATGATTTGAAGAAACTGGCACTCATGAGGACCGAACAAGGTCAGGCAGGCCAAGGGTGACCTCAGAATAGGAGAACAAGTTAATTTGAGTCACAAGTCTGCGAAACCGGTGATTAACTGCCCCTGAAATATAAGCTCAGGTAAATGCTACCAGAAGTACAGATGTTTCAACATCAACTGTTCAGAGGAGATTGTGTGAAGCTGGCCTAACTGGAATCCTGCAAAGAAACCTTGTTAAGAATACAGAATAAGAGGAAGAGACTTGCTTGGGCCAAAAAACACAGAAACTGGATGTTTGAGGAGTGGAAGTCGGTCTTATGGACCGATGAGTCCAAACTTGAAATATAAACCTCCGAGTATTTGCAAGACGCAGAGAGGGTGAGCACATGAGTTCTGCATGTGTTGTTCCCACTGCCAGGCATGAAGGAGGCAGTGTCATGGTCTGGGGTTTCTTTGCTGGTGACAGAGTTGGTGATCTTTACCAAGTCCATGGCAAGCTCACCCAGCATGGGTACCATAGCATACTTCAGAGGCATGCCATTCCATCAGGATTATGGCTAGTTGGGCAGTCCTTCATTCTTCAGCAAGATAATGACCCGAAACACACCTCAAAGTTGTGCAAGAAATTTAACTATCGCTTAAATGTTAATTAGAATTAAGACAGATTTAAAAGATAGAAGTAAAAATGATGTCACAATATACAGAACACCATTACATAATGTAAGATTAAATCATGGAATTGAATATAAACAATAACAAGTCATGCCATTAAACACCTATAAATACCTCCAATGTATTGATTTAAACACATGCTCTGTTGATATGTACAACATATCGAATCGTTGACCAGCTGGCTCTTTGAGCTAAAATCTATCTATCTATCTATCTATCTATCTATCTATCTATCTATCTATCTATCTATCTGTATATGAACTGCATCTCTCTGTTGCAAGTCTTGGACAGATTTCCACCTACAACTTCACTAAAAGGTGATGATTGAGGAATGGTAGTGTATCCCTTACAATGCTGAGATGCATGTCATGCCACTATTTGAAGGAAAATAGCACTATTTTTATTAATTTATTTTTAATTTAATGTGTCCAATTATTATTTTACGATTTTCTCCCAATTTGGAATGCCCAATCGCTTTTTCCCTCACCACCACAATTACCCACACCCGCAAGTCTACTCAAACTTTTCACGCTCTTTCCCTCACCACCACATGACTCAGGAGACCCAAAGGTTCAGTGGGCATCATCTGATCCCACAGCCGATCCGGGCTTCCTTTTTCACCCAGGAATTTGAGAGAGGATGTCAGAGAGCTACTGACCTCTGTAGAGCTCACTGGGTGCCTGGCTAGCAGGGTTCACTGTAGTGCGATAAGAAGAAACAGTCCCTGTCGGCTTTGCTACCCTTACCCACGGGAGCTCCAGAGCCCCCTGCGCAATCCCCAGCTAAGACCCGCCTACTTTGCACAGCCAGGGTGCGAACCTGCACTGTATGACTCACCCTGTGCATCACGTGGCTAAACTTCTACTAGGTGAGCCTCTCAGGGACCCAAAATAGCACTATTTTACTATTTACAAGATTATGGTATAAATATGAGTTTAACAAACATGTACATTTATTATTGTACCATGTGCAGCAGGTCTGCAATTCTCATACAAGCACAATGAGTTGAATCTTGGATCAAAATAATTTCTAATCAATCAGTTGTGTGTTAAAAATGGGAAATGACTTGACATGTTCGATGTGCCACTGACTTTGTTGTTATATAAAACACAAAATGTATGTTTAATCAGAAGTGTGTTCACAAAAAAACAGATTATTATACATTAATAGAAGGGAATATAACACAAGCTTGCAATTTCACAGTATGCTTGTCATTGTCCCAGTGTGCGCCAGTCTCCTTTGTGCAGTCACAGCTTCAGAGCATTAAAACTCTCTACACAGATGCTTGTAATGAATCCTGATAATTGGTAGTGTTCGTCAAAGGGGAGTTCGTCAGTATGTGGCAGCTGAGGAGATGCAACAAACACTGACATGGGTTTTAAGGGAATCCACTTCTTAGTTACCTTTACTGTAGCTTAAGAGTTACACATACAGTAACTTGGTTCCCCTCCCTTGGTATACATAGGAGTTTGGGCATTCAGCAGCAACAGAGCTAAATTAAATGAGGAGCAGAGCAGTAACACATACGTCCTCCCTCTTCACTGAACTCTTCTTTCCTCTCATCTAGTGTGATCTCCAGTACTTAGAATGCGGAATTGTTATTATTAAAGGTACAGTACTCAAAACAGGACACAATCAGCACATGCTGTTTGTGCCCTTTTTTATAAACGAAACTCAATGTTAAGCAAATCATACACCATCCTCACACTCAAACATGTACACAGACACAGTCAGAGACTCTAGACAGCTTCTAGAGTCAAGGTATATTTGTGTAGGACCAAACTTTTCCAGGAATTTTATGGAATTTCTCATTTTCTAGAATTTCATTCTGTGTATGATTCTGTGCAATGTTAGGTTATTGGATTTACTGAATTTAAATGACTATATTATATATATATATATATATATATATATATATATATATATATATATATATATATATATATATATATATATATATATATATATATATATACATTCATTTATATTATCTATTTTTGAAAGATCTCATTGGAATACATTTTCACATTTTAGATAATTGTATGTTATTTATTTTATTAATTATATTTTAATTTAATAATTTTAAACACGTTTGGAGTACATTTCCATAAAGATGTGTTTATGCTTCAGTATTAGCAGTGGAAACACCTACTTTTAATAATATCTTATCAATTCACCAGTGGTCTTGTTACATCAAGGACACATTCAGGCTTGTGGACTTACTAACGATAATGCAATATTGTTCCATATTTTTTATTTTTTTTGTTAGTCTTTGTTTTTTCGGCTGTTTGTTCAACAACTTTTTGTGACCTTTTTTGTCCTTATTTCTACAATTTTTAGAGATACAGATCTGCTCAGTTTTTTCTTCTCCGTTATTAATGTTAAACTATTTTCACACTCCCTCATCAAGATCACATTAAACACATTTATAGACAATTTTTTTAGTTGTTGCTGAGTTTGTTTTCGTACTGGATATGGTATCACCTGGTGATGACCTCATTGTAGCTTGTGAAAAATAATCAGCAGCCATCAGCCAACATAAACATATTTTTACATTGGCAAGAAAAGGATTGGGAAATACTGAAACCAGACACCCTAAAAAAACTCAGTAACCTACCCTTAACCAATCTAACGACACATACACAGAAATATATATCTGCTAGTTTTATGAAAAAGCCTTTTTGGAAATGATTTTGGTCAGAACAAGCTGTTACAGAATGCCATCTTGGGGCTCCAAACTTTAAATAAAATATCAGAGTTGATATTATCAGATATATAATTCCCAGGCACAAAAGAGAACCTGAAGGTTCCTGACAAATCAGTTATAATATTAATAAGTTATAACAACAATTAATAACATTGGAGCATGGAAAATATTCTGTAATACTTACATGTTTTTGCATGTAACCCCTATATGCCATTCTGACTGTGCAAAGTTTTACTGAAATTTGAGTCTTTGCTGAGTAAAAAGCTCTCAGTACAACAGAGAAGCACACACAACAGAATAAAAGTGCTCTTGTCTATTGCATCAGAATTGTTTATCTCAATGGACACACTTTAACGTGTCCTTTTGACAATGCCAGTCACTAAAGGTTGCTCAATGATTTATGGTGGGCTGAGGATCCCAGCCATCAAAATTAGACAGTCACAGCAGCATGTATTAATAAGGGCATATCTGGATCATACCAGGCTGATGATCTCTAACTGGGACAATGCTGTCATCTAAATGGGGTTCACATCGAGGTCCAGGTACAGAACAGGTACACAGATGTTGGGTGCTTCAGTATTCAAGACAAGAAAGAAAATGAATGATGTTTAAAGGGGAAGTCTCACAGTGGCATACTTATAAATGTAAGATGAATTCTTAATGTTCAACAGCATGCACGTTTGCAATAGCAAATCAAATTTCTGAAATGTGTGCTTGCCATTCTAATAAATATGCATCTTTGGGCCGCTGTGTTGTCATCCTGGGAAATGACCTTGCAGTACGATAGAAACTCGGAAGCTCCACTTGAAAAGTAGTTTCTTTTGTTTGCTTGTTTCTTTTGTTTATTCATCTAACTAAGACATCGTCTCATGAAATCAAGCCCCAGATGACTGAATGTTTCCAATGCGACTAATACTGTGCTCAGCCTTCACTGCTGACCCACAAACCGTACTGACAGCCAGTAGCTGTACGGAGGTCAGAGCTCAGCTGCAGGGAACCAGCGTGTAACTTCCAGTCACTTCTGAACACAGAATGCTAAGTGACGATTGATTCAGAATGATGAAGGACTGAGTGGAGAATTAACGAGGGTAAAGAAAAAAGATTAAAATGAACCAACTATTAATTTATCAAACAACAAATTACGCAGGGATAAACAAGCGTAGTTGCTTACATTCCTTCAGTTCTGGAACATTGGGCAATTATCATCCACTTCTATATATCTCTCATGTCAAACACCAGTTGTTTCTGGGATGCTGGAGTAATTAGAAAAAAACTTTTCTTTCTTATTTATTTATTTTTTTAAAATGTTGAGTGCCCAATTCCGTATTTACCCCAGTTTTCTCCCAGATTTGCAATACAATCACCTTTTTTAACCTAAGCAGCGGATGTTGCCTGAACCCTGGAGTATAGAATTCCACTGTCTGGCAACTGACCAGCAGAGGTCACTGTGACTGGGGACCCGCAGGATTTGATTCACTAGGAGTGCAAAGACCAGCGCATCACATCCCGTAGAGCCCTAGCCAAGATCAGCAAATCAGAATGACTGGTATTTGAACCAGCAAACTCCTCATTTCAAGTCTTGTGTATACCCCACAAATACATTTTACTTGGTGACTGTTAGGAAAAATATATCCTCATATATTACGTGTAGTCAAGTAAGCCACTCAGATCACAACTGAATGTGACTTTATCTTGCCTTTCTCAGGAAACACCCTCAGAGGTGATCTGCTTGTGCTACACCAGCTACTGTGTTTAAATCATTGCTGGTTAAGATGCCCACTTTCCTAACCTGAAACAACATCCACAGAGAATGTTCACTGCATTTTCTCTGAAACTCAACAGATCTCAGAACAGAATCTGCCTCTATGATACTCACCAGAGATATGTTTTGACTTTTTCAGTGTCTAACAAGATCATCAAACAGAAAAGTCTCATAGAAAGGTGAGTACTTTTGTATTTCATGTTCATTTTCAATTTAAATAGTTTTTTATTAGACAACACTTTGAAATGCTTAGTTTCTAAGATTAGAGGTTAGAGATCGTAACTAATATGCATTGCAAAATCCTAATTGGTATAGTTTAATTCACACGAATAGAAGAGCCATGCTATTTCTTGCTTTACTGAAATGATTCAATGTAAACTGAGCTTTCAGTGGTGTTCTATGAAACTGCATGTTTATGTAAATTGTGAAATTCATTTTATTGTGTGTTGTGCAATCCTCTACCCCTCTTGAGTAAGTCAATGTGGCCCGCAGTAGGAGAGAGGTTGGCCAGCAATGGTTTAAATATAGCTTCTAAAACGATGGCAAGGACGGTGGAAAAACTGCAACAATGCTTGCCTGGGCTGTATACCAAAGACAGTAAAAAAAGCACAACATATACAACCTATCATCTTACACAATTATAGCTCAATGAACTTATGGTACATGGAATGAACTGAAAACTAAAAAGTATAAATTGAGGGTCTATAGCAATATCTCTGGTCCTAAATGATCTTTAATTACTTCAAGCTGCATACTGAAGACTGCACTCCATCCAGATATCAATGTGTTTATGCAGAATTTACCAGTGGCATTCTTTGTAAGAGGTACCATCTTAACCCTTTTGAATTTTGAACAAAATGACACTTTTTGCACTCAAATGGTTGCTAAAGTAATTGCACAACAATATTTAACATTCCTAATCAAATTGTTGCTTGACCTTTTTGTTTGTTTTTCTTTTTTTGTCATTAGCATTCAATGCCCCGAACAGACACTTGGAAGTGAGTGTACATTATCAATTATATATGGACTACATTCTCAAAGCTATTTACTCCAATTCGTTATTAGCCCATTTTTTCAGAGAGGAGAAACACACCCATCAAGTTACCGAACCAGATTTTTTCCATTCAGAATACATTTCCACTGATGACTATTTGGAATATATAGCTTTGAGAATCAGCCTAATGTATTAATCCTCTAGCAAAACTATCCATTCATTATACTGGTGATTTTAAAATATGATGTGCAGTTCTAAGCTAATTTTGAATTTGCATTGATCTGTATCTCAACACTATACAAATACAATATCATGAAAGAACAGTGCTTAAAGTTTTCTTTCTTTCTGCATCATGAGACTTTACTGCCCCTGATTACAGTTTTATGCTTCAGTTCCTCTCAGCTATACAAATACACTAATGTCAAAAGCCCTGGCACACTGAGGTAATATACAAATTAAGCCAATCTATTTTTTTTTTGTCTCCATAAGATGGGGTTTACTGCATTAAATAATGCCAGACCAATGTGTGTTTTGATTTACTTTAATGGCAATTGATGAATCAGAAGTAATACTTAAGGCAAATGTACTCACCATGTAGCATACAGTACAGTATAATCTTTATAACATATACTATATGTACTGTATGTAATGGCCTATCACTCCAGCCAGAGAAAATACTGAACAAAACATTACTGTCTCTATATACAGTACTGGACCAAATGTTTGGCCAAATCTGAGGTATTGCCAAAGTAGGTCATTCCACATGTTAGGATGAAGTTATTCTTATGTATCCAAACATATCTAGACACTCTATCATCCCAGTAAAAAACTATTTTAATTTCTGTTATTGATTAAATATACAGTGAAGAAATTGAAAAATGTTATTCTGAAGAAGCACAACATGTAAGAAATTAAGATTGATTTTCATGAAACAACAGAGAGAGGTGCCAAGGGAAGGCAATTAGTTTGAACTTTGAGGTGCGTAAATCATTTTGACTGTTTTTAAATAATTAATTACCCAAATATCCACTAGGGGGGGATCAAGAAGTAACTGCAGCTCACTTAATGTCTGCAAATTCACAACTCGCCACAAAAAACTGCGCTGCACTACGGGGTGCCATGTGACACTCTTTTTTTCTCAGATTTAACTTAAATCTTGTATTTTTCCCCCAGATTTATAAATGTTGTGAAAATAAATGTATTTTTAAATATGTACATTCAGATAGAATTTGTTAATCTTAAAATATTTAGCAACTTTTCAACATTTAAATGCTAAATCTTTTATTTATTTAATAACCCATATTTTTATATATATATATATATATATATATATATATATATATATATATATATATATATATATATATATATATATATATATATATGGGTTATATATATTTATTTTGAGAATTAAGATTTAGCTGTTTGCAAATAAATATGGATTTTGTGAACTTAAATATTTAACTACATCTTAAATCTCTAAAATAAAGATTTAGAATTTAAATGTTGAAAAGTTGCAAACTAATTTTTCACACATGGCACCCCATATTGTAGGTTGTATAGAATGGGAATTATGAGGTTGAAATCATTCCAAGGCTGGGCTTTAAATAAAAAGATGACTTGTGAGTGCAGGTATGACAAGGAAGAAGCTCTGAACACAGGGTATTAAATAAAGATGGGCAGCACTTCAACTCATGCTTTATTCACAGGTGTTCAGGAGTGGTTGTAATTGCTACATTTCCTATAGAGAGTCTTCTGAAACACAATAATAAACTGCACACTCTCTTCAAGTGAAGTTCAGTGAATACCAAACCCTAATTAATAGGCTTTAAAATGTCTTTCAAAACAAGATACATAGGATGTTTGGCAATAATTTGCTAGGTGAATTATAAACCTTTTTACAACACGGCTTTCCCTTTCAGAAAAGTATGAGCAATATAATTGTCAATGCATTAGTTGACTTAACTTGATATACTATTAGATAATTTGCTAAATGTTTGGCTGTTTTTTTCTCCTCATAATTTCTGACTGCACTGCTATTAAAATAAGGAGTATGTTCTTAACAGCAGCATACATTTAAGCATGGGCAATAAGCTTTAAGCTCCCAATAGTACAATAGATGCAGCTCTAGCTTCAGTAAAAAGCACAATAGAGTAAATAAGTGCTGTCAAGCTAAGCAGATTAATGCAAGGGTTATCCCAGCTCTGCTGTTGTAACGCAGCTTGTCCAGCTAGTCAGAGGCAGCGAGATGATTGGTTGGGCTCAGTGTTGAGTTTCATAATTTCTAAGCAAGCGTGTATGAGCAGGAATCTTACAGTAGCAGGCAAGGCAAGCCAGACTTTTTCAGGTTTTTGTCTTCATACTTGGATTACACAAACACTGTTTTTTGGGGCCCTATTATAATTGACAACTATTGCGACTGCTGACTGCTTCAGAAGAATAGAACAGTAAGTTGCACTCTTCCTTTCCTGGGCTTTTAAAAACAGGGTCTGCTGCATTTGTGTGTGTTTTGGGAATTACTGTAGCTCCGGTTTGAATGCTTGTCTGTATCATTAATCAGGTGAACCTACATTAAAATGAATGCTGTTATTTTACTTTGTGGCTTCTTATAATTGTAATCTCATGTATTATTAGGGCTCTTAAACTTACTGCAGATGAATGGATCAAGGACTCTTTACCAAATAACTGAGTATGACATTCAGGCTGTCATGGTTACACTATAAATAGAACACTCTTATTTACTTTGGTGACCATTTTTATTTTACAGAATTAAATATACCCTTTTCATCTTTATCAAATGGCTTATTAAATAGAATATTCTGTGTAGTCATAAACTCCATTAACCACTCAAATTCCACACAACTGCTGTATTAACAGTTGTTCGTTTTTGTAACGCAGACACAAACTGTGTCACTTACCACTATGAAAAATGTTTTAATGTGTTTCATATCTCATTAGAAAGTAACAGTAGTTCATAATGTCAATTATAAGTGTTATCTTTCATTAAAAGTAATAATTGACATGGGCATAAGTTTTCTTAATAGAATACCTTAATTGTAACTTTTGTGTTTCTTCTTAATTATGCCTTTTTATTCTCTGAATTACATGCTTGCATGAAGCAATTAAAAAAACGGAAACTAGTTTTAGATTCAGATTGCTTAGATTAAAGGGTTGCCATGAACAAAAACAAAAACATAAAAACTGAAAATCATAAGGCCACTTCAACCAAAAAAAAACTTTCAGAATGTTTAGTGTTCCCAAATGTCTATATACAAGATACAGACAAAGTTAAAGACTAGTATATGCTTGTTGTTTCATTAGGCTTTTTAAGTTTCTTAAGCTTGCAATATATTGTATATTATTAAATTTCTGGCTGCTAAATATCACAGCGGTTCTAGCTACTTAATCTCTGATTCAGACAGGCTGAAGCAATGCACACAATAGGTGATTAATACCACCTGCAATTTAAAACTCTGACATGTGGTAAGGGTTCATTATCCTAACCAGTGATGCAAATATTTTAACGAATGGAACACAATGGAAATGTTAAACTTTAATAAGCTGTATGTCTGGGCTTGTGCCAAAGTTGCACTCCCAAGTTTGCAATTAGATGAAGATCATGCTGTCTGTGTAATCTCAGCTGTACTTTCGTTAGATGTGTCAAAGCTGGTCGTGTCTACACATTAGTATAGAGCCATCATCTTTCATTAGGACAGCCATCTTCTACCTTTGTTATGCGCCCATAAACGTGGTTTGATCAGATTTTATATTTTGCTTGGATATTATATACAGTATGTTCTGTTTTATATTAGATTACATTGTATGTACAGTACAGTGTCAGGAAACATAAATGCTGTAAATTCAGATCTGGAGGATAGAAGTATGACTTACATTGTGTTTTTACTCAGAAGAACCATTCAATGGTAAAGCAGAGGATTTGGAACACATATTGCACAGTGGTCCTCATACAGTAACACACTTGTACTGATATGGTGGGATGGAACTGGAATGGGCTATCAGTGTTATCTGGTGAATTATTATCTCTATCTGATCTTACAGACTTAAAATAAACTGTTCTGTATAGCAGAATGTAAAGGCTCTAACACCATACTGTATATGCTATGTTTCACAGTGCACATAGTCTATACAGAAGACTCTTACCAAAGTAAATTTACACAGTACATTTGCACTGTAGTTGTGTAGTTTACTGTGCATTTACCAAGCTCACACAACCTTACCATGGTTAGAACACTTTGTCATGCATGTTTTTATTTACCTTGTTTGCCTATGATTTAACTCTTGTTTTTATTACTCTTTGCTATTATTTTATTGTGGAATATTGTACCACTGAAAATGTTTATAAAGGTAATATTTAAATTTTAACACTGCAAGTTCTTCTACTTAAAAACATAAAGTACTGTTTATTGGCAATGCCAAATGGACACTCAGACAACAACCACAGTGAACACATTTTATCTCAAAATGTTGAAGTACCTCTTAGAGACAATATCACAGTGACCTGATTGTACAGCATAAGCTAAAACAGCAAGAACAGTTCCATAAGAATTTAAATATGTTTACTTGCCAAATAATTCACAAATGCAGCCTCTGATTTTAATGTATGACATGCTATTTGTTTCGATGTAAAGAACAGTAGGAGAGAAATTAAGGTCCCCTTCAGCTGAAGCTTAACCCTGTAATGCCCAAGTATTTTTGCAGTGTGAAAATCTACTTTATTTCAGTAACTAGATTCAAATTTTTGGCAACTACAATAACAATAATAATGGGGTGGCCAAGCATTGCATCATATGTGATACAGAAATTGGCATTACAGGGTTAATATAGCTATAAAAAGAAAACTTTGCTTCCATAAAACATCTATAAAAAGACAAGTTTACCATACTGAATTCTTTAGCGTTCATTAAAGTAAAGGCTGCCCTTAGTGAGGTTGGTGGAAAAAAAAAACAACAACAACAACAACATTTCCCTACATTGTCTTTCATTCTGCTGCTATTTACATTCAGCTGTTACCTCAGTTTTCTTTTTGATTACTGTATGTTCCACGTGCATATTGTGCCTGTATCCATACCAACAGTATACTCTTATAATGTTGTATATTAAACCATTGTGTTTTATTTACTTTATCTCTCTACTTTAGGTACTGGGTAACAGGTTGTAAAAAAAAAAAAAGGCAAATGTTGACTTTAGTTATATGGATATTGCAATGTCCTATGAACAATGAAAGAAAACGGGTGAGGTTTTGTGCACGAATGCTATTCCAAGCAAGTATTTAAATTCTGACTGACTCTCCCTGGTTTATGCCATTCATGTTTCTGCCTTAAAATAAAATCTAATATAAATCTAAAATGCTAATGTGGGGAAACAAGGCCTTTTTTACGTTGTTAAACATTCATGCCAAGAACGTTGTTGTTTGTTTTTCTATTAAGGATATGGGCTGACACACACTTTATAAAAATCTGAATCAGGATTCAAGAGGCTGTCTGTGGGCAAGGGCATGCCCTTCTAAAGTCCAGATACTATATCTAAGGTATATTACAGAGAGCTGCAGTGGTCAAGCCAGATTTGTTTGAAGTATACTTTCCCCCGTATTTGGATGTTGCATCCAGCTGCTGCACGGAAACTTTAATGTGACCTTTTTTTAAATTGTAGGAACAAATGCAGTCATTTAGAATTAATTTTTCTAAAAATATAACAACACTCATTAATTTTATAAAACCAGAAATAAACAATATAATAATATTTATTTCATATTTTGTAACCTCAACATTTTTTTTCTCGCTCTTTTTTCAGAAAAAACAAACTGAATTTTCTCTATAGTGTTTTAATGCATAATTAAATATTTTAAAGGACTAGTTTGTACAGCAGCTTTCAGGATTTGGTACTTAAATCAATAAAACACATGGTCCTATTAACCCCAGTATTCACTACACTACTTACCATTGTGCAGTTACATTTTTAATTACTAATATCAAATTGTTTTCCATTTTAAACAGTCTCTGAAAGTACACTGCAGTATAGCTGCTCTTTTGGTTTGTACCCATGAGAGTCCTCCATGGCCTACACCCTTAACTGTGATTATTTAGCTGTTTTTTGTTTAAACAAGACTTATATTTGTTGAATGCAGGACCAAGAAACAGGATACTTCTATCAGCTGCCTCTCCAGTAGTGCTTGCTGCTTTGCCTGTTGCTTTCTAGTGACTCACAACTTCAAGAACTGTGCTGTAAGACGGCACAAAAACAATGTTGAATGTTGATAGAATTTCTGGTAGTGTATCCTATTAATTACAGTTTAATCAGTGTCAGTAATTCAAATATAGTGATGCATGAACTAACATATTTCCTTTTGAATTCATATGACATAAACATCAGTTTAATGTTAGAGTGAAGTATGAATTATTGTTTACTTTGAATTTAATAGGAAATCACATGCTTGTTTAGTGTTACTGTTTCATTGAATTGGTTGACAGTTGTGTGCAGTTTACAGTATAGGAAGGTTATTTACAATTAGTCTCACATATTAGTCTAAAAACTAAGGAGAGGCTTTCATGGAGCTACATCAGTTAAAAGGTTTAATTTGTGGATTTAATCAAATGAATATGTTAAATATGACACACATGGGCACAGTAAGCTCTTTCATAGTCCTTTGCTCTTAACCAGATTCACACTGATACCCAAGCCAAGCCTTCAAATATGCATCTCTAAAAGAGCAAGTAGATTCCAATGGCATTTTCTGACCCCTTTAACTTTTTATGATATTTGTAATCACTCTGCTATATTTCTTATCAAAGTTGCCAGAACTTCTAGTTTCTCTTTCTGGTAAATAGTGTACTTTCAAAAATCTAAATTTGAAGTATTGTAAGATATGTGCCACCTTGAGGAATTTATAACCATCTACCAGGAAAGGACTAAATAGTATGTGGGAAAAAAAAAATCCTGCCCCCAACATATATTTTAATAATAGACGAGTCACTGGGTTGCTATGATCCAGCTCACAACAGAAGGTGTGGTTAGAAAAGGTCAAGTGTGTTGCAAGAGCTAAGATAAGTATTTTGTTGCTCGTTATGTTCCCTTGGGGTGGAGCTAGTACATGTCACAGCAAAATACACGGAATAACACCAACAAGTGACAAAACATTTGAGCCAGATGAGGAGAATATAGCCTCAGTAGCCGCCTCGGTAACTATAAAACACATCCAAACCCCACATATTGCTGAAGACTTAGTTCACTGCAGGTATGTCATTGTGTTCCCATATAAAGTGAGTTTGAATTTAAAGTATTGTAACACCATTCCATTATATATATATATATATATATATATATATATATATATATATATATATATATATATATATATATATATATATATATATACATATAGTGGCTTGCAAAAGTATTCAGACCCCTGACCAATTCTCTCATATTACTGAATTACAAATGGTACATTGAAATTTCATTCTGTTTGATATTTTATTTTTAAACACTGAAACTCAGAATCAATTATTGTAAGGTGACATTGGTTTTATGTTGGGAAATATTTTTAAGAAAAATAAAAAACTGAAATATCTTGCTTGCATAAGTATTCAACCCCTGTGCTGTGGAAGCTCCCAGTTTGCACCGATGAAAGAAATTGCCCTAACGAGGACACAATTACCTTACCATTGGCCTCTACCTGTGAACCATTAAAGTTGCTGTCACATTTTCTGGATAAAAACCCACTGTTGAAGGATCATTGGTAAGGCTGTGAATCTGAAGGAAAATGAAGACCAAAGAGCATTCTACAGAAGTTAGAGATAAAGTAATACAAATGCATAGATTAGGGAAAGGGTACAAAATAATATCCAAGTGTTTGGATATCCCAGTGAGCACAGTTGGATCAATAATCAGGAAGTGGAAGCTGCATCACACCACCCAGGCACTGCCAAGAAAAGGCCGTCCCTCAAAACTCAGCGCTCAAACAAGAAGGAGACTTGTGAAAGAAGCCACAGAGAGGCCAACAGTCACTTTGAAGGAGCTACAGAGCTCAGTGGCTGGGAGTGGAGTAATGGTGCACCAGTCAACCATATCAAGAGCTCTGCATAACACTGGCCTGTATGGGAGGGTGGCAAGAAAGAAGCTGTTACTCAAAAAGTACCATCTGAAAGCACGTCTGGAGTTTGCCAGAAAGCATGAGAGTGACCCAGCTGCGATGTGGGAAAAGGTTTTGTGATCAGTTGAGACCAAGATAGAGCTTTTTGGCCAAAACTCAAAGTGCTATGTGTGGTGCAAACCTAACACTGCCCATGCCTCAAGACACACCATCCCTAAAGTAAAGTATGGTGGTATCAGTATCATGCTGTGGGGATGCTTCTCATTAGCAGGGACTGGGCATCTTGTTACAATTGAAGGAAGAATGGATGGAGCAAAATACAGGAAAATACTGCAAGAGAATCTACTTCAGTCCGCTAAAAAACTGAAGCCTGGGAGGAAGTTCACCTTTCAGCAGGACAATGATCCGAAGCGCAAGGCCAAAGCAACATTGGAGTGGCTCAAGAACAAAAAGGTGAATGTCCTACAGTGGCCCAGTCAAAGTCCTGATCTCAATCCCATTGAGAATCTGTGGCACTATTTGAAAATTGCGGTCCACAAGCATCGTCCAACCAACCTGAACAACATTGAGCAAATCTGCCAAGAAGAATGGGCCAAAATCACTCCAACACTGTGTGCAAAGCTGGTACATACTTACCCCAAAAGACTTAAAGCTGTTATTGCAGCGAAAGGTGGCTCTACCAAATATTAATGTGAGGGGGTTGAGTACTTATGCAAGCAAGATATTTCAGTTTTTTATTTTTCTTAAAAATATTTCCCAACATAAAACCAATGTCACCTTACAATAATTGATTTTGAGTTTAAGAGTTTTAGAATAAAATATCGAACAGCACGAAATTTCAATGTACCATTTGTAATTCAGTAATATGAGAGAATTGGTCAGGGGTCTGAATACTTTTGCAAGCCACTGTATATGTGTATAGCAATGATGCCAGGTGGTGTTAGACAAAGATTTGTGATTGAAGTCCAGACTGTATCCAGATTGTGGACGTGTTATCAGACCACATTAGCATGCTAGATGTCCTGGACAAGGTCGTGAGAGGTCATCGACATGACGCAATGACTGCACATGGGCTCAATTTCCACTTCAGGACAGCAATTGGAGTCTCCATAAGCAAACAGTAAGTTTACTTTGAGCTGAAGAAGATCAGCTAAATCTCTATAATTGATGCTGCCTTGATTACTGCCTTGATCTCCAGAAGTGGCAGCTGGAGAGTATGGATAACCCGAGGAATACAGTTTGCTCAATGTAACATTGTTTGATAACATCGTTTTAGAGGGGACTTGATTGTGGTGTGATGAGGCAGCTGCATTGGAGGTTGCATGGATCTATTGTGCTTCCAAGGGACAGATTTAAAGTTTTAATGGTATATAGACACAGTCTTGGACCTTGTTGTAAGACCATTTCTGGAGACTACAGAGGTTATGGACTGGCAAGCAAGAAGTCCAGATGTTAATCCTGTAGAACACATTTGGCACCTCCTAGGACGTTGTGTTCATCAGCGTGTAACCCTTCGTGTGACACTAGGCCAAGCCTATAAGCATTTTGATTTCCATGGGTCTCCTCTTTAGATGCATGTCATTGCTGTTACACACTTAAGACCATTAATGTATCAGCTAATTTCAATGTGGAAAAAGTGCTCCCTTGAAATTCTCAAATTTTATTGCTGTTGTTAATTATGTTTTTGGAAAAGTTCAAGTTAGAAATGTTGGTTAATTCATGGTTAAGCCATGTTGACAGTAAATTGTAAAAGTAATATATTTTACTGAAGGGCTCTTTTCTAAATCACTGTTTTCTGTACTTTTTTTGATATGTAAATCAGATAGGGAGTAACAATACACAGTATATCTATTAAATTCAATCTTAATCTTTTCTTTAGCTTTGATAGGGCAGCTGAAAATATAGTAGCAGCTCTGTGTGTTACACAAATATACATTTAGTGGTGGTTATGTGGGCTTTTTTTTATCCTCATTGCAAAGTGTTGGCCCAGTAATCTGACATTCATTTTTATTTTATCACATTATGTAGGAAGGTAAATGCCAGCCTGATAATGATTAGATCATTTGACTGTATTTTAAAGTCAGGTGTGCCAGAACAACAATGCAGTATTCATTCATCACTGTCCAAGCAGAACACCTCAACCTCTACAAAGCAACCTCTGCAGAATCAGTTGCATATTTTTATCACACACACACACACGCGCACTCTGGTGTAATTAATTTGCAAACTGGCATCCAATAAAAAGGGATTTCAGTCACTGCAGTATGCCTTGGGCTCCAGTTTAGGCAGCAGGGGTTAAAAACACCACTGTCCTTGTCAAAGTGTAAATCTGCTACACGTGCCAAGATTTTCATAATGAAATAGAATACTGGAAACTTATATACTTCCAACCACCAGTGGTTTTTGTTTCTGTGTCTTAAAACACAATGCAGGTAATTTTGGTCACTGGATTTGTGAAGTGGATTTATTGAAAACACCCTTTTATGAAATCTGCTTTTCAATTTTTTTCTCCAGATGAACCACATAAAAATGACCCTTACTTTCCCTAAAAATAGTTCTAACTCATAACTTTGCAAAACGACAACCCTGCTACGATTATAAATACTTTCAATGGCTATGTTTAGAATAAAAAGGTAGCACAGCATGATAGTAGTGGCTCAAATGGGGGACTTGTTAGGACCCGCAGTACCAGTTCTAGATCCCACTTGGGGACCATACTTTTCATAGGAGGATGAAGCCTCTGAACCCCTTTAAGAAATTGCGCTGCCAGGAAATGTGCCCCAGGGGACACAGAGTCAATTTTGTCATGGCACACCGATATTGCTGCCAGGTATACCTTCAATGTGGATGCTGAATTTTCCTGCGTCAAACAGGTGTTGTAATAAGGTTAATATTGTCTCAGTAGGGCAGGTCACAGGGTCTTGACCTCCGACAATGCACCAGTCATGGAAAACTTTCCATTTGTATGAGTACTGGGGTCTAGTGCTCGGCGCCCTAGCAGACTGTAGTGTTTCTACCACTGCATCTGGCAAACCTCGTCTGAACAGACGGCTCCATTCAACGGCCAGACCCAGAGTTGGAGCTGGGCTGGGTTCGGGTGCCATAATAGCCCCTCCGCTTGGCTCAGGAGGTCCTTGCATAGCGGGAGCTGCCACGGTTGACCCAACAACATATCGGAGAGGAGAGCAAACTAGGGGTGCCTTGGCCATCTGGGTGCAACCAGCAGGACCTGTGATCTCCTTACCCTGACCCTCTCTAGCGCCAGGGGTAATAATGGTAGCAGAAGGAATGCATACAAGAGCCCCTGTGGCCAGAGGTGGGCTAGCGCGTCTACTCCCAGGGGGCCCCCATCTCTCTCCATGGAGAACCACAGGGGCAATGAGTGAACTCGGCTGTGGCAAAGAGGTAGAATCGTGCCAGTCGAAACCTCTGCCAAATCTGTTTCACTACTTGAGGATGCAGTCTGTCTGGAGCTCTTCTGGACAGGAGGTCTGCTGCCTTGTTGTCCACACAGGGGAGGTGAACCTCCCTGATGGAACGCAAGTTTCCGTGCGTCCTGGACAGGAGTCTATGCGCTGTGTGGTGAAGGCCCGGCGAGCGGAGGCCATCTTGGTGGTTTATGTAGGCTACCACTGCAGTATTGTCCATCTGGACTAGCACATGTTTGTGCACTAACTGCGGGTGAAAATGAGATAACGCCAGGGTTACTGCTTGCAGCTCTTGGGCATTTATGTGCGCTTGCTGCCAATGCCCCTTCCACTGACCTCATTCCTCTCCCATTCCTGACCGCTCCACAGCCCAGACTGGAGGCATCTGTAGTGACCACTTCCCTTCTTAGAGGGGATCCGAGGGGAGATCTGAGGTGCAGATTGCCGGGATGGAGCCACCACTCCAGTGTCTTCCGGTATTGCCTGTAAAGTCGCACCAGCTGGTGCTGATCGCGGACTGGGTGCAGCTTGAGTGTATTTACCCAGGCTTGAAGTGGGCACATTCTCCATCAGCCCCAACAACCTTTGATATGTTTTGACCTGTAGAAGGGCATGCTCTCTGAATAGCAAGAGTGTGAATTCCAATGACTGAATCCTGTCTTCCGACAGTAAGGCAAGCATGCTCACAGAGTTCAGTTTGATCCCCAGAAACACTGTGGACTGAGACAGTAGCAAGTTGCACTTCTGTTGAGGTATGGAGAGACTTAACTTTGACACATGAGCTATGACCTGTTTTGTGTGCGTCACTGCGCATGCTTTGGAGCATGCGCAAACTAGCCAATCGTCCAGATAATTCAGGATCCGAATACCTCGCAGCCTGAGTGGAGCCAGTGCTGCATCCATGCACTTTGAAAATGTGCTGGGGGCCAGCGAGAGGCCAAAAGGCAGCCCGCAGAATTCATACGCATTGCCTTGAAAGGCGAAGTGCAGTTACTTTCTGTGCATGGGACGGATCGGGACATGGAAGTAGACGTCTTGCAGGTCAATCGATGTGAACCAGTCGCCTGGCTGGATAGACTGGAGGATATGCTGTGCTGATAAAATGTTGAACTTCCTTTGTTTGAGGAACAAGTTGAGGACCCTGAGGTCCAGAATAGGTCTGAAACCGCTGTTCCTCTTGGGCACCAGGAAGTACCTGGAGTAGAAGCAGCTGAGGGTATCGGTTGGGTTTACTAAGCACACAGCGTTCTTCTGTTGAAGATTGGCAATCTCCTGTTGAAGGAGTATCACGCTCGCTGGTTCGATGGTGGTGAGGAGCACACCCTTGAAGGGTGGCTGACCTAAGCGGAATTGTAAAGCATATCTGTGTCTCATTGTCGATAGCACCTAGGAGTCCTGGGTGCAGCCTTGCCATGGGTTTCCTTGGGCCAGTCCGGTTGTGAGGGAGGTTGGTGGCAGCCGGGACCCCTCAGGGGCGGTCTCCCTTGAGTTTGGGAGGGGGTGGGTCTTTCTTAGGCCCTGGCCTTGATCTCCAGCCAGAGAACTGGTTACCCCTGACCCTCTTCCTCTTCCCGCTTGTCTGTTCTGGGATGGAGGGCGGCGTTCAGGCCTCGTTGCCCCCTGCAGGCTATGAAGGTCACCTTGGGTGCACAAGAATTTGGAGGAGACCTCTGTGGCCTTGTAGGACCTCTCAAGGCTCACATCAATGGTTGCCCCAAACATCCTCTACGGTGTAATGGGGGCATCCAGTAACACCACCTTCTCGGTCTCCATGGCTTGCGTCAGCCACAAATGCTGGTGAGCGGCCACCAGTGTCACCTCGGACCTCCCTGATGCCTGACCCAACTCCCCTATTAGGACAATCATCACCTTTGCTACTGCCTGAAGCTCCAGTGTCACTTCTGTCGTCCATTCCTGCAGCCTCTCTACTAACTGGGTTTGATAGAGCACCAGTATTGCCATGGAGCTCGCTGCTCACACTGATAGCGGTGCCGATGCGTATGCCTTTTGTAGCATCGCGTCTGTTGTCCTGCAAGGCTTGGACAGACAGGTCGGGTCTTTATCTCCTCTGGTGAAGGTGGAACCTTGCACCAATACCGTGACTGTGTCCCCAATAGTGGGGAATGTGCCTAGGCCTGCTTCTTGGGCTCCTGCAGTGTGCAGCAGGTACTCTGCTGTTCTGGAGGCTGATGGCGCGGACGTTGGGTTGCTCCAGGAGGAGCGCACCAATTTCAGGAAATACTGGCACAAGGGGAGGGCCTGCTGTGGGTGCCCTTTTTGTTTTAAAAAATGGTTCCCCTTTCCCTCCTGTTCTGCCGGCCAGGGAATGTCCGTGGCTGCAGCTGCACGCTGCATAAGGGCCTGGAACTCTTCCCTCTGCGACACATGTGGCGGGAGCGGTAAGGAGCCCCCCCCACTGTGGTTATGCAGCAAGAAAGTGTCCCATTGTTCAACTCCCTCACAGCGTGAAAGAATGTAAATATATTTCAGTTGATGGGATGTCGGGGGTTTACAGATAAAAGGAAGCTCAAAACTGTTTTATTTTTGTTTGAGAAAGCTTAGGGGATCAATAAGAGTTCTCCATGATAATTCACTCCTTGCTCTGTTTCTGAGACTACCAGCAGGGTGTCAGCATTTGCATTTTGTTTTTAGCAGCAGTTGGGAATATTATTGTTTTTATGATAATCACAGTAAGAGTAGTGTTGCTATAAAGAGACCGCTCAGCATTTTTTATGGAGATAACGCCTGAATAAAATGTTGGATGTAGTTCAGGCCTACATTGACAGTAGGATTCATAGGCCTACCCTGGGTTTGGTTCCTTCTCACCAGAGGATGATACATCTGAGATAAATTTGTATTAAGCATAACATTTGGAAGAAATACAGTTAACTGCTAAGGCAGAGACCCCCCAGTTTTGTGATTTTTAAGGTTAGCAGGGAAGGGATTTAATCTAAAATGCACTATGGGAAGAGGAATGCACAACTGACATTTCTTTAAGAGAAATGCTGCCTCTGACATTGGTTTGCTGGAATTGTGATGAAGAAAACAACAAAAACATTACACAGGATTTGCCTTTCCTTTGTTAACTGTTGTTTTGTTATTCCATCATCCCTCCTCCACCATTGCATGGGGAAGTCTTTATTTCAGATGATTCAAAGCTACTTTTTTTTTTTTTTAATTACCTTTTTAATGAAAGTTGAACCATCATGTTGACAGTGCTAAAACTGAGTGATTAAATTAATGAATTAAATATATTTGTGAAATACAAGGAGTAGGATCCAACAAATAGATAAGGGAGTTGCCAGTTATGATATAAAATGCATTTATTTTCTTCATAAACATATCATTATTTTTTACTGTTGCATGTCCTGTTTCCTGTTCTGAATGGTGTCATCGGAAAATTCCTTTAGATCATTTTAATTACATTTTTGTTGTGCTGCAAAGTGGATCTCATTAAATAAAATCTAATTAATTGAAACAAAACTATATACATTAATAGTCTTGAACCATTAGTTGATAGATATTTTAAAAGCTTCAGATTGTTTGATGCACATGGAAGTAGTTTTGTGTGCTCAGCGGTACACTGTAATTTGCATTTAAGTGATATGTTTATAAATAACTTACAAACAGCAGGAACAATTTCAGTTCTTATAATAAGCTGCCTGTAGTTCTTGATGTTGAAATGTATGAGGTCATTGGAAAACAAATGCTAACCCTCAACAAGTTACATTGTAATGATACCCTGAATTAGCCAATCAGTCAATACCAGATTATGACATCACAAACTTGAGGGTTAGAAGTTCGCAATTTTTTTTTTTTTTTTTGGTGACCCCTTGATTTTGTTTTATGTTTTTCAGTTTCCCATTAAACGCAGTTAAATACATAATTATAGCTGGACTGCAGTGAATTAGAAGATGGTAATCGCATCAAGGGGTTCGTATATATATATATATCACACGTCAACCACTTCAAATGGATCCCCATATTAAAGGGGTACTACTATTTGGTTGTTAATCATGAATAAAGATCAATTATCTGTCAAGATCAACAGTGTTGAACCCTTTCCTTATAGCATATTTGTTTCTTCCTCTGGTTATGGTGTTTATTTTAACACTTTCCATTCCTTTATCTGAGATGTTAAGTTTGGTGTATTTCGAACAATATTAAAACACTTGTCACAGAGAAAATATATATATATATGCAAGGTGGTTGATAATATGCACCATCTAGAGACCAAAAATTACTTCAATAAACTTTGTTAAAAATTATATATATATATATATATATATATATATATATATATATATATATATATATATATATATATATATATATATATATATATATAACCAATATCCAAAATGTCATGTTGGTGTCCAGATGGCAGGTGTGTTCAATTTCCCTATGACAAATGCCTTGACATTGTTCCTAGCCCTCCAAACCTACTTAAATCACAGACATTTTAGACTTTCAATACTTTTTTCTTTTTTTACACACATTTAAAAAATAAATAAATTGGGAGTGTTATATACAAGTTTATATTCTATAGTGTATACTTTGATATGCATGTTATTCAAGGGGTGTGGATTATGCAAGAGGTGTGCATCCTACATGGGATGTAACCGAATTCAAGTGCATGATATTCAGAGTGCATTTTATAGTCCGACAATAACGATATTTTGGCTTAAGCGTTTTGAGTTTCTTTTTGTTCTGTAAAGAAAAACTAAATAAAACATTAAAACTGCTAACATGTTCTATGCACACTGGTAAGTGTTTATGCCGTCCAGCGGGAATCTCTTCACAAAGGTAGCTTTTTCCACAGGTATTCATCTCCCTCTCTTTCAAAGCATATTCATGTGTAACAAATCCTGTTCTACACTTCTGCTCCATTCAAGACTGGTTATATTCTAATAGTGGAGCCAAGCCAACAATCAGACAGGATTTTAACTGTGATGACTAAATTGAATATACAGGATACATTTATTTATTTATTTATTTTTTTCCATAAGCTTGCCAGTTCCAGATTATGATGGTGATGCATGGATCTGTGATTGAAATTAATAGGAGAGGAGTTTTTTGTTGCCATGTTCCAATTAAAATAAACAATTGTGTCAAGATTGTTGTTGCTGAAGCCCTCATTGTTTCCAAATGACCGTCTAACCCTGCATGCTCTAGAATAGTAAAGAAGCAGTCCAGTCTCCATGCACATACTGGTGTTCATGGTGTTGGCTCTACAATGTCTGCTGTTTATATGACTTTTGACTTCAGACAGCAAACTTGACCTTTCAACACCGGCCTGCCACCAAACCTCCCATAACACATGCATATGTAACAGGCATATTTGCTTTTGCTGTGATTTTGCAATTATACCCATACCATGTACATCATGATAAATATAATGTCATTGTAACATTGATTTCATTACACACAGTGAGCCACCTCCCCCCCCTTCCACGCGTACACAGCCAAGCCTACATAATGCTTTCGTTGCCTGTTTCCCTAGTCTAGCACAACATTGTAAACTATTATAAGTTTACATTCATTTACCTAATGTACTGTAATGAGGTAATGTGATGCTTTATTTCAATTAATGGACTGACCAGCTATAAAAGCCCAGGCCTCGCCACGTCCAGACAAAAAGAACAGCAAGCCATGAGGCATTCCTAGATCCAATCAGGCTGATTCTTTCCTGTGGGATTTCTTCGATAATATTTGGGGCTATAATTGAAACTTTATTGCAAGTAAAAAAAAAAACAGTTATAAAAATAAAGATCCAAAGCAGTGTTGCCTATTATAGTACTAAGTAAATCTTAGGGAACATTGACACTTCAATCTTTTTACTAAGCCAGCTCTGTGCTATGCCACAGTAAAACTACAACTTTACGTTTTTAAATCCTTTTCAGAAACAACGCTTACGCAGGAAGTGTATAACATATTATAATGAACTACTGTATACATGACTTAATTTTTTAAAATATATTTTAAAGGGTTATACTTTACTGTAAGCAGACTAAACAAATATTCAAAATCTGGTATTACTATAGCCTTGTTTATTTTCAAAATTACAATTGTCCAACAAGATCAAAAGAGTTCCCGGTTGTGCAATTCTAAATAAGTCACGCCGTTATCAAGCATTTATGGCTTGAAAATAAAATGCAAAAAACAGAATTTGCATGATACAAATTAGAACACAAGAAGGATTCTGTAAGTACATGATCCTTATAAAATACCACACTTTCCTCTCTGGCAACAACAAAAATGTGTTCAGGAACAAAGAAATCCATCTGCAGCTGCAAGTGCCGCAGTGACCACCATACATTACTCAAATAATAATAATGCAAAACAGTTTAATATACTGTATGACTATTTACAACAACATTGCCAAGGAGAACATTTACTGTATTTAATAAATAGATCATTTTTTATTATTAATTGTATGTGTGTGTGTGTGTGTGTATGTGTGTATATATATATATATATATATATATATATATATATATATATATATATATATATATATATATATATATATTATATATATATATAATTGTATGCAATAAAGTACAGTAAACACTCTGTGCTCAATCAGTGCATACTATAATCTCGTTATGTGCTGTTTTTTTGCTGCTGTCCAAACATGAAAATGGATTGCAGTTCTCTTTTACTGCCCAGTCTTCAATCAGTTACCCATTAGTCTTAAATAAAATGTGGTCTTTAGCAAGTCTGAACACATTTCAAATTCAGCCCTTCAGCCACTTCTGCATCATCCATTCAAAACAGACTTTAGCTTGTTCATACAACACCTGATATTTTGCCTGAATGGATGTGTAACCTTATTGTTCATAAAAAAGCAGGAATGAGGTACCAGTATCGACGTAGATAGCAGTTACTTCTCTACATCACTGTCAGGAGAAGACAATGGCTTTATAGCAATCTATTAGTCTGACTGGAGCCCTGGGGAAAGCTGTAGAGACACATTCTGGGACAAGGGGCAATAAAGGACAATTGCTTCCAAATGCTGCCTCTGTAATGGACGTAAACTGACGTCAAGCTGTCTCTAATAACAGTAGCACTGCTGTTGTGCAGACTGTGCATTATGGCTGTCAAAACAAAAAGATCCACTTATAGCAGTGTAAGAAATCAAATATGTTGATTGATAACGTAATGAATTGGCATCTCAGCCAATAGGTCTTAGCAAAATGTGTGAATACTGTGTTCAAAATGCTATGCATCATGCATAAGACACGTACTTCCCTCTCAATTACAGAGCTTGCTCTTTAGTTGAATGGTGGGATCTTGGTCTTTGAACCATATGGTTTGTGGTTCGCATTCAGCCCTTGCCTTCCCATTTTACAACACAGAACCATATGCATTAAATTAACAAGATAAACAAAACCGTACATGGTAGAAATTAAGCAAATGAAAGTAGAATACAACAACTTGAAAATTTCTTATTGAGAACCTGATATTATTACTGTCAGTTGTTGAGCATGTGCTATTTTTGTGCTCAAATTGTTTTATCAATCAATTGCAGTGTATTCAAATGAGGCAAAAAAGAACTGTTGTGACAGCAGTGCCTCTGACACGGTAATGGACAAACTTGATAGTAAATCCCATCTATGATTAGGGAAAAAAGCACAACAAGAAAGTTACAGCCTCTACCACCACAGAAAAACAGATGGTACATTTTATGCATAACCCCCCCATGTCTTTTGGGGAATAAAAACTAAGTTTTTTTTCCTTTTGTTTTTTGTTACCAAATTGCCATACTTGGGGTGTTTGTGATTTGTAAATGAATAGATAGTGTGGCTTCTCATTCACAAAAGCTGGCAGTGACTGCCACTGCCTGCTGCCCACTGCCAACAAAGCCATGTGTTTGTCCACAGCACTCAGATGGAAAGCTGCTGTCACTTCTTTGAACGCACCACTAAAGCATCTTTCTGAACTGTACTTGTCATTTTCATTACTGGCCATAAATTCATCATAAAATGAACTATTCACACATTTGTTTTCCATGGATTTATTAGAGGCAGTACAGTAGAGGGAATAATGAAGTGTTTGAATACTAACAAAGCTATCTATCTATCTATCTATCTATCTATCTAGCTATCTATCTATCTATCATTTTAATGCATGCTTGGTGCTGCTGTCGAAATAGGCACAACCCTCTATTAGATCTCATATGACAACCCTGTGTACATATTATTAAAACAAACATCTATTGTATTCTATTGTTTTGTTTTTTTCTTCATTTTGAGAAAATACTGCATTTCTACTTGATATTTGCTCAAATGTCCCAAGGCTATTTTTTTTTCAGAACAAATCTATACAGTAATACATCAAGGATTGACATAATCTAACATGACAAATGCATATCATAATCTGTCAAGATCAACAAAGTGTTGAACCCTTTCCTTTGAGCATATGTTTCTTCCTCTGGTTATGGTGTTTATTTTGACACCTTCCATTCCTTAGTACCTTATCAGGTAATTGCACCTTATCAGCAATTACAGCTGTGAGTCTGTTAGGATGGGTCTCTACCAACTTTGCACACCTAGATTTGGCAATACTTGACCATTCTTCTTTACAAAACTGTTCAAGCTCTGTCAAGTTCCTTGTGGAGCGATGATGAACAGCAATTTTCAAGTCATGCTACAAATTTTCAATTGGATTGAGGTCGGGGCTCTGACTGGGCCACTCAAGGACATTTACCTTTGTGTTCCTTAGCCACTCCAGCGTAGCTTGGGCTGTGTACTTTGGATCACTGTCATGCTGAAAGGTGAACTTCCGTCCCAGTTTCAGCTTTCTTGCAGAGGGCTGCAGGTTTTCTTCAAGGACTTCTCTGTACTTTGCTCCATTCATTTTCCCTTCTATCCTGACAAGTGCCCCAGTCCCTGGCGATGGGAAACATCCCCATAACATAATGCTGCCACCACCATGATGGCGTTCTTTGGGTGATGCACTGTGTTGGGTTTGCGCCAAACATAATGCTTTGCATTTAGACCAAAAAGTTCCATTTTCATTTTGTTAGACCACAAAACTTTCTGCCACATGGCTACAGAATCTCCTGAGTGTTTTTTTTTTTTTGCATACTTCAAAACGGGACTCAAGGTGGGCTTTCTTGAGTAATGGCTTCCTTCTTGTCACCCTACCATACAGGCCAGATTTGTGGAGAGCTTGGGATATTGTTGTCACATGCACACTTTGACCAGTCTTGGCCATAAAAGCCTGTAGCTCTTGCAAAGTTGCCATTGGCCTCTTGGTAGCCTCTCTGATCGGTTTCCTTCTTGCTCGGTTATCCAGTTTGGAGGGACAGTGTGATCTAGGCAGGATCTTGGTGGTACCATACACCTTCCACTTCTTAATAATATTCTTGACCGTGCTCCAAGGGATATTCAAGGCCTTTGATATTTCTTTATACCCATCCCCTGATCTGTGCCTTTCAACAACTTTGTCTCAGAGTTCTTTTGAAAGCACCTTGGTGCTCATGGATGAGTCTTCGCTTTGAAATATACTACCCGGAAGAGGGAACCTACAGGAACTGCTGAATTTATTCTGAAATCATGTGAATCACTACAATTAACACAGGTGGAGGCCACTTAACTTGGTGTGTGATTCTGAAGGCGATTTGTTACACCTGGGCTAATGTTGGATTGCTATTACAAGGGGGGTGGACACTTATCCAACCAAGTTATTTCAGTTTTTATTCTGAATTACTTTTCTACAAATTTCTAGAATATTTTTTTTCACTCGGAAGTTGTGAGGTAGGATGTGTAGATAAATGAAAAAAAAAATTCAATGCATTTTAATTCCAGGCTATAAGGCAACACAAATTTTTTTTTTTTTTTTTTTTTTTTTTAAAGTACAATTTTTGTAAGTGCAATTCTTTCAGTTTTTATTGTAGTATTTAATAGTAGCCAATGTCTCAATGAAATATAAAGTATAGACTGTACAGAATAGAGATTTAGCTTGCATTTTCAATAAAGCATGTAAAATAGTACACTCTATAAGAAAGATAAAATATGAACCAATCTTTATCAACCTTTATATGTCCCTGCTCAAGTAGCCACGGCTTTCTTCCATTTCTCTGTTCCAGGACACCACTTCTCAACAGTGACACCTGCTGGTAGGAATAGGTTTTCCTGCTAAGGTGTTTAGTTGAAAGGTGTGTGTGTGTGTTAGAGTAAATTAACCAGACTAGGATATCTCATCTGCATGATTTAAGGTGTATATCTGTCCGTTATTTAAGATTTTAATATCAAAGTACCAAAGTACCATTAATTCTAAAAGGTAATAATGAATAAGATGGATATGCGGTTGCTTGTTTAAAGGTGGCCTGCTGTTTTTGTTTATTTTTTTACAGTTTGTGTTATACAGTATGTTTGACACATAAATAAAACAAAAAAACAGTCATTATCATTTGAGGGATACATTATATTATAACTACTCTACAGCTACAATTTGCATACTAAGAATGTCAGGAAATGTATAAAAGCAGGCCATTTAGCCCGTCTAATCTACACCTATTCCTAGTATCTCATTGATATCAGAACTTTGTCAAGATGGGTCTTAAAGGATCCAAGTGATTCTGCCTCAACAACATGACTAGCTAGCCCATTCCATAGTACCCTCACCACTCTGTGAAGAAGTGCCCACTTTACTCCACTTAATTAAACGACCTACAGAAAAGTGCCTTGATTTTACAGTATATAATTTTAAGTACTTTTAACAGGGCATAAGCTGGGGCGAACCTATGACCCCTCGCACTGCAATTGAGCGTCTTAACCACAATACAAAAGAGCCGGGCTCATCTGCATTTCTGGTTTTAGAGCTTTTAACCTCATCTCATCTCACCGACAGGGGACAGGACAGAATCTGTTATGGCAGTGTATCACACAGCACTGCCTGTTACATATGATAGATTTAAACATTAGTATTGAACTACATCAAACCTTTAACTCTCATTAAAGTGCAGATGGTCCCTTTAAGGGTCGTACAACATGTGTTGTAGCTATCCACTACGCATAGCAACCGCTGCCTTGGTAATGGTAATCCAGTAGGATGTCTCCCCAAGGAAAACCAATGTAAAATAATCCTTTGTGACAAGCCAATCAACCAAAGAAAACAACTGGCTGTGACTTTGATTTAAGGTTCCTATTGTTACTTTATTATAATTGAAAATGTAATGCTCTAGAGCTGCTTTTTAAATTGAATCCTTCTCTTTTTATGAACTAGCTTGTTAACCTAAACATTTGGTGAGCAATAATACGCCAGGATCACTTAACGTCTTTAAGGTCTTTAAACCAATACAAGCTCTTATTTTGCTGTATTTGCATATGCTGTGCTCCTTTTAAAAAGTGTAAACAATCATTTGTTACAATTCCTGTAAATTGGTACATCATATACAGTAACAGAAATTAGCTTATAAAACAAATATATTAATAACTGCATGAAGAGCATGTGATGCTTTTTTTTTTTTTTTAACTGCAGTTGTGTATGCTGGCATGGCAGTACACACAATACACACTAACATTATTAATACAATCTATCATTAATACAATCTTTCTGTAAGCTGCTACAGTGATGAAAGCAATAAGCAGTAGAAAAGTTAACACTCTCCTGCTGATATTATAGTACACAAATGCAAGATATAAAAGAGGTTATCACACAATAATAATTGGGTAATGGGTAACCTACTGATAGATACTTTTATTGCGTGAGTTGGCTACATGATGTGACCTTTCAACTCTGCCAGCCTCAAGTCCTTTGTATAAATAAATGTAGAGCAGCAGGTGTTGGGTAAAGTCAGGAAAAGACAGATTTCAAGAATAGTGAGAATAATTCAGCAGTGGAGCAACAGAACACAGAACCACTCAGACTGATTTAAACACTATAAAACAGTAAAAGAAATGTAAAAAAAAAAGATACTGACTCTTTAATGCAATACAATGTACCATTAGCTTCCAATTAAAACCATGTGCCACTTAATAGTGCTTAACATTTACTAGTAAGCAATACATATAATTCATATAACATACAGAATGGTGAAAACTCAATTGACAAAAGGTTTTGCTCCATGTCTTATTAAGCGTATAGCTAGGAATCCGGGCTCTGCACCCCAGAGACTTTATTCCAATAATAAATTGTGCAATTGTATGTCCTAGCCTAGCTCTTGGTTGTTGTAAATGTGTGAATGGTGGTTTCTGTTTTACAGTATCAGCAATGATTAATCCTGCTTGATAGATGGGTTGTTTTATTAGTGAGCACATCCCTGAGTGAGATCAGATCTGAGGAACTGCTCTGGAAGAGGAGCTCAGGGCACAGAGTAGGCCCGTCAGTCCACTGAAATGCCTCACAGTAAACTAACAGTCTGTACATTGTACTGGTACATGCAGAATAACATTTTATATTTTCTAAATATGAAAACATGATGCATGTTTTACAATACATACAGGGACTTCATACGAGAACTGTCGGTATCCTTACTAATTTATTTTTCATTATGATACATCTCATACAAAACCAAACCAATTTCTTCTTAATATTGGCAGAATGACATTAATAGAGTAGTATATATGGATAGCAAATAAATAGGCCTATCTGTAGCGAAAGACAAGGACAGCCCATGATTAATACATCCAATTTAAAATATAATTTGAAGTAAAATTAGTCTCTTGAAAATATAGAAGTAATTTGCAGAAGTTTCCACTAGAGGTGCCACATGAAGCAAAAATAAAAATCTGATTCCTAATCTGACAGAAACGAATACAAAATATGGATACATTCAAAATGTTATAAGCCAGGGCTATGCATCCCATTATTTAGCTCTTTGATTTTCTGGAGATTACTTTCGACTTTTCTTTCTTCAGAGATGATGAATTCATTGCAGTGAAATGGGTGTAGCTCTACTGCTCGGCTGGCCTCCACACTAATGATGTCTAAAAAACACCTCAGTAAGCTTTTGTCAGTGAATCGTAAAAATCAGTAGCAATTCTGTCATGGATTATTGCAAGAGACTGTAACGAAATGACAACCGCAGCAACAAAAGGAAATCAAGTTTATCTTACCCTTATTTGCAGGAAAACACAAAGCTGGATCACTTGTTTATATCTTTGTTTCATGTGCAACACAATGGCTTGCATGGTAATAATAATGTTGACACATACATTATTTTCAATAGAAATGTTTTAGATCTGATGGAATTTTAATCCTTTCATAGCTCTTTTTACAAATCCCTGACCCAAAAGTCAAGTGACACAGCTGCTGTGGATATGCTCAACTGTATTACCAAACACATATATTATTGGGGGAGGCAAAAGAAACACTTTTTTTTTCAATCATCTCACCTAATAGTATGTTTTTATGCATGTGACATATTTGACCAAAAACAGCGTATGTTTTCCTAAAAACAGAGATGCATTTAAATAGAAATGGGTAAATACAGACACTGGCTCTGACAGTTTCTATTTTATTTATTTATTTATTTATTTAATTTAGTCATCTCCAATTGTTTACCCCGGTTTTCTCCCCAATTTAGTGTGCCCAATTATTATCTGTATCCTCGTCTCACCGCTCGCAACCCCACGGCTGACTCTGGGAACGGAGGCTGGAGCAGGCGTCCTCCGAAACGCGCTCCTGCCAATCCATCATTTTACACACTGAGGATCCACAGCGAGGCCACCAGACCTATAGCGCCGGAGGAAAACACGGATCTGGAGGCTCCACTGCACTATCAGCCACAGGGGTCGCTGGTGCGCGGTGAACTGTGGATTACCCTGCAGACATAAAACCTCCCTACCCGGGCAGTGGTCTGCCAATTGTGCGCCACCTCCTAGGAACTCCCGCTCATCTATGTTGTTTTTTTTTAATAAACATTGTACACCAAAATGCAATTTGCATTTTTTCTTTTGTGAAAGGAAAATGTCATCACCACAAAATGTGTTGAGGGTCGATGTCTAAGGGGTTCCTTAGGAGCTGCACGGTTCACCCTGTCAATCAATACAAATAATTCCCATTTAAACAAGAAAACAAAATGACAAATACATACAACAGTGTTTCTAATAATTAAATTACAAATCTAAATTAAAATAACAAATATATTACAAAAACAAAAATAAAACCATAGTCATTTAAGTTCATAATACCATCAACAATAAGAAGCTGGTAACTTAACTGTACTGTTTACTTACAGTTTTATTTTACTTTCACATAAAATAGCCCAAAAATGGTACAAAGACCTTTAAATTTGGCAATGGAGAGTCTGCTTGACTTAATATACTGAGTCCTATTAAAAATATCCACTTTTTATTTTGCCAGGTGAAGCATTTATCAGGTTTTCCTGCCTGTCCTCAACAAGAGCCAAGCATTGCCGCGTCAGGAAGTGTACCACAGCAGCCATCCTGAGGCCAGTGACAGGCCTCTGAATGTGTGTGGTTTTATACAGCTCTTAGTTACTCGCTTCTACAATGGTTTGCACCTTGTCAGGGGAGGTGCAAAGTTTTTGGAGGGTCAGCAATTGCCCAGGTTCAAGGCAAAATCCCCACATCTCATTATAATGTTTGCGCCCACTTAGTATTCCAGATCCTTGCTCGATTCCATGCTTTTTTTTCTTTAAACAAAGTCAGCATTGGAAAGTAAGGATAGTATTCCACTGGAGGCCAGTTTTTCGTATTTTTCATCATCATCTATACTTTTCTTTGAAAATGAATTGATAAGAATTGTACATGTTTTACCAGACACACTGAGTTTTACCTTGAATTAAGTTCATATTACAGTGTAGCTATTCTGCCAGTCACATTGCTGAGTAAGAAGTAAATCACATGTTAATAATTTGTAGTTAAAAATGGAATTAGTAGCAGTGATCGCCTATTGGCACAACTTTAGCACAGGACATGAACATCTGCTATAAGGGAAAATTAATAGTAACATTTAACAAATAATTAAAATTAACTAAAAAAAAAGCACAAATGGCACATAGAACACTGCAGTTACAACAGTTAGGTAAGTGAAGTTGCTATGTTTCTGTAACATCATTCTAAAATCTTACAAAGTCGTTTTAAACACCGCTTTAAATACACATTTAATTAAGAGTACAATTCTCATGATGGGTGATATCCAAAATATTAGTGTACACTTTGAGCATTGCCTTTTCATTGTAAATATAAAACTTTCATTTCCTTTTTGTTCTGGAGGCCACAGACTCATTATTTAGCCCTAGTGTTTTATATTATCTTTTTATAACAAATGTTAATTAAGCAAAGCGATGATTCTGGCATGGAGCTCACTTAACCTTAGTTGTCCAGTCTATATTTGAATAAATAATCTATTGCATGAGTTTCCTGACTGAAGAAGTATTATCTAAGACCTGGCTGAGTCTTTGAAACCTTTAAAAACATTGACTTTTAGTTGCCTTTTTTTCAAAGCAAATAAACCAAAAAAAAAAACCAAAACAAAACTTTCACAGTAACATCTACAAAATTAGATCTTCAAAATTAGATTAAAATTAGATGTTTGCCAGTGCTCTAGCCAAATACACCATATAACAAGGCTCTTGCTAATATTGCTATGCTGTGCTGTGGTGAAATAATATCCTGCATATTATGGCAGTGTGATCAACATGCAATCGGAAGTATCAAGAGAATGAACAGGGCAGAACGTGGTCTGAAGGTAATGATAGCTGTGCCACGAGTCTGCGGGAGCAACACAGAGACAATATAACACATCTAATAGTTAGGGTGGGTAAGTCACAGAGGACTGTGGTTTTGAACAGCACAACAATCCCTAAAACACATCATAGTGAAGCAAATTCACTTGCTATGTGCACTGGCTATGTCATGCTGATGCTGATAATACAATTCGTCTTGTGGCGTTGACCTGACTTGAACAAATGAGATGTCTTTGTGACATCTGTACTTGCCTCTGTGATACTGGAAAAAGGAAAAACAAAGTGAATTTGTAACTGTCAAACAGTCAGTTCCAGATTTTTTTTTGTCATTGTGCAGGAGATTATTTTCTATTTTTATTTTAATTCATATTTTAATGTTATTAGTTTTATTAAAACAGTATTAAACTGTTTGCAACTCAAAGTGTTATGAGCTATATCTGTTGAGCTTTTATTATTATTATTATTATTATTATTATTATTATTATTATTATTATTATTATTATTATGCCCTATTCAGAAAACTTTTACTTACTTAAAAAATGTTTTTTGTTTTTTTGTTTTTTTTTAACCACACTAACCAAGAACAAAATAGAAATGGAGAAGTGTAAAAACCCACTGACCTGGCTGTACACTAAATCAGCCCATACTAGTCTAAAACCCTGACTTAATGTTTGCAGGCCCAGTGCAGGTATTGCTTGGTATTGTATTAAGGGTCTGCCAAGGCAATTAAAAACTACACAGTGCGAACATCCTTTGAGCCTGAGCAGGCCATCTTCAATTCTGTCTTCTAGTTCGACTGTTTGTGTAAATGTATTGAAGAAAGTCAGTGCTGCCTATACACTTACACAACTCATACTCTTGCTGTAAATGCAAGCCCTGGTGCAAGCAACTAACGCATGTGAAAGGCGACTACAGCGAACAACAAAGACATCCCTAGTCAATAAACCACTGAGATCTGACTTACCGCTAATCAGAGACTTGTTTTTCCACCAAGGGTACAGTCTGTCCATTTTACTACCCCAAATGTTTAGCCATGAATATTACAGGGTAACAGTATCCTAGTCCATTCAGGTCATCATGTGATCAGCATGTGGAATTGGAACAGTGGAAATGGATCGATGTGGTTACATTTTGTTGAGCGGACCACATGTGTTTCCATTCTAATTCAAATGTGTGTTATCATATGTGTTTTTAAAGCTATTTACTGTTATATTCTCTGGTTAGTTCAAGGATTTTGCTCAATCTCCCGTCCCTGTCAAAATTGATGTTTTGTGTACAGTATATCATTCATTGTAGTATTTCCTTCTAAGTTAGTTGAAAATTGGTCTCATTTTTCATCTCTTACTTGATGGCTTGTGTAGTTCCTTAGATTAGAAAATCAAAAGCTCATTTTCCATTGTAGCCACACGGAGGAGCTATTACAATGCGTCCGCCTAATTCTTTTTCATAAATTACTTTCATCAAAGCATTGGGAGAAAATATGAAAAGGAAACTGATATATATATATATATATATATATATATATATATATATATATATATATATATATATATAATATATATATATATATATATATATATATATATATATATATATATATATATATATATATATATATATATATATATATATATATATATATATATATATATATATATATATATATATATATTCATTTGTCAAAACATTGTTTATGAAAATTTCATAACAATGAAACTAATTTGGATTTGTGTATAATGAAGATCTGCCTACATTTTAAAACACCAATCAATCTAGCATTTCACTGATAAACCAAAGTGAATGGCTAAGGGCTTGTTATTCTTGGTACATTTATTAAATTCTGTGGGGGAGGGGGGACACGACTATATTTACCTTGTCACCAAAAAAAAAAAAAAACATACTTTTCTCTCTCAAATGCTATCCTGGAACACAGCTGTTGAAACATTATAAAAGCATTTAACGTATATGTACCAAGATAACCCTTCAAGAAAGATGAATGATTTTTGGTTATTTGTCCAGAAGAAAAGATGTCCTTAGATTTTATTTTACACTAAAGTAGCTTTTACTGTTTTTAAAACATTGTATCAATATTCTGACCACATGATAACGGCTCATTTAGTTATATTCAATATTGGAAATTCAAGCAATGGCCACCATTTACAAATGTACATCCCTTTAACATTAGTCAATTCCTGTAATTTCTGTGTACACTACAGAAAAACTAATTGCTGTGAGTCTGTGTTGGGGTTTTATGTAGCAGCTGGGTGTCCAGTAAGAAGTCTTGTGTGTTCCAATATCCAGCAGAGACCAGGCAGCTCTGAGGGTCACATACATAAAAGATGACAGTATTTTGAGGCCAATCCACCATGTCTTTATACAGTGGGAGAAAACCAGAGTACCTGGAGAAACCCATGTGAGAGAGAACATGCAAACTCCACACAGACAGACCCCTGAGGCCAGAATCAAACCCGGGACCCTGGCGCTGTGAGACAGCAGCACTAACCACCGTGCCACCTGAATAAATTCAGTCCAAACTGATTCATTTCATTATGCTGAGAAATTCTGAAAAATAAGATTAAAATAATTACTTCATTGACAAAATTAATACATAATTATGAAGAATGAAGTATAATCATTAAAAAAAAATAGTTTAATGAAAATCTATAGTTTTTCACAGCAGTAGGATGTTTACTATAATACAAATACTGTATGCTCATTTTATTATTAATGAAGAATCCCAGAAAAACGCATATACAGGAAATATTCTACATTATCGGTGAAACCAGTTTCTCTTGATTTACTAATCCTTTTTGCTCCCACTTTCCATGGATTGGCACTATTGTAGAAATGGCTTGATGCAACAAAGCACTTTGCGTTTGCACATTGCATTCCATTTGCTGGCGTTAATTAACATTGGGCCTGGAAAGTTTTATACATTTTGCACAAGAAATCTGATACGAGCTAGTTAAAGAATTCCAATGGTATTTATTGACTCTTTGCATCATGTCTTTACATGACTTACAGGCACACTTTTTATGGTCATACGTGTCATTACTAAATGATGGACATCATTTTATTTGTAACGTGATAAAAATTGGTGATGTATCTTTATTTAGTCAACATTATATAATGATAATTATTTGAAAAACAAAAATATAATGTTCAATTAAGAAAGAGACATACTTTATAAATACCATCTGCTCTAATTCTGTTTGTGCTGTTTTGAATGTTCATCACTTAAGAAATGGCATTTAGTCAATAGGTTTAGAAGTGCTTAGGAGGCTTCTTATTCTTCAGCTCCAAACTCAATGACACTTATATAGACAGAACTAAATGATCCATGAAGTATAACTATGGACAAAAATATTGATATTTCATGCATTAGTAGCTCTGATTAGTAATGGGGTGGAATCTATTGCATCACCAGTCACTTGCTGTCTATCGAGGTGATATTTCAATCCAGTGGCAATTTTCCATAAACAACAAGTTCTGTCAACACATTTATTTGCTTTATTTTGTTTCTGTAGGTGATTAATGCACCCTTTTTAAAGGAGAAGGCTAGTTTTGGTAAAATATCCTTGCAATTACTGGGATTTATACAGGCATTAGAAATATACTGGTGAATAAATGATCAAAGGGCTCGCTCAACTCGAAAGAACACCTGGAATCTCAGTTCATTCACTTCGGGTGATCTGCTCAAAAAGATAATGCTGCATGTTACAAGAAGACCAGCACTCACTTCACAGATGACTTTATAATTTCTTTATTTCAAATGGTTAAAAAAAAAACAAAAAAAAAAAACCCGGCAGACACGCAAGCACAGACGCGTTACGGCTAGACGCCTTCCACAGTGTGTCAAATATTAGTTCCAAAACAAATCTACTTTCCTCCTGTAATCCCCACTTTCAATGTAGCCATGAGACCTTGCCAGATTGACCCTTTTGCTTCTTTGCCTCCAGTGCAGCACAGAAAGACACAGTTCTGCTGTCTACTGGAAATTACTAGAATCTGGACCTAATTTGACCTCCAAGTTTTATTGAGAAGAAACACAGCTGCCTCAATTAGAGATATTAAACAGTGTAGTCTTTGCCTAATTTAATGTAGCCAAGGAAATCCAAATCATCACATCTGTTGAAAGCACAAATGAATTAACCTTATTTGGTTTACAGAATGCTTTTTAAACTTTGTGTTTATTGGACTGTATAATTTTAACAGGTTTTTTTTAAACTATAAAGCTATATTGGTAATTACCTATAAATAACTGAGTATATCATAAGTCTTCATATGATCATTGTTTTATAGCGTCTGCCCTTGACTTGTACTTCTCCTGATTGGAATAAAATAACGTTATTCTCACTTGTGTCAATGACTATAAAGTTAAATATACAATATAATTGGGAATATATTAAAGTATTAGCAACAAACTATAATTCTCAAAAGGAATTGGATGTTCTATCCATTTTAGCTCCCTGTGTTACAAGATCAAGATCACCTTGGGGCTTCAAACTGATCCTGAATTGATAGGTTTGACACCACAGTAGTTTCTTGGATACAGCTACAGGATATATTGTGTACTGTAGCAAATTTAATTAATCTGACTTTGCAATGTGTTTTGTATTATGAAATGCAGTGCACTTTCACGTTGATCTTCTCTCTTGTGATACAATACAAATTCGGGAGCTCTGTCCCTGTTATATGGTATTCATAGAACATTGGTTACAGTTGATCAGGTATTGCTTTCAGATCTTAATGGATATATATACAGTACACTACAAATATTGCTTTAACATGTGGTATAAAGCTATATTCACAATTAAAAGTTCAATTAAAGCTGTTGACCAGTTAAAAGGAGCAGTTTAAATGGCATATTGCCTCAGACTACGTAGATCTTTCTCACATAACCTTTTTAACTTCATGATTGCTAACCATTACATCATAGACACCATTCTCCTTTTGTTCGCATAATTTACTTAAATGTTAGTATTCCAAATCGTTAATGGTACTCCTTCAATGATACATAGATCACCTTATTATGTAGCTCCCTTTACCGGCATGTCAAAAAAACCTGTCACTTGTCATTTGTTTTCTATCTGATAGGACCTTCAACATCAGCCACATCAAATGTTCTTGCTATCAGTTGTCATTTCGATTGCAGAGCTGTGATTTTAAAACTCAGTGAATTTACTTCCAGCTTTTGAACAAGACACAATAACCTAGTTTTAAAAACACCAGACTTATAGGAATAATATAAAATAAAACATATACAGTATAAACTCTCAACCTTGCAGTTTTAGTAATCAGAATTATTATGATTATGATTATTATTTATATTAATATTTCAATCTATGGGTGATTTTCCATAAACAACAAGTTCTGTCAACACATTTATTTGCTTTATTTTGTTTCTGTAGGTGATTAATGCACCCTTTTTAAAGGAGAAAGCTAGTTTTGGTAAAATATCCTTGCAATTACTGGGATTTATACAGGCATTAGAAATATACTGGTGAATGATCAAAGGGCTCGCTCAACTCGAAAGAACACCTGGAATCTCAGTTCATTCACTTTGGGTGATCTGCTCAAAAAGAAATTCTGCATGTTACAAGAAGACCAGCACTCACTTCACAGATGACTTTATAATTTCTTTATTTCAAATGGTTAAAAAAAAAACAAAAAAAAAAACCCGGCAGACACGCAAGCACAGACGCGTTACGGCTAGACGCCTTCCACAGTGTGTCAAATATTAGTTCCAAAACAAATCTACTTTCCTCCTGTAATCCCCACTTTCAATGTAGCCATGAGACCTTGCCAGATTGACCCTTTTGCTTCTTTGCCTCCAATGCAGCACAGAAAGACACAGTTCTGACACAGTTATTTATAATAATAATAATCATAATAATCATAATAATAGTCACAAATATATTGAGCCTCCTTTCTACAGACAAGAAATGTTATTATGGGGGACTCCCAAGTGGCGGATCCAGTAAAAGCTCTCCGCGTGGAGTGCAGGGCGGCGCACAATTGGCCAAACGCTGCCTGGGTCGGCAGGGGAATCCACGGCTCACCACGCACCAGTGACCCCTGCAGCCGATAGGGTGCCTGTGGTCCTGCAGTGGAGCCGCCAGATCTACATTGTCCTCCGGCACTATAGGTCTGGTGGCCTCGCTGTGGATCCACAGTGTGAAAAATGACGGCTTGGCAGGAGCACATTTCAAAAACTATTTTTCTCACATAAACACAGATAGCATTTTACATGCAGCACATGCACAATTATACAGCTGCTGAGTTGGATGAGAAGTCTAACATGCTGGATTATGTCGTGTTTTGAAAGAGCAGGATTCTCAGAATGACCTTTAATGTCAGGAATGACTGATATGCTGTGCTTCTCCAAAGTAAATACTGCCTGGGGCTGCTAGGCAGAGCTCATTTAAATTGCCCTAGACGCTGACATGTTGTTCATAATTGAATGCCTGTTTGATAGAACACAAGCTTACTTAAAATAACATAACTTAATTGAGTCCATTAAAGGTTTGTTTCCACAGTCTGGCCCAAATGCATTTGTGTCTATTTTACCTTGATGGTTTCAGGAATGCAACATTAAACTTTAGATTGATATTTCTACAGGTTTTATATCTTTTCTCATTGTACCCTATTTATTCTATGTGTTGACAATAACAACAATGTTCTCCTCAGTGAATCTTACTCTGCAGCTGATTCTTATTCTCAGAATCAATACATCAAACCAGATGAATGTGCTGGATTACTCCACAGCAATGAGGTGTTTTTTTGTATCAAGTGAAGCATATCAATTCTACAATCTATCTCTGTAGAATTTTGTAGGAACAAATTATAACATTTACAGGTTATTCAATAAAAAAATATTCATATTCTCAGGGTCTCCCTCCATCTCTTTTCTCTGACAATGAAACACACATACACTTTGGTGTATCTTTTTGTGACTGTGTATATTGTAATCATGTGCATTGATTTTCTTGGGTTATTACTGCTTCCTAATATTGAAGAGCTGGGTCTTTAGGTCGCACTTATCAATAGTACAAAGGGGACTTAAATCCAATGAACAGAAATCTTTTGAGTCGAAAGGAGATTTAAATACAGAAGTGTAATCACTGAAAAAAAAAAACTTAAAAAAAATGCAACCCTTTATATTTCTCTCTATTACTACGTAATTTATGTTGACACGAGTAACTACATATAGAATCAACATGTCTCTCTGTACAATGTAATAAATATATCCTCCTTTGGAAATAAACTATCAAAAGCACATGCACACGCTTGCAGCATATTTTCTGTGAGTATTGTCCTGTAATATGTAAGATGTAAGGTGCACACTATATATTGCAATCTATTGTAATAATCCACAGGCCAATTTAGCCTCGCCTGTTTCCTTCTAGCAGTCTACCTAGGCCAGTTACTAGCGGCTCTGGGTTGTTAAAATTGAATGGATAGTGATAGAACAACTTTTATTGTCTCACACACTTGGATAACCTTGAAAAACTTTAAGCAAGATTAACCATGGTTTTAGAATTAAACAAGCATTCATAAAATATAAGATTGCAGGGCACTTTAAATTACACTTTTCACTGACAATGCTGGAGCTGGATTTTGGAACTGCAGAGCCTTATTATTTAATGCATCTCATCCCAGTGCGATTCCCTGACAGCAGGCATTTTCATTTGCACAGTCGTTGAAGCTAGTCGATTATTTTGATTAGGTGGTTTCCTAACTTAATCCAACCCCAAACGAAGAAAACAATACCATAATTGGCTAAATGAAATGCGGCGATGTCAAAATGAATCACACACTGTTGATTGCATGCTAATCACCAGTAGTTCTGAGGTACTCATTTCAGTCTTGCCGAGTAAGGCTTCAATTTTGTTTGATGCGGTTAGTGAATATCCTCAAACTCAACTTTTTTTTTTTAACTTTAGCCCCACCTCCATAAGGCTTTTGGTTTGAATCGTTCAACTTCAGTGAACCGTAGTGCAAAGGAACCTGGTCTGCAATTGAACAAGTGAACTATCCAACCATCGAACTGTGAACCTCCACACAACAAATTGTTAGTTAAAACTACAATTCCCAGATGCCTCTTCAATCAAGTTCCAAAAATGGGAGATGGGCCTACAACTCTGATGTTACTTAAATAAAGTGTAAGATAAAGGAAAAAAGTCTAAGATACGGTTTGTTATGAAGTGAGTTAGCGAAGAGCATCTTTTGTTGTGTTTCATCCACAACTACTAAACACTCAATGGTGTCATACTATAATAAACTACAGGAAACAACTACCAGTAGCCACCTCATTAACAAAGCACAAAGCCCCTCTGAGATGCACATTCAGGCTGTCATGAGGTGAATTCACTTGCCAGCGAATTTGGTATTTTTGCATGGTATTTTTTGTGGTTTTCCCATGGTTGTACTATGCATTTATCATAAGGGGACCAGATAGCAAGACTGAAAAATCAGGACACTTTCAGTTGGCGCGGGGAGGATAGAAACCTTGTTTAATTAAACTACTGCACAAGTGACTATGTATCTTTCTTCTGTAGACAGGCTTTTTTTATTCTGTCACCTTCCTGTGTGCATTACACTTCATTAAAAACAAAAACGGAGAAGAAGAAAAACAATCCAAAGCTGTTAACTTTCTTATTTACTGTTCAGATTACAACAATGTTTTAATCAGCCTATCAGTGCATCTGTACTGGCTTTTCTGTGACTTGTACTGTACAGTAGAGGGTGGGACAAAGTCAGTGCTGCATTGTTTTGATTTAGGTTGCTAAAACCTAGTTTTCAGCATTAGACCTAAAATACCAGAAATTGATAACAAAGCAGAACAAGCAAAGCATATTTCAGATGAGGATCATGTCAAGACATTTCCCATATACTGTACATGCAGATGGAGGTAAATGTTTTGCACATCTTGTAACGTGACTTAAAGAAAATAAGATTGATCGCTATTTACCTTCATAATCACACACTAAACAAAAGGCTGCTACAGAGGCTGCTGAACAGAATGTAAAACAAACAACAGCTTTCAGAAAACAAACTGGAAAGTCAGTGCAGACAGAAAAGTATTCCTGTGTTGGTTGTACCCAAGTTATATCGGCACTACAGGTACAATCAAGCACAGCTACCTCGGTTCAAACAACGCAGTTAGAATTTTAGACCGAATATAAGCAGGTTTTCTTTGTTTGACTCGGTACTGATAAAATAAATTCCTGGATGGGACACATAACATGACAACGAACAGGCTGCATATATGGACTTTATTAAACAATGCCAGATAACAGATGTATTTTTATCCCTACCGGTTTGATGCTTCACATCCAACTTACCGCCGTGTGATGCCGCGCTTTTTTTTTTTACACAATTTACAAAATGTCTTTGTCATATGATTGAATCCCGTTTTTAGCATATTAGTGGCAGGCCCGTCAACCACACCAGCCACCATGACACTTCGCCAGTAAAACCAGATGCACCAAGTAAAACACATGACGCATACCACCTCATGTGACTGCAGGTTAATGTGATTGGATAGCCGCATAGATGCAATGCAAACAACTCTCTCGAACAACATGCCCTAAACGAGTAGAGTATGCTGTTGCACCGCGAGACAGTACAGCAGCCACATGTACAAAATTTCCTAACGAGAACATTTTTTAAAAAATCTAATTTTACGCCTGGGTTTTCAACGTTTACTTAAAAAATCGAGACAAATGGTGTCCCGATAGTACCTCAATCAGGATGTGGGACAAAGCCCCTAATATTGGGACAATCCGAATTTTATCGGGACGTCTAGTCACCCTAATTTACCATCATTTACCATGTTTATTAATATGCTTTACCATACCACCCTATTCTTTACAATGCCTTCCTATGCTTTACAATGCTTTCACGGTGCTTTATTACACTTTGCCATCTTTTATTGTGGTAAACTTTTATAAGGGCCTCACCTTTCATGAGCTCTGCAATGTAACATTTAAAGACAAAAAAAAAGCGTGAATACAAAAGTAAGATGAAAACAGTACCAAATCACTCCTCTCTGTTGAAATAAAGAAAGTAACACAGACAACAGACTGAATTCTTAATGAGATATATTTTCTTTTCTGTGTCAGATTCTTGAAGTTCTCACCACCAAGGTAAAGCAACCGCCAAGGAACAAAAGCTTACAAGATGAAAAAGATTGCCTGTCCTGGGGTTGTCAGGAGAGACAGTGTAAGTAAGACATTTCTATTCACTTTTTATCTTTTCCGCTTTGTGTTTTTTTTACATGTTTTAGAGGGTGTGTAGTAAATATTAAATTTGTCTGCTCACTAAAATTAACATCCCTGTATTAAATAAAAACAATTGCACTGCTTATTTGCCATTATTCAGCAAGATATGTTATTTATTTGTTAAAGGACAGAAATTTCAAACAACCTTTTTCATCTTTTTGTAACCAAAGTCTCCTCAGAAGATCTTTTCTTCTTCCCTGAGAGACACACTTGCACTTCACGTACTGTTGGAGTCGATGGTTGCTTGTAGCAGAGGGAGACATGCTTTTTGTATTAATAACCTCTGTGGTTCCACTCTGTATGAGGTCACAGTGAGCATGCAGTATGGCAGCGACTCCTGTGACAGAAGGTCCTAGCCATACTAGCTATGACGTGGGGGGCAGGGGGAGGGTTGTGGTGGTAACAGTCCTGGTATGTGACAGCTCTTGTGTGAAACCTACAGATTCCTTCAGTGTCAACTTTATAGGACATAAAATAATTTAAACTGCCTCTACCAGAATTACATATTTTTACAAGAGCTGTTATATCATAATATAACGTAGGTTTCTCTTAGACTTGTCGTTTACTGTAAATTATGTTTGAAATTGCCCTTCCTGCTAGCACAACATGTACATTGTTTTGGCAGGCTTATGTTCATATTTCACATTAAATACAAATAGCCACAGCCTGTTGCTGCTCTCCTTATCATTTTTCAGGCTAACTCACCATTTCCCTCTATGCTATTCTACAGTTGGAATTACTGTCATTAAACCAGAGGAAGGAAACACACAATAATAAAAGTCATGGCTAATACAAGGGTATGCCCAATCTCCCAGGTAACAAAAGTCAGAAGGGAATCTTGTTTTCTTGAGTGAGCAGTGAGAGAAGCAAACTACATTTTCAACAAAAATTTCAGAAAACGTAACTGTTATTTGAACTTTAAACTATTGAATGACGACAGTATTTATAAATCCCTCAACTGGCTACAGCACTTGCTCTATTCCTGTACTTTTTGTAAATATACCTGGTCTATTATTTCTAGCTAACATTAAGCAATGTTGCAAATCCAAAAAAAGCTCTATACATTACACGTCACAGGCATCATCATTTGAAATATATTGCAGCAGGATAAAATGCATAATACAAATATAATATTAAAAAGGAGCATTGAGCTGTAGCTGGCATTCTTATTTCTATTATGAATGCTGTCTGCATTCACTACTACACGGACGTGCTGGGTGGAGGGGAGGGCAGGTATGGCCAGGCCAGCGAGCCGCTCCCTCAGCCGGTGTAGCAGTGGTTAAATGGAGAGGGCGTAGAGCTTCCCCGACAGACAGCAACCCTGTCTGATCCCTCTCTGCACTAGGAAGAGTTGGTTCAGACAATTATTAATCTCAACAAAGCTAAAAATATTAGAATATAACATTTAATATATGAAATAAAATCAGTACCAAAACCCAATTCCTCTTGGGTGCGATTTAAAAAGCCACGGTCCATCCTGTCAAAAGCCTTCTCCTGATCAAACAACACCAGCTCAAAATCTATGTTAAAAAGTTTAGATACATTCAGAAGATCTCTGATTAAAAACTAATTATCAAAAATGAAGCGTCTTGGTACACAGTATGTCTGGTCACTGTGCACCACAGTATCCATACACTCCCTTACACGGCCGACCAGAGCTTTGTAGAATAGCTTATAATCGCAGCACAGCAATGACACAGGATGCCAGTTCTTCAGCTCACAGAGGTCTCCTTTTTTGGGTAGTAAAGTCAGTACTGCCCTTCAGCAGCTAAGAGGCAGCTCTCCCTCCGCCACACATTCATTCTGCACCTGGTACAGATAATTTCCAATGCAACTCCAGGCATGTTTATAGAATTCAGCTGGCAGTCCCTCCAGCCCAGGTGCTGTTCCATTGGAGTTTTGTATGAAGGTGATTGTGAGCTCCTCCAGTGTGATGACCATGTCCATGCCACGGCTTTCCTCCTCACCCTGGCAAGGGAGACCTTCCAACTGCTGCTCCGTATCTTGCTGTTTGAAGCCCTCAGCCCAGTACAGATCTGAATACAATTTCACCATGGCCTGACGAAGCTCCGTAGGGCTGTAGACCTCTCTCCCCCCCGGGCAGACTCAGTGTAAGTGTAACCCCCTGAATCAGCACCTTAACTGAAAACCAGCGCGGAAGGTCACTGCAAACAAATAACCCACCATGCAGCACAAAAAGCTTACTGCTTATATATATTGTGAAGGATTGGTTAGGAAAAGAATAAAATGTGAAAGGAGATTAAAACTAAAGATGGGTTAATTGATAAACTGGTAAATGATAACTGTGTGTTAAATAAGGGAGACTAAAAAGTAATTAAGTCTGGTTTAAAATAAACACTTCCTGTTTAGCAGAGACCATACTTGGGGGGCATTAGGACCCAGTAGAGGTTACTGGAGTCAGGACCAACTCCAGGTTTAGTCAATAGACTAATTAGGAAATAATTAATTATGTTTAAAAGGGTGTGTGTGTGTGTGTGTGTGTGTTTTTTTTCAACATGGGTGATGGTAGTTTGGTTGGAGAGGAAGAGATGTGATTGTTATTGCGAGTATTGTGAAACGGGAAAATAAACTATTGGAAAAGGTATTTGGATTACGATTTGGTTTTGGTGACAAGGTAACAGGCTTAGCCTGTCTCGATGGTAGGTAGGAACATCATTTATTTAGCTAGGGCCTGAGATCAGGTTAGGTTTTGTTTTGTTTATTTTCTTTTTGTTGTAAATAATAAACACAAGCTACAGCGTTTCCTGGCATCTTGTGTCTAAAGTGTTTACAGTTTACAATATACAGTGGTGAGAAAAAGTTTGTGAACCCCAGTGATAATTATGGAAATTCCATAGTTTTACCATGACAGCCTTCTTGAACCAAAACCAGTCTTTTCTTAAATATATTAACCAGTTCCATGTCTTTTGAAACAAAATGATGTATGAATTAGACAAACAATGAGTAATTAAGATTCAGGGTATGTAAAAAAGTGAACCCCTGGTTTTATCAACTCAGTTAAGGGGATAATTAGAATCATATCATATTATGTTCAAGGTATATGTGAGTCATACAGCATCAGGGCTTCTGCTTTGCCACAGTGGCTGCCAAAACAGTTAATCAAAGAATTCATCAATTCGTGCAGAAATTCATACATTAATTTGTCACTTTGTCCATCAATTCATAAATTAATTTGTCACTTTGTCCATCAATTCATAAATTAATTTGTGCAGTAAATCATCAATACAAAAAGCTAGACGGGCTTCTGTATGAGTTGATTGCTCCATGATTGGCCTGTGAATTTATGAATTAAAAGATGAATTGCCAACTGCCAGTCTTGTGCTGTGCCAAAAAGGTGTAACCACTTCTAGCTAATTGGAGCAGGTATTCAAATTTAAACCAATGAGAATCCAGTTGCAAGGAAAACTGCTTTAGCCAGTCACCTTGCAGCTTACTAGAAAAGGCATTTCAATCACCTCAGCTAGCAGGAAAAAAAAAAAAAAAGTTTTACTTCAGTGGTGTGTACTGAAGCCCTGAACAGCAGATGAAAAACTAAAACAGCAACAAAAATGTAGAATCTATCTTGTGATGAAATCTATGGAACAATCTTGATGGATTTTCATATTCTTATTAGTACCCGCTATAATGGAACACACATGTAGAATAAAGTTTAAGATTATGGATGGGCTAGGCAGGTTCTAAATGAGATTACACAAGAATTGAGGATTTTTTATTTATTTTTTAATTTAGTCGTCGCCAATAGTTTTTACCCCAGTTTTCTCACCAATTTGGAATGCCCAATTATAATCTTTTATCCCAGTTCACTGCTACAACCCCCCGGTGACTCTGGGAACGGAGGCTGAAACACGCATCCTCCGAAACATATTCCTGCCAATCTGTCATTTTTCGCACTGCGGATCCACTGCGAAGCAACCAGACCTATAGTGCCAGAGGACAACACAGAACCGGATGCTCCACTGCAGACCCGCAGGCGCCCTATCGGCCACAGGGGTCGCTGCTGCGCGGTGAACCATGGATAACCCTGCAGACCTAAGACCTCCCTACCCGGGCGGCGGTCAGCAAATTGTGCGCTGCTCCCTAGGAACCCCCAATCACAACCGGCAATGACATTGCTTTATGGATTTGAACCTGCGTTCTCAAGGCTATAGGGCGCATCCTGCCCTCCATTCGGAGCACCTTTACTGGATGTGAAGTTCAACACATTGATATCCCCTAAGTGAGTCCGTACTGCTATGAAACTACATTTTAAAAGACTTGTGGTTTATTTTGTTTTGAAGTCTCTAGCCCCCTCCAGTAACACTGAATGAATATGATCTTGAAATGGTTGTAAAAGTAAAATGACACATCTTCTGCATAAACTGATTTATAAAACAGCTGTTGCATGTGAATAACTTCATTATGAAGATGTAGGAACTCTACCTTGCATGCTGAAAAATAATTGTGACTCCTCAAAGTCTGCTTTCTCTATTATGCACACTGCCTGAATCTGATTATGTTGCAGGGAATGTACACCTACTGCCTACTTTTCTGGGGTGCTGAATAACAGGGGGCTATTTATACATTCAGAGAAGGCTTTTGGAGATCTGGACAGCATTCATCCTGCTTTTTTGTTCTCTAAACTTCTTCGACAGCTAGAGTGTGCTTGGCATACATACTCTAATTAGAAAATGTGGGTAAAAGGTTTTTAGCCAAAAGATAATGAATTATCTGTCTCATGGACTTTCTTATACAAAATCTTCTGTTGTGGCAATCGAGACCAAGGGCTTCATTTAAATTAATTTCCAGTGAACTCAGTGTGTATTAAATTAGATTAAATTAGTCTCTTGTGCAAGTTATCACCTTATTATCAACCATTAATCTTCTTTTTTTTTGTAATTTTCCCTCTATGGACCTCATTTATTAAGGGGCGCTAAAGATTAGCATTCATGTTAATTTAAATTACATTAGTTAGTGCCCAATTTACGATTGCAAATAGCGAGCACACTATTAATTAATGCACACGCTAATTGACACGCATAAAATGTTGTGCTCCACAATTTAGTAATGACTAGGTGAATTTTATGATAATGTATTTAAATGAGGCACCCAGCTCAGACTGATGAGCTGTATTCACATGGTATTTAGTAAAGGCTATTAACTGCAGTGCACCTTAAATTGATTGCTAATTATTGCTGACAGTCGTATGGTTAGGCTCCAAAGAGCTGCAGAAGATTAAGTGAAAGTATCTCAAAGAAATGTACAATAAGTATTGATTTCAAGTCTGATTTAAACACAGCCCAGCCTGCAAATGCCACTGACCAGTACAGGATTTCCAAGCTGTCAGAGAGTGAACTGGGTCTCCTATAAAAGGCTGATTCATTTTGGTGATGCTCATTTTTAGAACACGTAGGAAAACTTTGAAGCTATTCTTTGTTTCAGTATTAACTGAAAATGTATGGATGTCTTGTTGTGTGATCTGATCATTATTAGGAGAAGTTCATGCTTAAACCCACTCTTATTATGACAAGTGCTCTATAAGACCATTGTCAATCACATGTTCTCAAATAGAATCATCTTAATTATTTTACTTAATGTGCCCAATTATATTCCCCCTGATTTTCTCTCCAATTTGGAATGTCCAATCATTTTGCCCCTCACCGTAGCAACTCCTCACACACAGCTCAGGAGAACTGAAGGTTCAGTAGGCGTCCTCTGATCCCACGACCAAGCCAACTTCCACTCTTACACCCAACAACTCGAGAGCAAATGTCAGTGAGCTACCAACCTCTGGAGGACAAAGGCCAGCCCTGCAGGTGTCTGCTTTTGAGCTTGCTGGGGTCCTGGCCAGAAGGGTTCGCTGTAGTGCGATGAGGAGCAACAGTCATTTCGGAATCCTAAGTGAAGACTGGCAACGTTGCACAGCCAGGACGCAAACCTGAGCGTTTGACTCGCCCTGCACACCACTCCGCTATGCTGTTACCAGGTGAGCCACTCGGGTCCACTTCAAATACAATTTTTAAGTACTCAAGATACTAAATCTCAAGCATTGCTGCCTTGTCCTGAATTAATCAAAACCAGAAAATAACCTCTGCATCGTCCTTCACAATCTGAATCTATGGAAACACTTCTGTGGGCAGAGTGCAGATGGCAGCCTGTGACAAATAGCTCAGCCAGCCTATATGGGGTACACACTGACTGTGTAGGTCAGGTAGGTATATGAAACAAGATGCTTATTTCTGCAAAAAAAAAAAAAAGTCCTTCACACTGTTTAAAGTAATTGTAGCTAACAAATTAATTGCATAAATCATCCCTATTTTGTACAGTTTTAAAGAAAAGCATATTTTAGGCAAAAATGCACTTTTATTTTAAAACAAACATCTGGTACTACAAAGGAAGTTCTCAATTTCCATCTAGGAGATCTGTTAGTGCTTTACTACCTTGGTCATTTGACCTGAGCAGTGTCTTCTGGGTCAAAGCATGTTACTGGTTAGGGTTTGGTTTAGGGTTAGGGTTAGGGTCAGGGTCATATTATTTGCTATAACGTGTTTCTTTCAAAACTGCACATCTGAGATTCTGATATAAAAGTATGGACTTTTCACATTAACTCTTTGTCAGCAGTCATCTAAACCTGAGATGTGCAGATATCAATACTGTAAGTGCTAACTAAAATGGCTTCCATGTTACGCCATTTGATTCCTTCCTGTGTCAAGCATGGTTTTACAAAGCTATACAAACACATTGTCGAAATGTACAGGTTACCTTGGCCTCTCACTTTGGTTTTCAGGTGATAAACACTAAATGGTTAGAAATATTTCCTCCTGCACATTTGGCACCTCTCAAACAAGTCTTTCCCATACCAATTTAACATTTGTCAAATGGCCACAGCTACTGCACTTTCAACATCTAATATCACATCACTATTCCTATACACATTTGCACAGTAAATAAAACATTGATGGTTAAGGTATTGTATTTTCTTGCAAGATGGTAGCTTCCTGTGAGACAGCCATCCCTTCAGTAACTAGGGGAAACTTAAGTTCTTTTAACAGCCAAATAAAACTTTTCAAAGCAGAAGAACATTTGTTTCATTCTTTATCTCCAGCTACCAAAACAAAAAAAAAAAACCTGAAGATACTGCACCTTGGGTCTTCCTACTTGTATGAGTCTTTGAGGGAATACATATATTAAAGTCTGTATGTAGGAGGAGGAGGACTTGGCAATGTTTTGGTTTGAATGTGGCTGTGTGGGTTGAATCCTGAGCATTTTCTTTACACAGAACCTTGAAAGAATAACTGAAGCTACTTTAGATTAAGCTGCTATGCCAGCAACATTATGTTTTAGTGGTTTGGGGGATGGGGGGTAGATTATTGTAGCTCCTATAGAACTATTTGACTATTCAGCGTGAACAGAACAAAGACTGCATTGTAACTCTAATTAAACTGAACTGCGATGTCTATACCTTAATGAAAATAAAAGATTTTTAGATTTGATCTTTTTTTCTTTAATAATACAAATCAATTTGTAGCATTGTGTATGCTTAATTATAGACTCAAATGAAATTTGGGATTTATTGTTGCAAGTGCAGTCAAATTTAACAGTTTCAATAACTATAGACAAATTAAACTAATCTGTAACTATTTTAAATCTGAAACTTTGACCCTGAAAAGGGAATTAGGTGGGTATCTGAACTGTAAAAAAATATCTGGGAAAACAGAAATCCTTATAAAACAGTCCATGAATAGATTAAAGTGTTGTCTTTCTTTTGTTCTTAACTTAAATGAGTATGCATTTCTATCCTTGCAAACACATTCATATTTGATGCTATGGATGCTGCTTGTTGATTTTGTAGTTGTACTCTTTTCAGATTTTAAAAGGATACCACGCTTTCTTTCTGGGCATATCTCGTACTCTTATCATCAGTTATCCTCAAGGATTGGTTGCAGCTGTTTCTTCAATTACCAGAACTGAAACGCCCGCAGAGAATGCTGGGAAAAACACAAGTAATTCTATTTCAAGAATCCAACTTCTTGTTTCAGACATGAGTAATATTTTCAGAGGATGTTAATTAACTTTATATATAAGGGTAAGATCTAGTAAAAAAAACAAAAAAAAACTGTCTATATAGAAATGCATAGATACCTTCATCTACCTTAACTCTTTCAGTACTAAGTTACTTTACACATCAGGTAACACATGAAATGCTTCCAGTGTCTTTTATATGGGGTGCCATTGGCTCTTGTAATGCTAATTGGGGAATATGGACATTTCAGCATCACAAGAGCTAATTAAATTGTGTGAGAGCACAAAGGGGGCGGAGCTCATTTTCATACAAACTCCAGATTTAGCCTGCCAGTTAAATATTTAGCTAAATGTTAAATCTCGTAAATAGATTTCTAAATTATATCTGAATGTTCACATTTAAAATAATATTTATTTTCACAACATTTATAAATCTGGGGAACAAATACAAGATTCAAGTTAAACCTGGGAAAAAATACAAGATTTAGGCTAAGCTTTTATTTATTTATTTATTTATTTTTTTACACATGCCATCCCATACTTTTACTGGTCAGTATAGATAGTGAGACAGCGAGGCTTACAATATTGCAGAGTTCTTAATCATAACTGTGGTAACGATACCACCAGGATCCAGCCTCTCTGATGTTTTTGCCCTTTTGTCTGCATATTTCTAAACTCCCTTCCACAGAAACATGCAGTCAGGTCCAGGCTGTGAGGACTCCTGCAGCCTTTCAAACCCTTGCAAACCCTTCAGTACAATTTACTACCTGCAGTGCAGAAATGGGCTCCTGGTAGAAGGTTTGACGGGGAAAACAGGCAAGACAAAGGACACAGTGAGTCTTTATCAGAAATACATTCCTTTACTGAAAGAAAACAGTTTAACTTTTCTGAATATATTCAAATGAGTGGTTTAAAACCCATCTTCTTAGTATGCCATAGCTACGGTATTATTGGTCCAGTATTTCCTTTGTTGAAGATATTTAGGATCTTTGCTTGTTTTTTAGGGTCCTCGTTATACAAAAATGGGGACCTTTATATGCTGATCGTGTCTGTCTGTCTGTCCACCACACATGGTGAACACGAGGACTGCCTTGACTTTGCGCCAGTCTTCACCAAACTTTGATCATACACTCCTATAGACATTTGGGATTGCATTCACCTATAATCCGATACATAAATACATTTCATTTTACTGACCCACATGTCTGTCTGTCACCCCCTGTGTTGTGAACACGATAACTGTAATGATTTTGCACCAATCTTCACCTAACATTTATTTTATTTTATACTCCTGGCCTAGTAAGTTTCAGAAGATATTACATTATAACTTTGTGCTTATTATGAGATTATGAGGACCCACTGGATGTGTCTGCACTAGTTATATGTTCATTTGAGCTATTGAGATTTCAAATACAGCGATATACAGTAGATGAAAGTTCCTATTCATTTCCAGTGTTATTGTTCAAATACACACTGTTGGTCAAGCTAAACTATGGAAAAGGTGCCTGTATTTAAAATGCTTGCATATTCTGAATTGAAGTGAACGATCAAGTGAAGAAGCAAAATATTTTCAGCACAATTAAATCAGGAGGCAAGTGATAATTTAGATCCTGCAAATAAAGCCTTGGTTATCCTTTAATGCTGGAATAATTAAATGCAAAAACAATGCAGTTTTTGACATTCACACACATATTATTGAACGTGTAAATGTGCAACCGCCTGCCATTTTTCTTCTCTGGCATAAACACATCACTTTAGTACTAATTGGTGTAGAATGACAGAAGGCGCACAGGACCTCTGTTTCTGTCTATGAAGAGCAGCACAAGGAATGAGTAATGCAAATTACAGGTGTGGACAGGGAATAAAACAAGGAATTATAGAGTGTTTTAGGATATGTTCCTGCCAAAGGACTTCATGCGTTGGAGTTGTTTTCTTTGATGTTATATTGCAGGAGTGATGGCCTTGTTTGGGTTTTTTTTTTCTTGTCAGGCACTACTTCTGAATGCTTTTACCACATTAATGTGTGAGTGCCTGTATAAATACAAACTCAGTGCTTATCTGAACTGCAATTTCTAATCGCTGTTTTTCTTTTCATTCATCTTGCCACCCACCTACAGCACAAGATATATACATACATCCATCACCTTCAGGTTTCCTGGTCACAGCTTGAGAGAGACAGTTTTCATTGATTCCCACCCCCCACCGGTACTTGTATACACATTTTCCAAAATAACAAAGGAGGGCACGTTAAATATATATTTTTGTAATGCTTAATATTATTCCACCTGTGTCCAATTTAGAATAACAAAAAAGAAATTCAGCTGCATAAAAAAAAGGACATAATTTAATTTCAAGCCACATTGCATTTGAAAATTTGAATTCTGTGTGCGCTAAGCCAGTGTACTTAGTGATCAGTGTCGTTCTTGGATAGTGGTTACACAAGACTGCAGTATTTTATTTCCAGAAAAGATTACTAAGACCTTCACTATAGTTTTTTTTTTCTCATTTCTATATGTTCCAGAAGTCAATTTCATCACATTAATATGATACCATACACCTAATGAGGTGCAAAAAAATAAGTGAACTAAAAGGAGAGAATTCAGCTTTTATTTTGAAAAACTATTAAACTATGCCATGTACAAAGAGCCACTGTATGCATCTTTACCCATTTTGGGAATGATGCACAAAATTGTAGCTTTCAGGCTGTACCTTGTTTTATTAGGCATTTATTTCTCCCAGTGAATGAGAAGACAAGGAACTGTATTACATTATTCAACCACATTCAAACCTGTGTAAGAGGTTTTCTTTACTGCTATGTACAGCTGGCTGTTTGGGAAAAATGGTATTGATCTCGCAAGTTTAAACATAAAATTGGATAATGCAGTTTCAGGGTGGTAAATAGTATCTCTATGTAAATGTACACTAGTCAATAAGAGTTTTGTTAGGTAGTTTGCATTACCGAAATGTGTCTACATTGCTGTTACTGTGAACCTAAACTATTATAATTTCTTAATTTGATGCCGATGCTGTCTTGTACCTTTGTTCAGTTAGGGAAATTGAATTTCAAGAAGACTTTGAATGAATGGACCATTGTTTCCATGTCTTGCCTATTATAACCAACAGTATATTTTATAAGAAGGCAGTGTAAGTGCAGGTTGGTAAACATCAAATTAGTATTTTATACGCTGTCCCATTAACAGACTTCCTGTTCATCTGCAGACCAGAACTAAAAATGGGATTTACATTACTGTTTATTAGAACACTACCAGGGCTCCTCCTAATTATAGCACATTAATTAAATGACAACTGGGGGCCAGACCTTCTAATTTCCATTGAAGTAATGCCTGCAAGTCGTTAACAAAGCCAACCTCCCTCTATGTGAATCACTGCTCTTATGCCTTTGTGGGGTTTTATCCAGGATAGGTTAATTGTTTTGTTAAACCCCTCAAAGCTGCCCCCATCTGATTTCTAACTATATCTGTTTTTTTCTGATTATATTTTTTAAAGGGTGATTGCAAGGCGTAATAATAACGTTTCAGTTTAAATCCTTTAGACTCGTGCTACTAGAACAAAATAAATAAATAAATCACCAACTACAGTCCTATCAAACAAGATCACATAACTTCAAAGCATCCATGACAACAACAAAAAAATAAATAGTTTGTCCATAAATACTATTAGGCATACAGGTCATCACTGTAAACTAGATGATACATCTCAATACACCATTCACGTTAAAACATTTAAAAAAATGAAACAACCTGTGAGTGCTGGACAACGTAGACATGGCAATTTCAAATTCAGTTCTTGTATACCGTGTTGAAATGACCTATACTACTTTACAAACTGTACTATAGAATGCTGCACTTTTTTTTTTTTTTTAGAAACAAAGAAATCTACTATTTAAGCTGATTTTATTTTTATTTTTTATAACAGGAATGGAAAGCATGCATGTGGTAATTACCCAGATTCACAGTACCATTTATGTTATCTTGATTACTGGGGTTCATAATTTAAACAGTAGGAAGCCTCTTATTTCACATCAGGCTTTCTGCAAATGCAATAGAACATCTGTCTGAATGCTGCACTGATTGCATATTTTTAAAATCTAAAATGGTCTGCAATATATTCAAAATCAAATTCAAATGTGCATTAGTTAGTGTATCTCCTATATATATGGATATATATAATATAATATATATAATCAATTATATATATATCATATTAATATAGTCATATATCTATATTAAGGATCAGTTCAAAATAAATGGTACAATCAATCGATCAATCAATTTAATTTCATATAGCACCTTTCCTGTAGAATAGCTCAAAGCACTGTAAAAGTACAGTAGATAAACACAATAACTGAAGCATCCCTAGTTGAAAGTACCCTGAATGTTAGTTCATGTCAGGGTGGGATGGGGAGGTGGGGTTCACTCTATAGTTTAGGACCAATCCAGTTAGAATGATTTGCAAGTGAAGAATCAGCAATTGATGCCAGCTATTGTGAATCTGGAGCAATGTTATCTCAAGATACTGAAAGGGAGGCAAAGTAGCCTACGCCAGCCGAGTGTTGACATCTATGCGGAACTGTATGTAGGTCTCACTTTGTGTTCAGGGGAAACCAAGTTTTTAGCATTTAATGGGGATTTTTTATTTAGATTGTATTATGTCGGCTGAATTCTGTGCTCTTGGTTAAGTATGGCACTTTTCTATTTTGGTAACCCCCCCCCCCCTTGCCTATCCGGTTCTGCTGTTAATAAGAGCTTCTTCTCATTGTGACTTTAAAAAAAAATAAAAAAATAAATAAAGAAGCGCTGGATGTTCTCAGTCAAACAGGCAGTTCTAAAAGTATTTCCGTCAAGTTGCCCCACAGTCTGTTGCAACAGGAAGTGATTTAGTCATAAAGAAGACTTAATACAGTACATTTTCTATGTATCATATATTTAAGATGGCAAACCACTGTTGCTGCAACTAAGGTATGTTTTAAATTTAATTAGAATAAGGGAATTATACAAAAAGATCATCACAATGTATCTTTAAAGGTTTCAAAAGTAGTCTTGGCATGGTCGGATTCTATTACTGTAGTTGTGAGTGAGACTCCAGGCATTTGGACTTATCCATGTTATTGCAGTCAGTCAGTAATATGCACCTACTTTACTGATAGGACATATCTTAAGTCCCTTTTTCAGTACAGATGTTTTTTTTGTAAATCTATTTTTTTATTCTGTACATTTTTCTGTTGCCTTCTTTGCTGCCTTTCCAATAGCACTTCATGTCTGGTAATTTTCCTTCCTGTGTTTCATGTAAATATCTATTATTTGTTGTTTCTGCAAATAAATTCCTCAAATACAATAGCATGAACCCATAATTACTAGTGCTAAGCTATTCTAAATGACAGGCTTGCTATATTTCAGCTAAAGGAAAAAAGCTACATGCGTTTCCACACATATAATAAGTGATAACTCCTGTGTAGCTGGAGTTTAGCTTGTACCCATGCAATACTAAGTAAGACATGGATAAAGATTCCATCAGTCAGTTAATTAATATTCAGACAACTCTCATTAAGACCAATTTCAAGGGACCAGCAAATAAAAATGATCTTATCATCAATTTTTATTATCAGGAGTCTAAGCCAAATGTATATTGTCCATTTTTTATTGAGGTTACAGTAATATTTAAATCAAATTTCAATTACTGTACAATGAAAAGTACTATACATTTAAAATGTGCATTTTATTGAAAACTGGAAATTAGTGTTAAGCGAAATCTTATTATAAGAAGTAACTTACAAAAAGGGACTCTTAAATTTAACCTGGGACCATGTACACTGAACAAAAATATAAACGCAACAATTTCAAAGATTTTTACTGAGTTATTCCTAAACATTAACGCATTTCATGGTAACTGTATGACCACTTCTGAAATATGTGCTACAGTACTAGATCAATTGAATGATGGGTAAAAACACTGAACAAAATATAAATGCAACATGAAACAATTTCAAAGATTTTACTGAGTTACAGTTCATATAAGGAATTCAGTCAATTGAAATAAATTCATTAGGCCCTAATCTATGGATTTCACATGACTGGAAATACAGATATGCATCTGTTGGTCACAGATATCTTAAAAAAAAAAAAAAAAAAGGTAGGGGCGTGGATCAGAAAACCAGTCAGTATCTGGTGTGACCACCATTTGCCTCATGCAGCGTGACACATCTCCTTCGCATAGAGTTGATCAGACTGTTGATTGTGGCCTGTGGAATGTTGTCCCACTCCTCTCCAATGGCTCTGCGAAGTTGCTGGATATTGGCGGGAACTGGAACACGCTGTCATACATGTCGATCCAGAGCATCCCAAACATGCTCAATATGTGACATTTCTGGTGAGTATGCAGGCCATGGAAGAACTGGGACATTTTCAGCTTCCAGGAATTGTGTACAGATCCTTGTGACATGGGGCCATGCATTATCATGCTGAAACATGAGGTGATGGCGGCAGATGAATGGCACGACAATGGGCCTCAGGATCTCGTCACGGTATCTCTGTGCATTCAAATTGCCATCGATAGAACGCAATTGTGTTCGTTGTCTGTAGCTTATGCTTGCCCATACCATAACCCCACCGCCACCATGGGGCACTCTGTTCACAACATTGACATCAGCAAACCACTCGCCCACATGACGCCATACACGCTGTCTGCCATCTGCCCGGTACAGTTGAAATTGGGATTCATCCGTGAAGAGCACACTTTAATGACACACGGTTACGACGCCAAACTGCAGTCAGGTCAAGACTCTGGTGAGGACGACGAGAGACAGATGAGCTTCCTTGAGATAGTTTCTGACAGTTTGTACAGAAATTCTTCGGTTGTGCAAACCCATAGTTTCATCAGCTGTCCGAGTGGCTGGTCTCAGACGATCCCGCAGGTGAAGAAGCTGGATGTGGAAGTCCTGGGCTGGCGTGGTTACACGTGGTCTGCGGTTGTGAGGCCGGTTGGACGTACTGCCAAATTCTCTAAAACGACTTTGGAGGCGGCTTATAGTAGAGAAATGAACATTCAATTCTCTGACAACAGCTCTGGTGGACATTCCTGCAGTCAGCATGCCAATTGCACACTCCCTCAAAACTTGAGACATCTGTGACATTGTGTTGTGTGACAAAACTGCACATTTTAGAGTGGCCTTTTATTGTCCCCAGCACAAGGTGCACCTGTGTAATGATCATGCTGTTTAATCAGCTTCTTGATATGCCACACCTGTCAGGTGGATGGATTATTTTGGCAAAGAAGAAATGCTCACTAACAGGGATGTAAACAAATTTATGCTTAAAATTTGGGAGAAATAAGCTTTTTGTGCAAATGGAAAATTTCTGGGATCTTTTATTTCAGTTCATGAAACATGGGACCAGCACTTTACATGTTGCGTTTATATTTTTGTTCAGTGTAAAAAATCGTAGTATCAGGAAATCTGTTTTAATCAGTTTGCTTTCATGAGAATTGACTGTATTTAACCAGGTATTGTGAACTTGAGTTCTGAAAACTGCAATTTTAATAGAAGTGTACATCTTAATGAAGGCATGTGTCTCATTGCAGGTCTTCACATTTTAATAGAAATGTACATCTTAATGAAGGCGTGTGTCTCATTGCAGGTCTTCACATTTTAATTGTAGGATCAACAAAATATTTTTCACCATCTTACCAAAACAGTTTCCAAAACAGCCAAGTTACAAAAGAAGTGATCAGCTGCATAACATTGTGAGACAAAAATAGTTACAAAAAGGAACAAGGGTAATCTCTAAATTACTCACATATGCAAAGAAATACTGTTCATGTTATAGCAAATATGTAATAATCAGTTAATAAAGTAATCTCTCTGTGCACACCTTACTTTCAGCTAGTCCTGCTTATTATAAAGGACTGTTTCATTAATGCAACTCAATGAAGTTTTTTTGAATGGGAGTTGCCACGAATCAAACACAATTCTAATCCCAACAACAAAATAAGCACCAAGACCTAGCACTTAGACTAATGTGTTATTAATGCCCTTTGTGTCTGTTGACACAAAGGGCATTAATAAATGACAGAGGCAATGATTTACAGGTGCAAGGGTGTTTATTAACTGATTGTAATGTCCAGTGCCTTATAGCGAACCTGCAAATAATAATAATAATGTTGGAAGTGGTACAGCGGCGTGTATCACTTCTGATTTATAATCCTGCGGGTATGACCCGTAACCAAAAGTCTGATTCCTTCACCCACACAAAACACAAAACAGAGACACAATTTCGACAGTGTGTGATTTTAGTGCTAGTGGTGTAGTGGGAAGATGAGTGGTGATGTCCGGGTTTTATGCTGGCCTGCGACTGCAGCTCCTGATTGTGCTCAGTATTCTTAATGAGAAACGACACACAAGACAATCAGTGTTACTACACAGACAACGCAGAACACTCACGGTTTTTGATACACAATACGCGCTCCTTCTCGGTTATTTAGTTTAACCATATGCAAAGTAACAGATCACTGAACCTACGCCCCCCTATTTATACCCTCGCCTATGACCCCTAGGTTAACGAGCACATCCGCTCCTCCAATCCTCGGATGTCACGTCGTCTACCGTCCGTCAGCGAGCTTGGGTGCCGCAGTTCCGCCCCTTTCCTAAATGGCCGACTTCCACCAACCGTACGGAATAAATTGTCTTGCCATTTGCTTAAGGTTACTCTGTTCCTTCTTTCTAGTGCCCTCACAGGTCGGGAAGGAGATCTAACACCAAGCGCCATTCGATCTCTGTCACAAGCACATACACATTTTTTTCTTTCAGACCTCAATATAATGAATGAGCCTCAACTCTGAGTTGATTATATCAGTGAAAATAGGCTAATTCATCATTTGTGAGCCAGTATAACAAATCTGCTTATTGTGGTGCTGGAAATAAAATGTGGGTTTGATTCACACTGTCCATCATGTGAAATAGATTATAGACTGAGCTGTATTTACAAGCGAATTACCAGGAATAGATACTGTCATTGTCACAGCATACAGTATGGATGTCCTTTTCACAATGCAGATAATACATGAAGGTCATTTCCATTTAAAACTTAATCGTCGCAAAGTCATTCTTAATCTAAGATTGAGATTATTTTTTATTAAAATGAATATGTAATAGAAACGGCACTTTAAATGTCCCTTTAAGAATTAACAAAGAAATCAGGAACAGTAAGCAAAATGTGCAAATGGGTATTGCTTATGCCAGTGTAATTGTAGAATGCATTGCTTGAATTGATAATGGTAGGTTTGTTGGCTCTGCTGTTTTGGATACACCCACAGGGCATTAAGGGAAATTAAAAGTTTTCATCTCTCTGAGGTTGTATTGTTAAAAAACATTCATAATACATTTACAATTAAAAAGAACATACCTTGTTATTCCTCCATCACATAATGTGGTGCTAAAATCCTGTTAGTACTGATTCAGTAATTTATTGCAGTGGAAGTATAGCATCCACTGTATTCATATTGAAATGTGTTGATTACTGTATTAATTCTGCTTCACTTATGTATAGGGTCCTGAAAAGCTGGAACACAAAGATTCATATCCGAGAGTAGATTGTTAAAGTTGTTTATTTAACATAGAAGAGCTCTGGAGAGACAATCACACACGTCCAATGGTGTAGTAAATTGCTCTATAGTTATGTCATTAAGGGACTGCTTTATAGATATTGTTAGTACCAATCAGGGTTGGGCAAAATACTCAGGAAATGTATTTTTTTACTAAATACAAATTACTTTGGAATCGAATCACTGTATTTTCAATAAAAAATACAGTTGTACTTGGAAAATACAATTTGAAATTACAAAATACATTTAATAAACAAAACAGATACTTTTTTTATATATATAGTCACCCCCCCCCCCCCCCCCCCCCCCCCCCCCCCCCCCCCCCAAAAAAAAAAGATATATTTTAGATAAGGCCTGAACCTGAACATTTTGGATGGTTGTTATAAGTGTAACCCTTTAAAGTTGCTCGTTAGGAAATATGTGGAGTATTTAGCATTTTTGATAAAGGACTCTTCAGAGACAATTACTGTTACAAGCACCTTTTATTATTTTTTGCTTTCAAGATGCAGTTTTAAAATAAATAACAATTTTCAACACCAGAAAGTTTTAGAAATTTTTTGTGTGTGGGGAGGGGGGGGGGGGGGGGGGAGAGAGAGAATTCTATAGCAAGCAAAAACCTTAGACTATTCAAATATTATTTATTTAATGGCCAACATTAGTGTAGTTTTCAGTACACATTGACGTAATAGACTGATGTGTGGCACTGTATAGTTCTCTATCAGTTCCTCTTCACCAAAACAAGTTTCTGGAAGATGTCATCCGACAGCCGATTTCTTTGGGGGCTGAAAATCAAGCCAGCGAAGAGAAGAGCCGCTCAACAGGAGCAGAGGAAGGAAGAATGGTATTAAAGCATATAAACAGCTTCTTTATGAAAGTGTATTGCTCTAAAGATGCCACATCCTTCTTTGAGTCTTCAAGAAAATGAAGGATCTCCAGCTCAGCTTTGTTGCTTGTTGTTGTTATCTGGGAAACATCTTTGCTATCCATAAAAAAACAAAGAAGGGGTCTCCCACTAGAAGATTCTGATACAAGACCCAGCTCTTCAGCAGTCTGAAGCATTAGTTGATGGAATCCTCTGGTGTCTCCAGAAAGACAGTGTGGCAGCCAGCGTATCATTGTTGATTTAAAGTTACTCCCAAGACGAACTGGCGCGTGCGTGTGCATTTTTTTCTATTTTATTTTTTTATCAAATACGCGATCACTATAATTAAATTTTATACAGCCACAGTTTAATATTTAAATTTTAATATGTAAGTTTAATATTTAAACACATTCCACACTTTGTAACCTTCCATTGTTCTTGCACTCAGATACAAGTCAATTGCTGGTAGTTTTCCCATTCTTTGTTCTTAGTCTCTTCGTTGCACATGTGCAGTAAGCCAGAAAAGCAAACTGACTCCTACATATGAATAACTGAATGGTATTAGTAGAAAAAAATTGGACACATCTGGAATATCAATTCAAAAGAGCTGAAAGAAGTACTGTACTGTGAAAGATTGTTATTGGGATTACAGGATATGGTGTTTATACAGTATTTAGGCAGCAGCTTAAAAGCCTTATCAGATTTAAACAGTAAAGCTGTAGCTGCTTAGCATTGAGCAGATTTAGCAGATAACTTCCAGGGTGCAGTGAAGCACCAAGAAACACAATTAGACAATAAACAGCATTCTGTATCTTCTACCTGCTGTCCTCAATGAGAAAGTATTAGCAAAAATAAATGCAAATTACAAAAAAAAAAAAAAAAAAAAAAAAAAGAGAAAACATTTATTACAACATGTACATAACAGGATAGACCAGAAATAGTTGTTATAAAATAGCTATATAAAAGTACATTTAAAGAAAACAAATAAATACATCAAAGACACGTTGTTAAGGACTGGCACTGACATTATCAGGCTTGATCCACACAGTCCAAGAAGGTATTTGACCTGCAACTTCTACAGCACTAGGATCCAGCTGCCAAGAGCACTTTACCATCCCCCACCAACAGGAGCAAGGCGACTAACATCCAACTCTTTCTCTCTCTAGCGGCCTTGGTATTGCTTCTAATTGGTTTGGGCCATCTGTCTCAGTTATTCCATCAAAAGCTGTTGATACCATAGGAAATATGACCTTGCTACCTTCGTTTCATCTTATTCGTTTCCCACCTGATGCCATGCACACACTGACCCACACCTTGACCTCATTCTACATTTGACGTCTGTGGGAAAATAATGAATCCTGCTGTTAGAGATGCACTGCCCCTATCCCTTTAATAGTTGACTGACACTCATTTGTAGACATCCTTCTTTTACAATGCAGTATGCTGTCGATATTGTCAAGTTTAGTGTTTTAGAATTGCTAACACACTGGTATTTGGTTTAACATGTTCATCTTCTGGCATGTTTTCTGTCTTTGACTGAGCCTCCTGGTGTGCAATATTACATTTGTGATTTTGGACTAATGTCTGCTGAGAAAAAAGGGTTATATAAGCATCTGTAGCTGTGCCCTAAGGCATGAGTATCTGTGTATGTATCCAGTAAGTCAGCCTCAGGCAGGTGTTTCCTGGCAGGCAAGAACAATGCTAAATCACATCTCACAATATCTCTCATTCTAAACACAAGAAGCTAATAGGTGTTTCTATGAAAATCAAATAAATCTTTAAATGCATTTATAATATTAATACATGGTGCTGAAACAAGATTGTCCATTTAGGAGAAAAAAAAACAAAAAACATTGCTTGGTCGGAATATATGTGTATTTTACAGCAGTTTTATTAGTATGGTATCATTTATAAGAAACTAATGGAGATGATTTGACAAACAAATACCACCCAGGAGAGTTGTATTTATTTATTGTATTGTACAGTACAGTTGTATCTCCTTTATTTGTTTTTGAGGTTTTGAGTCCTGATTTGTGCACCAATGTGACAAAATAGTTTCATATTCACGGTTTTGTCACAAGAGAGAATGTTTTGCTGCATATCTAAAAAGTTAACATACAAGGTTTTGGAAAAACAATGCCGAAATGCCCTCTGTGCCACTCACTTTGTAGCCGAGGGTCATCTGGAAGCTGGCACTCTGTCGTTTTCATAGCACACACCCCATAAGCTACAAAGTATTGCTGCCAGCACTCTGACTATTGAGAGCAGTAGTCCAGCATGTTAATCTGTTCTGTTGAGACAATTAATTCTGTTAGATAACTTACAACAAACAAGTTTCATGACTCTTATGCACTTTTACCCTTTACAAATGGAACAAAAACAGACCACAAAAAAATAACTATCAACATAAGCTCAGCTGTTCAATACACAGAATAAATCTAAATCTCACAGTTTTGGATTTACAGTGCATTCATTTTCACATAATGTCAGTGCATGTGTATATTCCTGGCTTGAGATGGTGGACAATAAACATTATTCTAGTGATAAATTTAAGTAATGGTCATAAATTAAATACAGTGCAGATCATAAATCACCCCAGTTATCGACATGTATTTTATACTGAGATGCAGCCACTGTGTGCGTTATTTAATCAGATTGCTTGCACTCTCTTTACAGACATTGCTCATACTGTACACTTGAGACTGAAACTCATTTAATCCTTATTTAAGTTGTTCATACACTCCACCTATATTGAATCTCATACACTACACTATAATTGCTCATACACTCTGTATTGTAATTGGTTGTCAGTCATATGCTTAAAACTGCTCCCTGTCACATGTATATAAATGTATAAGAGTATGCGTTTCAATATAGTACACTGGAACATTTTATATAAGGTGCATGTGGGGTGAACTATGTCCCTAACAGCACCTCATGCATTACTTGCTTTCGATTTTTAAGATGTCATCTTTTGAATAGCTCCTATAGTTACTTGTATTATGAAGCAGTAACTATTTGTGTGTCCTCTCTAAGTGGCACTGACCGTATGAACACAACTATCCAACTGTGCCAATATAAAGTTGCAACATCAATACATATTCATATCAACACGTTTATAGTTTACGTGTGTATTTTTTATTGTTATTTAAAACCAGATTATAAATATAAATACAAGTTTTATTTATTGTCCTCTAATTTCAGTCTCTAAACTTTTGCCAATCAATACTAAAGTATGGAAATAGACCTCTGTGTGTCACCAGACATTTGGAACACAACAGGTTAAATCCCCTGTAGATTTTTGAACAAATAGAAACATGTTTTTAAATCTCTTCTTGTCTTTTAACAAATTATCAACAAAGATACCAAACAGCTTTATAGTAATTATTAAATGGAAGAGAGGGCATTCTTTAGCAGAAGAATGCTTTACACATAATGTCATTTACTGCATTAATTAAGGGATGCTGCTGGAATGTGAAGTGTTACATTGTCAATTACCTTTCCATTCCCCTTTAAGCTGCACTTTAAGTTTGTAGCACAGATTTCCCCTCCAGTGCTCCCATCATGTGTTTCCTTTAAAAGCTGTCCCTCAGAACCCACTGCAGCAAAAAAGGGCCTTTCAGAGTTAATTAAAGGAGTTCTAGCTAATCAAATAACCACATAAATATTACCTGACTTATGTTCTCTATTTACGTCTCTCTTTGCAGTTCTGAGAGAAGTACTTATTATATCAAGCATATGTTTTCCTTTAAAACCAATCTGCTACCAACATTCTTATGGAGAGCTCTCAGTTTGCAAGACTTGGGGATAGATGTACTAAGATGGGCCAAACATACTGCAATTTGCATTTTTGTGGTGACAGTTTGCAAAGTATAATTTTGTCGTATGTACTGACATAAAATATGTTTATGAAAAGAGCCGCAATATAACAATTTAAATATTTGTTGCTTTAGCGAGATCTCTAGCACACATTACGAGAGACGTGAAACATTGTTCAAAGAAATGGCAGCAGCTGAGTTGTGGTTTGCTGCAGCAGAGTGTGCCTGAAGAATAACGTATATACATGCAATGGTGCAAAAATCTAAATAACATTGTTTTTGTTAAAAGTAAACTCACCTGTACAATGCATCTGTTCCGTATTCATTGTACCTATTATATAAAGTGGTTTGCAGAAGTACTCACCCCCTACCAATAATTTATTCAAAGCTGTAGTGGTTAAACTGAACACTGTTATATGAGGAGGAGGTTAAACGTCAGCAAAACTTGCAAAGAAAATGTACAAAATGAAATTTACTGGTTGCATAAGTATTCAGCCCCTTAAGTCGGCACTTGGTAGAAGTACCTTTTGCAGCAATTACTGCTATGAGTAGTTTTGGATAGGTCTCTACTAGCTTTGCACAGTAAAACGGTAAAATATTTGTCCATTTTTCATGGGGGAAAATTGCTCCGGTTCTGACAAGTTTGTTGGGGATCATCGATGGACTGCAATCTTCAAGTCTTGCTATAAACTTTTGATTGGGTTCAAGTCAGGAATTTGATTGGGCCACTCAAGAACATGAATTCCCTTCTTGTTCAACAATTCCAGTGTGGCTTTGTGCTTTGGTTCACTGTCCTGCTGAAATGTTAATTTGCTCCCCAGTTTCAGTCTTGGCTGACTCAAACAAGTTTTCCTCAAGGATTCACCTGTACTTTACACCATCCATTTTCCCCTCTATCCTGACAAGCTTCCCAGTCCCTATTGAAGAGGAGCATCCCCATAACATGATGCTGCTACCACCATGCTTGACAGTTGGGATGGTGTTGACTGGGGAATGTGCAATTTAGACTAAAAAGCTAAATTTTTGTCTCGTTTGACCACAAAACCTTTTTCCAAATGTCTGCAGTACCATCTACAGGCTTTTTTGCAAACTCCATACATGCTTTAAGATAAGACTTTTTGAGTAATGGCTTCTTTCTTTCCACTCGTCCATACAGGCCAGCTTTGTGTAGGGGCCGGCTTATTGTTGATGTGTGAACACTGACTCCCATCTCAGACACAGAACTTTACAGATGTCTCAAGGTCATTGTTGGCTTCAGAGTGACATCCCAAACCAGATTCCTGCTTTCCCGACTGTTCAGTTTGGGAGGGCGACCTGACCTGGCTAGTGTCTGGTTAGTATGATGCATCTTCCACTTCTTAATGATGATCTTCAACGTGCAGAGAGGGATAATCAGCGTCTTTGAAATTTTCTTGTACCCTTTTCCTGCTCTGTGCCTTTCAACCACTTTATCCCTGACTAGTTTGGAAAGCTCCTTGGTCTTCATGGCTTTTTGTTGAATCACTATGTGAGTTGCAGCTTGAAAGTCTTTATATCTTGGAGGCAAATTATCTCCAAGTTAAACCACTTTGAGTACAGACAGGCTGAAACCATTTCACTAGCTTTGTGACCTTTCAAACAAATCATCTGCAGCTGAGCTGATTTAGGGGTGCAGTAGCAAAGGGGTTGAATACTTATGCAACTTTGATTAATCTGTTTTTCTCTGTAAATCTTATTTATATTCTATATGCATTATATATAAAGTATATGTAAATAAAAGGCAGTTTAATCCCATCTGAGTCTATAGTGGGGCCCCAACCATCACCCCAAGAAGCTTTTCATAATCATACAGTAGCCCTTCGCTAAACCAGACAAGTTTGCCTGATATAAGGAAGTGTCTGGTTTAAAAACAATGCAGTAAAATCACACACATATATTTACAGTTCTCGATGTGTTTTAAATATAAATCATTGTGCTGAAATAACACTAATGTGTTTCAGACTGTTGTGTGAAATTTAATTACTTTAAATTTAAAAGGAAGTTGATGTGGAAGTAAATAAGACAATTACTTCACAGAGTAATTTTAAAAGGTCCTTTATTATTTCACACACACACACACACACACACACACACGCAGTTACATACACAGATGCTATACTGCGAATAACGATATCCCTAACGGGACACAACCCAACAAGGTTACATACAAAGATTATATTAATCACAGATCAATACAATCCATGAGACGCAACTGAACTAATTCTTACCCTTCCAAGCGGATCGGGAGAGCCCTTCGACCCTGGTAAGAGAAAGCAGTTGTCTCCAAGAAATTACCGAGCAGGACTGCGCGCTAATCCTCACGGCTGACTCTCATCAGAGCAGGGGAGAACCCCGTCCTTTATAACTTACCAAGTTAGGCTTTTGCATGCGAGAGAGTAATTGGCCAGATCACTCCCTCGAGGCTCGGCCCTCTGAATAAACCATCCCTTTCCCTAGAACATTCTAACAAAAACAAGTTATATAAACGTGACAAAAACAAGTTATATAAGATACGGGGTTATTATAGGGCAAGGGCACAGATGAACTCGAACGCATTTCTAGAACTTTCTAGAACACACTTTTTTTTTTATTACACACACTAATGGGTAGGCTACACATTATATTATGTAAAACTTGTTGGTTTATGACAGGAAAAAATGTGTTGAAATGGTTTTTCTTCCCTCACTTTAGCCAACCAGCTGCTTCCCCTGATGACTGATGTGCTTTGATACGGTTTCTTTAGCAACTCATTGAGGCCCTCCCGCAGTCCTCAACTAGCAGGATTTTACCCCAAAGATGTTGCTAAGATTAAATGACTAACAGACTCCGTGATAGTAAGACTTGACAGCATTCTTATATCAAGTATGGTACCAGATGTAGTATCTCACCACAGTGAGCTGAAGTGAAGTGATGCATGGAATTATTTCATTAGCAGCTGTATAAACCATTTCAATTGCGTAATAGCAGAGCAAGGTCCTTAGACTGTGGGTCACAATTCCTAACTTGAAATGTCAAGGGGACAGACAGGGTTAGAATTCGAAGACTAGTATCCTTACCACTCTTTTACTGGAGTGGCTCTAAAGCCTGGCCTACTTTTCATTTTTTTGATATGTTTAACATGAAACTAGACTAAATGTCACTGACAGCAGCCACTAAAGTATTTGCTCTCTATAAAATTCCTTGAAGATGGGTATAATATATAACTGTTTTTTTTTTTGTATTTGACCCTTGTAATAATCTAACTATATTAATCAGTAGGCATATAGTAATAGCAATCTGAAGCCAGGTTTACTTTTATGCTATACTCGACTGTGATCAGTTTGCGTTATAGCTGCTCTTTTTACTGATATGAACAACCGTTTTTAAAGTTGCTTTTGGCTTGGTTCAGCACCACTGTTGATTAACCCTTTGCAGTCCATTTATTCAGCTCTTGTCAGGCACGTCGGGTCCAATTTATTTTCAAACATGCTGTTTAATTTTTTTTTCTGAGTAAAACAGGTTTAAAAGGCACTGAATCGCAAAATCACACTAGTACTGTATCTCCAGGCAAGCCCCACCCATTGTTCGCTGTATTTTTCACATACCTCTTTATAGACGTGCATACTGATAAATCCTCTCCTGATCATTCGTTTTATCACCAAACTCCTCAATAATGTGATCCAAGTCATTATTTTATTACTATACCATCTCAAAAAGTTCTGCAAATGTCTGTGATATTCTTTGAGTGCTATGCAGAAGCAGCTACCACCTTTGTTTATGTCCATGTTACCTCTGTAGTGCAGGGGTGGCCAACCGACATCTCCTGAGCTGCATGCGGCTCTTTTGTGGTCAAAATGCGGCTCTTTGATCTTACCATATACTTAATTACACAATGATAAGTTAGTTATTTATTTTTGTGTGTGTATTATTTTTACAAAAGTCTGAGTCCGCCCCCATCACAAACCGATCCATTTCTGACCTTAGCCAATCAGCAGCGTGGCAGCAACACTTTTTTTGTTACATAGCAACTAACCAGCAAATCATATCCACCCTTACTTTACTGTACATTCAGGACTCGAGTTACAGAAGCCTGGAAACAGTTAACTTTACTTTGAACAGGACTGGCTTCTGTTTTATTCATAATGGCAAAAAAAATAGCGAAAAAGAATATCTGAAGATGAATATCGAACCTTCTTACCGGAGTGGGAGAGTAATGTATTTTTATGTTGAACGCAATGGAAAACTCATGTGCCTTATTTTCTTAATAATAAAACATCTTATTATTAAGTATTTCACTTAGGTGTCACACTTAAGTGTATTTTTAATTTAGCTAAGGGAAAAACTTAAGGATGTTTCACAAAACATCTTAACCGCTCTCCTTAGCTAAGGGAAAACACTTAAAGGGGAACCCAAATGCATTTTCGGTTCTATAAAAAAAAAAAAAAATACTAAAAAATATTCTTCCTATTCTGATTTAATATAAAAATATAAATACTGGACTTTGTATGACACCTTTCTGAGTTACAAACGGCGTTAGAGTAGGTCTCTTTCCAACAAGAAACAGATGGTGAAATCTGACTTGTGACATCACAGAGTGAAATTGGTGGCGGAAAAGATGGCGAATATTATTTAAAATACGTTGGCGAGAAGCTGTGGTGTCACTGACTCTGCTTCTTCAGAAGTTAATGAAAGTGAAGAGTGTAATGGGGAGGGCAGTTTTCTTGATGGCAGTGGGCTCGTTGTTGGTGTGCGTGGCATGCAGCCATGTCAATTTGAGCTGTATGAAACCGAAAGCAAGCAATCAACTACATAACACAGACTAGTACGTTTTTTTTAATTTGATTTTTTATTAATACCACAACGTATATAAACTAAATACATACCAATTGATCTGAAGTAATCGGTTTTTGTTAAATGTGATTTAAAAAATAAACAAACAAACAAAAACACACTACCGTACACATTCAATGCCGGGTGCTCTGCTGTTGCACTTGAGCAAGGCAGCCTCACTATGTCTGAATTTGACAACTGACATGAAGCAGAAGAAATTGGCAGAAATAACTGGATGTGTGAAAGTAAGAAATTTAACGGTAAATCGCAGCATTCACGAGATTAAAAAAAAAAAAAAAAAAAAGATATTCCAATTTCAGAAGAGCATCACAAAAAACAGGTAAATCTATAAAAAATGTACACCAACCACATTTGTTTAAACAATTATGTTTGGTGTACATTTTTTATAGCTGTGTTCTCAACAAAAGTCAGAGCAGTATCTTGTATTTAGCAGAATTAACCATTAATCTCACTTAAGATGTTATGCAACCGGCCAAATTTTTTTTTTACGTATACATTTTTATAGTAATAAAAAACTACCAGTGCTACCGGTGTATTTGAAGAACAGGGAGAATGCATGATTTCTTCTTGTTTGGGGTTGTTAATCTGCTTCCAGCATTATACAGACATTTAAAAGATAGTATTTCGGTCAAATCAATAGTTTGTTATTAATTGTTCGTCATCCATTATATCCAAAGGATTTTTTCTCTGCAAATCCTTCTGCTAAGTGTTGCTCTGTCCTCTTCAATTTCCAAAAATGCTGCCATACCATTTTTTTTTATTTAAGGGGCCTCAATAAGACATTTATGTATTTTCACTTAGTTATCCCCTAAAGTCGTTTTGTGCAACGGTTAACTAACTTAAGGGAAATACTAATATTTACTTAATTAAGGCGTTATGCAACTGGGCACTTTTATGTCTCAGTTCAAATCTATAGCTTTATTTCACTACAAACCATGCCCGCATTGACAAAGAATTTCTAAAAGATTCTGAACTTCTGTCAAAAGTTAACACTAGAACCGCCACGATAGTCATGCGTTGTATGTTCTAATCTCCATTTAAATATGGTGTTTCTGCTATGCAAGTGTTAGATATTAAGTTCATGAATAAATCTTTTGAGTTTTATCTGAAAGTTTGTTTTTAATTTTCATATCAGAGCTGATTAAAATGTACCTGTCAAAATGACTGCTGTCGGTAAAAAGCAAAAGGATAAACGGACGCAATTGTTGACCAAATTTGGCAAACAATCTGAGACTGCGACTCTAGACTACTCCTAACCTCCTGGCCTGGAACACTGACCCTCCAAAAAAAAACCCTACTCTGAAGGTGAGTTTGTAAAAACTTGCTTTAGGGATGTTATTGCTATCCTATGTCCAAACAACAATCAACTGCAAAAGCAAATTTCAGAAATATCAGCTCTCACATCACACGGTAGAGTATAGATCTCAGATCTAAGTAGTGACCTTACTACAATGTGCATAGTAAAGAATGCTATACACTGAGTATAGATCCTGCCCCTATGTGGTATAAGAAAGCAAACGATAGTTAGCTACTCACTGAAATAAGAAGCAAAAACAAAACTATTTTTTTATATATAGTGAAAATGTATTTGTTTGTATATCAATATTACATTTAATAGTGTGTGTGTGTGTGTGTGTGTGTGATAGTAATTGTAGTAAAACATATCAGTGAAATGCTAAATTAACCACTTTTAAAGTTTGTGGCTCTTTGTCACTGTATATTTCATTTTGTTGGCTCTTGGTTTGTGAAAGTTTGGTCACCCCTGCTGTAGTGCATGGGGCTATGAGATATGTCTTATTTTTATTTTATTTTTTTTTCAGCTTCAGTCAGCTCCTATCGGTCTCACTCGGCCATTGAATGGTTTTCTCTGCTTTTTGCGGAGAAAAAATGACTAGAGACCTGTGCTTTATGTCTTTTTGATGATGTCAGACAGGGTCCGACATCGGACTGAAAAGAGAAAATTGTAATGTCGGACCTGGTCCGACATAGGACCGCAAAGGGTTAAAGTTGGTCCTAAATGCAGATTCCACAGTGCATACTGTAGATGCATCGGATAACATGGGTCTGCTGTCACAAGTATATTAAAAGCAAGTACTTCAAATGTCATCGTATTTGTATGTTCTACTTTTCCCTTGTCTTATTCTAACGTTTGAAATGCTTGAGAGTGAATCTGGGTTCTGGTGCTCCAATATTTAGTTGTGAGTGTGTGAGCTCGTCTGGAGTATTCTAACCAAAACAGGTTTCCTCATTTCAGTCAAATCATGTGGAAATGTGTGACCTTCACCCTACCCAATGAGGAAATCTGTTCAGTCCTAGGCAGTTAGCGTTTTCCAGACAAGCTCACAGACAGGTCATAACTGAATATTGGATCAGCAGAACACAGAAAGACTGATCATAACGGGAAATACAAAAATATCAAGGGAATAAATACAATAAAATTAGATTTGAAGCATGCTCTTGCCTTATGAGTGGCCTGGGTGAAGGACAGCTGACAACAAATAACTTACCTGTTGCTCCATGCATGCTCTGAGAGCAGCCAATAGACTTAACATTAACAATATGAAAGCAGATTTGACAATTTATATGCATGAATGATAACAGTAACACTACATTGTGTTTCTAATTAATGTGTATTTACATCGCAATTACTTAGTAAATACATGTGTATTACAATGTTATTATGCATAGTTACAGCGTATTTCATGTGTAAATTGTTTTGCACTATATATACAAGTACACAATTGTATCAGAAAAGGGTTGGGGATAGTGTTTGTGTTACCATGTTAAAAAAAAAAAAAAAAACTAACTAAAATAGGTAACTAATGTGTAAATACACAGTAATTAAAGACAATGTAAAGTGTTAACGATAAACATTCAATGAGTTTTATGCTGATCAATTTAGAAATAGCTCTTTTTAGCAAAGTGATTACATCTGAAATCATTGAAGGTTTTTTTTATGTACTTTTTTTATTCAGCATGTCCTTGTAAACACTAGCAGTAATAAGGAGAGGCTTTGTCTGTGGGACCTTGTTCAATATTTAATAGGAGAACTGTCTGGCACAACAAATTCCCAGCACACACACACTTGCAGTAAAGACCAACTTCAATACCAAGCTGCTGTTTAATTACATTGTTTCAGCCCTTATATTGTTTTCTTCATTCTTTTTTAAAATATGTTTGCATAACTAAAAAGAGCCATTTTCAGTGTAATTAGATTCGGATGCATTTGCATGTTTATGTTACCAGTTTTTCAGCAAAGTGAAGAGTCAGCTTTGTTGTATAATGGTGTAGTCAGTGGTAATCCTCCCAGATAAAACAATTCAAGACCTTCTGATCATGTGGCTCTCTTAGTGTACAAAGTGCATACTTACTTAATCTGGCAACATTGCCATTCGTTATACTTGATTTTCTGTCTATACAGATCATCTATTCATATAATTGCAGTTAATGTGCTGTTTCTAGAGATATAACAACTTTTCAATACAAAATGGGCTAATTAATAAAATAGGGCCCAGTTTCACGAATATATTTGAGCAAGTTAAGCAAGTCACAGAAGTGCTTTGTAAAACTGATCCAGGTATATGTTCTAATAACGTTTTAAAGTTTTCTCTTATATTTGTTTTTTACAAAGTTACCTTAGTTCATGTATACATTCTACTACACTTTGAGTACAATGTGAAAGTGTAGACAGAATGCAATCCGTTTTACACAATAATTTGCAGGTTAATCCCACTACAGGATGTAAAAAGCTGAAGTGACCGCCTCTGTTCACTCTGTTGACATGGCTGCCATGATTCCATTGCTAATAGATAACCTTTCATCGATCCACATTTGCAAATGTCTTCTATTCCTTCTCTCAGCATGACTCATCCCCTAATAGAAACCGGAGTAGTGTTTTTTTGTTGTTGTTTCTTGAGTAGCTTCCAATAGAATTGGAGAGTGAATGCTTTTCTTGCAGTGTTACAGTTCTATGCAATTCACTTACAATTTTAGTGTAGGGCAGCAGGCCATCTTATCCTAAAATAAAAGGTTTGATGCTGCATTGGAGTGGAATACAGGGTGAGCAAAAACCTTTACGAAGCACAAAGGAATCATACTATAGTACACTGTGTACTGCATAAAAGCAGGTAATAATGTCATTTTATTAGATTATACAGTGTATTTGAAATTATATATAATCTGTGATATGACGTTGGTGCAAAACTTTCTCCAAAAGATATGGTATGATTAGCTAAATAATAATAATAATAATAACAATAATAATAATAATTTTATTCTGCAGTTTCTGATTGATTTTTTTATTGTTATGTTAGCTAATATCCTAAAATATGACTTAATATCCTAAAACTGTAAAGTATAAGCAAGTACTTTTATGATTTCCCTTTAGTTTAAGACTGACTATAATATTTTGTTAAATACCAGTCTGCAAGTAAAGATATTTGTTTTATATGTGCTGTAATACCTAAAACATGACACACTGTATTGAATTCCCTAAGATAAAGTACATTTACTGAAAATGCTTTCTCAAAAGACATCAGATGAAATCGTGTTTTATAGGAAAACAAATTAATTTTCTGCTATACTGAATTTTGATCAAAGAGGTGTGGAGCTTTGGAGTTTAAATCAAATCTAGATATAAAATGTATAGGCTATTTATAAACACTACAACTGGCACTGCTGACAGAAATGGTGTTTACTTTTATTACCAGTATCCTTCAGTGAACAGATTGCCTAGAGTGAACTGTAAATAAATCCATTACTTCAAAGTGATTACATTTTTTCATGTATCAGTGTAAGTTATATTCAAGTATAACATGCAAAATAATCAAAACTTGTTCTATGAAGGTTTACTTCAAAGATTTTTAAACAATTATTATTAGACAAATAGATTGTATATTATAAACAAATATGTACTGTACAACTTATAGATGTTGTCAAAGCTTTACAGATATAAGTCATGTTTTATATAATTAAGGGGCTATGTATTTATTTGTGAGATTTTAAATGATATTGTTACAATTTTAAACGTATTTTTAGTGGCTGTATCATATTTTATCCTAGCGTTATATTATAGAATGTACAGTACACCCAAGAGTGTTTGCTATGACTCAAGACTGAACAAATTATGCTAGCAAATTATTATTCAAAACAGTTACATGCTCGATTATGTTTAAATGAAGGTAAGGATACATAGCAGTGTGTATAGGGTAGGTATATCTAGCTTGTGGGATACATAAAAATAAGTGGAATAACATGCTTACCGGGACTAGTTTCAAATATGTGTTTTATGCAACTTTAAAATGTCTGTAATAATTTCAGATTGCTATTATTGTTTTGATTTGAACCCCGATTTCCCTGTGAAAGAATCTAGTCAAGAAATGCCTCTTACCGATCTGCCTGTGTCTTGTTTAAATTCCAGCAAAGTGACAGGCTGAGCCCAAGGTTATCTCTAAAAAGACAAAGAGGCCATAAACAGGGTTAGAAAATAATTTGCTTCGAAGTATAGTCTGCTGACAATAAAGGTAAACATCCGACAGGTAAAATAAGCCCAAATGAACTGATTTAATATAAAAAGTGTACTAGTTTTATTGCTATTTATATTAAATATATCTGTATAAACAGAATATTGAATGATTGTGTGTGGTATACGTTTTTTATTCGCCTGAGGTCAAATACTAGTCAAAGACAAATACAAAACCATATTGGCATGTGCTGAGTGGCATTACCCTAATACCCTGAAGATGCACAGAATGAGAGCTTCATAAATCAGACTAATACAGCAGGTTATATTCGTCACAATAAGGTGCTGTTTTACTTCTTGTTGCAGAAGAGATTGTGAGCTATAGTTTGATAGGAAATCCAGATGACTGCTTTTAAGGAGAAGAAAAAGCGATATTGCTGATTTTTTCATGAATGAGATCTTATTACATGCACACTGATTGAATAAATGCAGACTTTCTGACAGTGCTCATCATAGTACACCTTAAACATTTCCATTTTTCTTCATGTTTACAAACCATATCAGACATGACAATAACCTTGCATTATGCCTTTGAGGATTTCTGCACAAAACCTCCCATTTCTAGTTTAAGCTGTTTTTAATTTGTCTTTAAACTGAGCAGTCTTTTAAATTGCTATTACCTGGTAATACATGCATTTGACTCAAATCTTGTGCCAACCTTTTACAGTGCATATAGATATGAATTCAGTTGTTGCATTTCTTCCCTGTAAATTCACATATAAATATAAAAGCTCTTTTGCTTGCAAAGCATGAGTAGCAGAAGCTAGCAATTAACACAGAATTGGAGTTCACCAAAAAAAAGGGATTACTGTAAAGTTTTCATAAATTAGCATGTCACAAGTAATTTATGCACTCACAAGGTTGAGGGGGAGACAATAATGCAGTTAAACACATAGGTAGAGGTACCAAAACAGTATGGCATTCCTGTCAGGCTGATACAGCTTGGGTCTCTGAGTCTTCCTTGTTTATTTTCACTTGCTTTCTCATTTCTGTGTCTCAGAGAATGCGTGTGTCAGGGTGGCATTTTTATCACTGGATAATTTTTTAACCCCAATGGCATGGCTGAATGAAATTGATGCAGTCAGTGTACAGACTTCTTGCATTCTCAAACCTGAAATTTGAATAAAAGCGATCATTTTCTTTGATAACAATTTATATAAATATACTGTAATAGTTAACATGTGGAATTAGATATGAAAGGGGCTTCTGCTTCTTTTCAGGGTTTATTACTGTTTATTTTTCAGGCTTTTTGTGATTGGTGATTCTCAGAGCTTTTATCTTCTATACCCTTGAAGAGGGAGGGTTTGAGAGTGCTCAAATGAAATAACAGAACAGATGGGAATCACAGTGCACACTGTACCTCTATTGTAACAAAACAGCTCCTTGAATGGGGGAAGGTGAATGCAAAATAAGCCGTAGTCTCTCGTGTGCTTTCAGTGTTTAATTTGATTTGTTTCAAGGGGTTTTTATCAGTGTTTATAACCTAACATCACAGGATCTGTACGCACGAATGATCTGTCACAAACTATAAGTGCAGAATATACAAGCTTTAGTTAGTTTTTCTGGGTATTTGATTGCTTATCATGGCCTGTCTTATGCGGCCGCATAAAATGTGCTCATTTCAGTTCTGAAGTGCTCTTAATGACATAAACACTGCATGCTGTCAAATCACTGTTTTTTTTCTTTCTAATTTGCATATTCATTAGTGACCTGTTTTGTCTAGTTATTACTGGGAGTCACAGTATAGAGGGCTTCTTATCGTGCATAACTCAAGGATTTCAATATTACCTCACACTAGATGCCTGTGTAGTAGATTTTGACAGTTCTTGAAAAACTGAGATACATTATGTTTTCCTTTTTGGGGTCATAAATATTTTTAGTGGTGTCACAGCTGGAAAGAAAAACTGAGCTGTACTGCGTACAGAACATTTCTGTCATATGGAATTGAGCTCATGCATCCCTGACATGAGAAAATATATTGAGGTAGTTACACAATAAGTGACGAGATACGACTTTATAACCCTACACCGGTAGTAAAGAACTATTTGTACAAGTTATTTATTTTTTCTTTTCATGTAAAATTTCTTAATCATGATACCATTTTCGATGTCTATGGTCTCAACACAATACTAATATTTTCTATTTGAGCACTGGGATCTTCTTGTCATAGAGTGGCTGTGAATACCTCTTCCTATCCTCCAAAGAGAGAGTTCATGACCGCAAAAGTACCAATCTGAATTAAATGAACATTTATTTTATTACTGTATGTCCCAGCCATAGAAACTGTCCCCCAAAGCTACACCACTGTCTAGTTAGTGAGTTTCCATGTTGTGCTGAACATATTTAAAGCACAGGAATGTGTAAAGGGTCAATTCAAATGACTTAAATGTGTAAAATATTAAAAAGTGGTTGTAGTTACCAAATGAATTCCATAAATCGTACCTCTTCAACCAGCTTCACCGTCTCTTAAACCAGCATAATCTGTATTGGAAAACAGCATTTTTAACCCCCAGTGTCTTTGTTCTCCAGCTGGGATGAGTAGGGTTTGCTAAAAGAAAGAGGCCTGTGACCAAGATGGAAACTGGTAAAGTAAAATATTTAGTTTAGTATATTCTGCAAGCTGTAAGTTTTGTTTTTTCGTTGTTTAGTACAGTTTTATTGTGCCTGTGTTGTTTAACAACACTGAGTTGTACCACTGCTGGTAGCTTGGTGGTGGCGCATGGTATTGTAACAGATTTGTTGTGTTTGTAAATGAATAACATTTGGACACAATGTTTTCAACCAGCCCTTCTGTGTCTGCCTCACTCTCTCAGTTCAAATTATAAATAGAGTGGCAAACCTGTAATGTCAGGCAAATCATGCAAACCAAGCAACACACAGAAAAACAGGTTCCCATAACCCCCAACCCATTAATTAGCCTAATAGAACTCTTCCAAAACCCCACTGACATAAACAAGGTGCAGTGCACTGCCAACCACCTGTCATTTCACAAAACACACTCCCACTGCATCAAATACTGTAGGCCTATCAGCAGTGCAGACAGTATACTGTACTGTATGTCTGCATATATAATAAGGGGGGAAAAAAACCTTAATTGTCCCAGGCCATGTAGACTTGCTATGCCTCTGAACTGAAGCTTTATATGAAAGCACATCATCTGTGATTAGTAATTTCGTCCAACTCCAATTTAAAAAAAACAACAAAAAAAAAAACTACTGTGACTGGAGCTGTCAACAAAGCTTCAATAAATCACTTAATTATTTGCATGGTCTTAATTTCAAGCAACATGACATATTTCAAGCAACTTGCATTGCACTTAGGCAATTGCTGACCCTCCAAAAACTTTATACCTCTTCTTACAAGGTGCAAACCATTGTAGATGTGAGTAACAAATTGCTGTATGAGAGCACACATCTGCAGAGATCTGTCATTGGCTTCAGGGTGGCTGCTGTGGTGCACTTCCTGATGCGGCGACATCAGAAGACCCCACATATTCAATCCCAGGATCACTTTGTTTAGGATGCTGTGCTAAAGTGTTAGCGTCTCAATTCGCAGGTCATCCTAGACCTAATTGCGAAACTGAGGGATGAGCTAGACCCCAGCGTCAATCTAGGGATTGCTATCCCTGCACATGTGAAAGTGCTGTGTTTCCTTTCAGACCACAGTTGGAATGTTTGGAGGGATAGTCCAATTCACCTTTTCCAGACTGCTAGGCACATTTATGGATGTCATGCTGAAAAGAGCAGGCCAATACATATAATTTCCTAAGGATACTAGCATAACTGATGTAGGCTTTGCTAAGCCACTTCGTTTCATGCTGAGTGACCTCAGCCGTAAGGACTCGGCTCCTGCTCAGAAACAAAAAAAAATAATTTTTTTCTGTGCATCAAGAAGACTTTGCTGCCCTACTCTAGTTTCTTGGAAGTTTTACATTAGAAGTTGTGATTGAGTGCTTGAAGTAATGGGTGCATAGCTGATTGTTATAACTAAGAGCTTTCAAATTATGTGTATTGTTTTCATCTAGCTGAAATATTGGATCAATTTTACAGCTTGTTGTTGCCCGTAAGGATTTATGCATGTCACACTTCATACACTAACATATATCTGGAAAACCTGTAATCCAATTGTCATCAAACTTGACATTAACATTGTTTAACATTACTTATTGAGAATATCAGATTCTGGGGATATATGAGGTTGCCTGACTGTCTGTACATTTGTTCATAATACTTTACTATCTGGAGAATATGAAATTGTGATTAAACCTGTCATTGCTGTTCTGTACATACAGTTGATATGTTGAGATCATCAACTTTTTCATCATACTGACAGTTTTAATTTAGAATTTACAGCAACTTAACAAAACTTCAAGCACATTGTAAGAAATAATGAAACTGATAAACAATGTTAGTTTTGTCAACTATATATGATGGTTTAGTGTACAATAGACAATTTTATTGAACAGAGTCGCATCACCCTGGGCTGCAGTGAGATTGATAGAACTAAGCACCAGACAATGCATTCACTTTCAGTTTTGTAGATTCCAAAACACATCCTTTTAATGATGTCATTTATGACCCTTCCTCACTATACCTGTGTACGTGGTAAATTTCCAAGCCCACCAACACCCCAGACAACCAAGGCCCCTCACATTCCTTTGCATCTGTTATCTCTGAGATTCTCTCACCCCTCCATACAACCAAGCAGAGCAGAACAGAGGATCCTTCACAAATGCCCATAAATGGTCATATTTGGTCTCCCTCTAATCAATCTGCAATTCCAAAATACCCCACCTAAACACTGTGCTCTCTCTTCATTGAAAGTACCATACATTCCAAATATTCTAACAATATGAAAATGGACTATTACATTTCCTTACACACATTGTTAAATATTCTTTAATTCTTAACAAACTGAAAAATGTATAATTGATACCATATTACAGTAAAAAACAAAAAACTTAGTAATAAACATGGACTTGGTACCCAATCCATCATCAATATGCAAGACACCCACATTCTGACATAAAAATAAAACACAAACATACTAAAATGCAATTAAAGCTTAAAGAATGTGAAGTAAATATTGTACAATACCTCTGTGGTAATGGGTAGTGTAAGTGCATGTGATTGCAATTTGAACCCTCCTTTGCTGTTTTGTTTTCCAGTACCTATTAACAAAAACACCAACACTGCTGAACACAGCAGTAAAACCCTTTGCTATGTGACCTTTATTACTTTGCAGAGATCATCATCTTAGTCAATTTAAAAAGTTCTTGGTGAGGTTCAGTGGGATATTATTTAGATTCCATTGAGATTCCTCCAAGGTGTTTGATTTTTTAAATTCATGACTGGAATCTTGCTTCTTCTGTTAAGCAAAAAAGCCCAGCCAGATCATTTACACTGCTGTTCAATAATGCATGCCTCTGGATCTTTATGCAGTGTAGCATTTTGCCCATTCGCTGTTTTTTTTATTGCATTGGCTGAAATGTTTTCGGAAATAATAGCCCAGATTCTGTGAGTAAAATGCTTTATATCTTTGGATTATTCCTCCATACATACATTACAAATTGGCGAATATAATGCAAAATGATAGTAAGGAAGAACTAGGGATGTGACTCCCCCAGATTCAATCTGGAGGCTGGGATGATGTTGAGTAGCTCATTTAAAGAACTAAAAAAATGTTGTCTGAGGCAGGCTGAAACATCTTTAATTGGAATTTTAGGCAAATGTAACCCCATTTCAATAATATGCTTATCCCCACTGATCATTTACATATAAAAAATGAAGAAAAAACTCTGTTTGTTAACATGTTGACCTATGGAGTTCGAGAAGTTGCCTGTCAAAACTTCAGAAAACCCATATATGCATTATAAAATAGATACCTAGATCGGAAACTTGGCACAATTGCACTTGCATACAAATGAATACATAGTTAACATCTTTATTCAGTGGTATTCAAATCTGCAAAGTTAAATTTTACTTGCATAGCATGTAATGGATCTCCTCTCAGTGGCTGTTGGGTTAATAATACTAACATCAGCATAGGACCCATACCGCTCGGCTGTAAAGCTTGCTCTTTAGAGCAAGTAAGATGTCTGTCTTTCAGCTGTATGGTTTCCAGCCCTTGCCTTTCTGTTCAATTCAGTGGGTTGAGATGCCAATTCATTACAAGAGACGACAGTATTGTATTGCATTTGTGTTTGCATTTGTGTTTACTGTATATTCACTTATTGATAGTCCAGGATTGTTGACGACTGTGTAACTGTGTTGCTTTTCTATCAAGTGGATACAACATCATTGCTCACATTGGAGAATAATCGATCATGAGCAGGGAACAAGGCAAGGCCATTAGCTCCATTGCCAGTACACTGTTAACTACAGGCAGTATCTGACTGCTTCTTTAATGACCCCCTTTTTACTGTGCAGTTTGTGCAGTGAATTATCTGTGGATGTTCTTTGTTCCAGATTTCAGACGATTCTTTAGAGTCCCCGGAACAGGGACCATTACAAGGAATGGAGCCATACCTGGTGAGGAGGCTGTCTTGTCGAAATTTGCAGTTGCCACCACTGGCCTTCAGACAAGCAGAGCAGTATGACTGGGATAGAAAGCCTGAAGCAGAGTGCCTACAGAGGCCAACCTCCCTTCCCCTCAGAACTCCTCTGATTGCTATAACAGCTGCAGACACCAGCAGGTAAAAAAGGCAGTTTTTTTTTCAATTATATGAGCAAGTTTATGTTATCATAGAGCATCTACTTCATATCTGTGGAACCCAAGGAAACAAATATTTAACCTTTAAAACGGGTTAAAATAATATGCTAAATATATGCAAGTGCAGGATCAATGAAGTTTGGACTTTGTGACACACTGTATTGTACACAGAAAATAACAATTTAATACTGTGGTCCTCAAAGGTGGGCCCGTGGACACATTTGTGTCTGTGAGACCAGAGTGTTACCATGAATACTGCAATACTGATGTATTGGGAAGGGAACTAAAGTCATTACAGTTTAGTTGGAGCTCTTAATCTCTGCTTTTATAAATCTTATTTTGTTGTCATTTTGTTTTACATTTTGGGATAAGTAATTAGTTAAATGTCACAAGAGAAAAATTATCATGCCTTCGACCTTATGAGAAATATACAAATGTGCCCGTGGCCAAAATAATTTTAAGACCAGTGATTTAGACAGTCTGTTTTTTATTGCATTGTGTTGTTGAGGAACGCAGTGGATTCAAACCAAAGCTAACTCACATTCCAGTGAAGTATAAGGTACCTTGACACTTCTCATTGAATGTTGCCACAGGCAAGTTTTGAGTGGGATCAAATTGTATGAAGGCAGACCATTGTTAAATGTAGTTTAAAAATGCAGTATGGAAGGATTAGACTGAGTAGCCCAAGATCTTCCCCTCCATCGGTCTGGAGCCACCCTCAGTTGAAGTGCCACCTCTGATATTAGAGGTCAACCAGTGTAGGATGATGGAGGACCACCGACTCCCAGAAGAGAAAGACTATTGAGAGCATTTAATGTAAAGTGGCCTTGGTCTTTATAGTATTGGTTAGCCAATAGGATTAGCATGTTTTCTTCATAATTTATTTATTTATTTAACCTTTATTTCGTATGGAGAGATAAACTCATTGTGAACAAACTCATTTACAATAATGAACTGGCCAAGAGGTTTGCACTACAACATGAAAAAAAAATATATATATACACACACACAATAGAAACATGCTAATTCACTTTTTTTTTTTACAATAGCAGTTAAAACTTGATAAAATCACATAATTAGCAAGCACAAACATCAATCAGCAAAGAAGTTAACCTACGGCTAAAGGCTTCCATGGAAAGAAAGCTGTGTAACTTTAATTTAAGTTGCAATGCATTCCAGTCGCTGGCTGCAGCGAACCAAAATGAGTTGCGACCAAAAGCTGTAGATGGCGCCAATTTAATCAATTCATTGGAACGTAAATTATAAATTGAGAAAGATTTGTAGTAATTTTACCAAGCAAAGTTCTGTACCTCAACAAAAACCAGTGAGTCAGACGTAAAGAAGGACAGTTAATCAGGGAGTAAAGATCACAGTGGTGAGTGTGATAAGGAGCACCAGTCACAAATCTTACAGTGGAATGATATATAGGACATCAAGCATCCCAAGAGCCTTTTTAGAAGCCATTTTTAAATTTACATTGCCATAATCAAAAATAGGAAGGACGGACATTTGAACTAGAGTGTCCTTGGTAGAATGAGTAAAACAAGACTTGATATGATATAGAAACCCATGATATAGAAACCCAAGTCTAGATTTGACCTTAGCTTATATATTATCAGTATGTATATTACAAGTTAATGCAGTATCCAACCAAAGACCCAAGTATTTGTAAGTTGAGATTTGCTCCAATTCAGTCTTACTGAGAGTTAAAATCTTGTGGTCACCGTTACAGATTCTACTGCCATTTTTTTCTATTAAACACCATAAATTTTTTGTTTTATCAGTGTCCAGCAGAAGATGCAGATCAGAAAATGCCTGCTAAACACTTTCAAAACCAAGTTGCAGATCAGACACAACTAGTGTTCTCAAGTCATTAAACATATGTATTTCACATCAAAATATAGAAATGTTGGCTTTGGAAACGTTTCAGTTTAATATGGCTTGGTCTAATAGTCTTTAAAGGAGGGCATAGTTCACTACTTACATGGAACTATGTACTTTCAGCATATAACTTCAGGGATAAGGCTTCTGAGATGCTCTGTTTTCCCCTTCATTCATAAATAATGCAGTGTTCTTATAGATTTTTCAGTTCAAAGATTTGGCAGATATGCTTTTTAGGAATGCATACAAATATAAATGTCTGTTTCTGGGGAAAAAAAACAAAACAAAACAAAACATGCAGACACCTAAAGTTTTCAGGCTGTGGGAAAAGGAAATTGGTCCTGTTATACTTTATGTTGTTAAGGGATATTGCCACAGTCAAACCTATTTAATATTCACACTGTAAATGTCACCCTCTGTTTATCATCACCATATTAAAATATCATGGCCAGAAAAAAAGAAAAAAAAAATGGAAATCAATAGGGAAAAGCACTTGATAAAATAAGTTTAGTTATTGTCACACTAATATTGCTACCTTTTAACAGTTCTAAATCTTATGTCCAGTCCACTTAATATCACTTTTGCAAATAAAAGCATAAGATTAAAAGGGGTACATGTCAATTGGTAAGTTGCAGTAATGTATTGAAGTACTGTGAAAAAAATACGGTAGCACAGTGTGGCATTGTGACAGTGATGACTGGTGGATGAATTCAGACACGGAACAGAAACCACAAACTGCCACTACTGGGGTAATGAATGTGCTCTTCAAAATAAAACAGTTTAAACTAAACAAAAGACTTTTCAAAATCAAAAAGGCACATGGGCCAAAACAAACAAAACATAAAATAAAAAGAACACTAAATCCAGCAAGTATCGTTCTGGTTTTAAAGCCAGCTCGAGAAGCAATTGTTTTCTTTTCAGTTATTTCTCTTTACCTCCTCTCTCTCTTTCCCCCCGCAGCCAAACTGTAGGTATTTTATATTCTGTCCGAGGGGTTAACTAGCTATTAGCAATTAATTAATTAATTAATCTTATTACCGCTCGGCCAGAGTCTGCACGGGTTTACTAATTCAGCGTGACTGTCGGCTAGCTAAACAATCAGTAGTTGACAGTCGCACATTCTCATGAGGCAATTAAAACATAAACAAATAATGACAGACAGCATCTTGCTCATCCGGCCAAATATATAATACAAAAACAAAATAATACATATTCACCTGGCGGGGGTGTAACCTGTCACAGGCATACAGAGCACTGCAATATGCATTTTACAGCTAAATTGTGTGTTTAATTATTAAAATGTATTTTACATGTACTGTATCAACTTTTCTGTGTAATGCCAGGATATTGATGAACTTCTAGTAAAAGTTGCCTCAGTTTTAGCTTTTGTTCTTATTGTCTGAGGTCTTTATATACCTATAATAAACCAATTTATGTAAAGCTTAGAATTAACTCTCTCCTGATTTGGGGTTTTTGTTGTGGTTGATAATCCTATTAATAGCTGACTAAAACCTTCTGGCTCATACAACTTCAGTGTAAAAAGACTGAATGACTCTGTAACAGGGAGAGATCTGTGTTGACTCTGCTGGCGAATTCACGGGCTGCAGGAAGAGGGCGGCAGTCATCCAACAACCGCCTGCGAGTCATGGCAGTGACACGGGGAGGTGGGAAAGTGGGTGTGTGGACTTTCCCCCTCTCTGAATGGCTGAGAGGCGTGTCTTGGGAGATTGTTAATTTATAGGGCTAACACTCTGTTGTTTCCTCAGATCTGCCCTGTTAAACGCGTCGAGAGTGCGGAAGCGCCGGTCAACTACCAAGAACCAGTGGGAGAGAAAGAAACGGAGGTTCAGAGCGAGACATTGAGGGCGGGGAACCCTTGGGCAGACCCCTGATTAGTATATCAGAGCAGGCTAGTGGGCCGGCAGTGTAGGACGGTGATCCGGGTCGCATGGGCAGCAACGACTGGGATATCGCTGCAAAGTGCAACACCTTTTCTTTGTAGTTTTTGTTACTGTTTTATTTTCCCTGTTTCTTTGTGCCTTCTGTTTTGAATTATTGTTTCAAAGCACCTACAAGGGCGCTGGTATTGTGTACCATCGCTTGGCATGCCCGTGGTTCTGTTTACCATCGTTGGTAAATCAGACCATGGACCCACAGCGCCATCTGTGGGATTAAAGAAAAGACAGCACCCTGAAATAAAACTGGGCACCTGTGCGTTTTTGCCAAATTCACCTGTCTATCTCCTGTGTCAGTGAATTACCCCCCACTCTTCCACACTCCTCAATAGTTATAAGGTCAGTAAACCTTCCAGTCTCACAACTGATGATGTAGCCACACCGAATCACCACAAAACAAACAAGTTCCTCAGAAAGATGAGTGACTTAATACAGTATCTTAAGCTCTCAAACAAATACATCAAATAGTCCAAGCCCTACTGTGGAAGGGCATGGGTATTCACTGACATGGGAGACAGAAAGATGTAGCTGGAAACACCACACAGGTGCATAGTTTTATTTAATTCCTTCTTTTTAATTCTTATTTTAGCCCACAGAGGGCGCTGTTGTCCTTGGCTTGAGTACTGACGACAGTAAACACGTCCACGGTTGTACCAATCCAGGTACACTGTCCACTACAGGTGCACTCACAGGTAAATAATAAATCATAAAGGACAAAAGGCAAAATAAAAAGGTAGTCCCTCACTACCCTATACAATAATCAGGGTCAGCCCAAGTTTTTTCCCTGCTGCTGCTGCTGCAAAAAAAATCTTTTCTTTCTTTCTCTTTATGTTGTTGTTTTCTCCAGGCCTGCTTGGTCCATCCGTAGCGCTTCCGCTGGCTTGCATTCGTCTAGAGGGGCAGCCTGAGGGAACATAAAGTGTAATCTTTGTAGGGCCAGCAATCCCCCAAAGCCCGCCTCTTAGAGAGAGGGAAAGCCACACACCCTTTTCCCACCTGTCCGTGTCACTGCCATGCATGACAGGCGGCTCTATGAGACCGCTGCCCCCTACCTGCAGTACCACGCATGCACTAGACAGTCAGTACAGGTCTCCCCTGTTACACCTACATATAGGTGAGCTTGTGCTTTTCAGTTTCATATATGCACTGTACTGTACATAATTGGGTATGCCTGAGTATCAGGACAGCTTTTTTATCTCACTGCTCCACAGCGTACTGTCGCAGTATTATGGGTAATCTTGAATACGGTTTGGTTGAAATCGCAGGATGAATATAAACTGACTGGAAAAGCTCTCGCCTCATGAATAAGGAATCACGTCGAAAAATACACTTATTATAGAAAAAAGAAATAAAAACTTTTGCTACTGTATAAAATATATTATGCAGCCAATTTAGAGTCCCATGGTATACAGTATACTGAAATATAAAAACTGATTCAGTACAACTTAATTAACTAGCCCTCAGAAAATAGTCTTGCATCTGGTTGAAAAATTAACCATTTATTTCTTGGCTGTAGGCAAAAAACAAAAAAAAAAAAAAAACAACCTTGTACAGGATGGATTAGTATTTCCCTTAAAAGCTATGTGGAATAGAAAGATATCTAAGACTGGAACTGGATGTGATGTATTCTGAGTCAATCCAATTGTCCAGTTGCAATCAGACCATATGATGTACCACAGCAGTTATCTGTACAGTTGGTTATGAAATATTTGCAAAAAACAAGTGAAGATATAAATAGATTTTTACAGCAACTTCTTTACATAAGATTTGGTAACACTTAACATTAAGTGTCTCTAATTACCGTGTACAGTGCTCCCTCGCTATACGTGGGTCTCGGGGGACAAACAACATGAGTGTTATAACCGAAAGCGTTATAATATGGGCGAGGGGGTGCGGGGTTCTACGGGACACAACACATGTCTGACTAAAATACCTCTCTCTATAATACACATATAGTGAAGCAAAAATGTAACTTTCCGTGAATTAACCATGCATAAAGCACCACTGTAAAAAATAAAGGTAACATTCCCACTCATGGATCATTTTAATTAGCAGTTTTTAAACTATAAATAGCCTGGCTAAACGACGGTCGGGATTTCAGTTCGAAGCAACAGACAAGCAAACCAAATGCAAGAAGGAGAGCGGGTCGGGCGAGGGGAGGAGGGAATGGGCTCGCCCCAGGTTCGGCTGCCGGAGAAAGCTGTAGCTCCTCTCGCAGTAAAAAAGTAAATAAATTAGTAAAGATAACCATGTAATAGGCCTAATATTTATTTTGTTATAAAACAAATGTCTGATATAATAAGATGTCTGTGTTATAAAGTGCCAGCACAGCTTTTCTTCAGTTCAGATACTATAGCAAAATGGAGAGACAGAAACGAAAGTTAGACTGAGAAGTTGTTTACAGTTTGAACAACACCAGTACTATATCTACTGTAGAAATATTGCATGAATCACAAGTATAGGGAATTGGGGGACATTCTGTAGGTGCATTATAAATTGAGAGCCTTATAGAGAAAGAGCACTGTATTTACATAGTGGTTACTTAGTAAATGCATGTGTACTTACACATAATTACAATGTGGTTATACAGTTATAATGTACTTAATGTGTACACCTTTTTGCATGACCTAACCCTAATCCTAACCCTAACTCTAAACCTAACCTTAACCCTTTTCTGATACAATTGTATACTTACATATGTCATGCAAAACGATTTACGCATTAAGTACATTGTAACTGGGCATAGTATCATTGTAATTATGTGTAAATACACATGTATTTACCACGTAACTACCAGGTAAATACACAGTAGTTTGAGAGACAATGTAAAGGATTATCTAATGTTCATGCATCCCTGTCAACGTGCACCCATCTATTACCATGTTAAAAACATATCTGATGTTTCTTTTGGATCCTAGTAATGGCCATTAAATTGGCTTTAGCTGTCGACCAGTTTTCTGTTAAGTCTCAATGCCCTTTGTGACCCCCCAAATGCAAGATACTACTGATTATGTCTATTAATCAATCTGTTGTATTTAAAAATCAGATTTTCAAATCAACACTGACTTTCTGAAATAGTAGATGCAGTCTGAAACCATCCACAAATAGCTACTGTATTCTTAGACCAGAGGAACTCATTTTGACATCCAGCCAGAATGAAACCTGAGGTTAACAGTGTTCTAACTACTAGGAGTAGACCTGGGCACTTACTCTTTCTGGTCTCGCAGAGGGGAGCTGCAGGTCATGAATGCAGCTAAACGGACGTGACCTAGACACTGGTCCTTGATACTTCGATCAAATGATTTCTACATAGCACCTTTCACAGCAAACCATCTCAGAACACTTCACAATAAAAAGCATAACAAAAAACCACACACACACACAAAAAAAAAGAAAACCTCAGCCGGTCCCCCATACCGGCAGACAATATCAATAACATTGCTTTTCTTCTCTGCCTGTACATTTTTATAACCTTGGTATAATCATGGGTTCTTTTTTTGTATTAGTTTACCACAAATGTAAAGTGCCGTGAAAAGGTATTTGCCCCCTGTCTGATTTTCTGCATTTTTGTATATTTCTGACAGTGAATGTTATCAGATCTTCAACCAAAATCTATTAGATAAGAAGGAATCTGAGTGAACAAATAACACAGAATTTTGATACTTATTTAATTTATTCATTACAAGAAAGTTATGCAAAACCCAATGCCTCCATGTGAAAAAGTAATCGCCCCCTTAGACTCAATAACTGGTTACGCCACCTTTAGCAGCAATAACTGCAACCAATGCTTCCTGTGGTTATTGATCAGTCTCTTACAGCACTGTGGAGGAATTTTGGCCCACTCCTTCATGCAGAACTGCTTCAACTCTGTGACATTTGTGGGTTTTCGAGCATAAACTGCTCGTTTCAGGTCACAACATCTCAATGGGATTTAGGTCTGGATTTTGACTAGGCCATTCCAAAACTTTAGATTTCTTGTTTTTCAACCATTCTGATGTAGACTTGTTTGTTTGTTTTGGATCATTGTCTTGCTGCATGACCCAGCTGCACTTCAGCTTCAGCTCACGGACGGATGGCCTGACATTCTCCTGTAGAATTATCTGATACAGAGCAGAATTCATGGTTCCTTCAATGATGGCAAGTCGTCCAGGTCCTGATGAAGCAAAGCATCCCCAAATCATGACACTACCACCACCATGCTTGACCGTTGGTATGAGGTTCTTACTGTGGAATGCAGTGTTTGGTTTTTGACAGATATAATGGGGCCCATGTTGGTCAAAAAAGTTCCACTTTTGACTCATCTGTCCTTAGAACATTGTTCCAGAACTCTTGAGAATCATCCAGGTGCTTTTTGGCAAATTTGAGACTAGCATTCATGTTCTTCTTAGTGACCAGTGGTTTCCGCCTTGCTACTCTGCCATGAATCCCATTTTTGCCCAGTGTCTTTCTGATGGTGGAGTCATGAACACTGACCTTAGCCAAGGTGAGAGAGGTCTGCAGATCCCTGGATGTTGTTCTAGGGTTCTTTGTGACTTCCTGGACGATTTTACGCCTTGCTCTTGGAGAGATTTTGGCAGGACGGCCACTCGTGGGAAGATTTACTACTCTGCCAAACTTTCTCCATTTGGACAATATGGATCTGACTATGGTTTGGTGGAGCTCCAGAGCCTTAGAAATGGCTTTTAACCCTTTCCAGACTGATAGGCAACAACAACAAATCAGGCCTGGTTGTTAACCAAGGTATTCAAACAGCTGACCCTAATTATTCCTTTAATTGGGTTCAGTTAACTTTTTCACACCTAAACATTGCATGTTTGATTACCTGCACACCAAACAAATGAAAGAAGCACAAAACTGTGGTGTTATTTTTTTTCTCAGACTCCCTCTATATACTACAACCCACAACAAGATCTGACCAAATTCAATGTGAAAAATGCGCAAAAATGCAGAAAATCAGACAGGGCAAATAGTTTTTCACGGCACTGTATTTTTTATTGTGGCTGCATGGAATTGTATAACAGTTTCTCAGACTAAAAGTGAAACCACATTACAAGGACAAAAGCTATAGTCTCCTGTAAAACAGACTGCAAAATACATCTTTGAAGGTAAATGTTTATTATACATTTAAAATCTATGCATGCCAAGAAAATAACAGAAAATATATTTATTGTTAGGTTTTAAATCAGTATGATTTTCAATCTAGGGGGTCTTTGACAAGATGGCATTATGAAAAATATCAGATCCATTTCTTATATATTGCAGTGTTACTACAATTCCAGTCATCATTAGTGAGATATATGCAAAACTAAAATGAAAATTAACAAATCAGCCGGATGTACGGACAAGCTCAAACAGCTTAATTGCAGTAGGACAATTGGTTAACTAGGTATATCCCCTGGTGGAGAATAAGAGGCAAGAAAATATGGTTCCTTGGAGATTACAAGGACCTTCCTCTTGCTTTCTCCGAGAAGCCAGTGAAAAGTCTAGGGAGATGGTATGACTGGGATCCAAAGGACACAGTTTGTGTGGGAGAAGTTAGACAACAAGCAGTGGAAGGGTTGAAGAGCATAGACAGCAGCACTTTACCAGGCAAACTGAAACTCTGGTGCTTTCAGTTTGGTCTACTGCCAAGACTGCTGTGGCCACTGACTGTGTGCGAGGTGGCCTTGACAACAGTTGAGAAGCTGGAAGCTTTAATCAGTTCATACGTCAGCCTCAGCAGAGTGGGACTTTACGGTAAAGAAATACTGCAGCTATCAATCTTGGCTCTAACCAAGGAGGTTAAGTGCACCAAAGTCCAACTGGAAATGACATTAGTAGATTCACGTGACAAATGCATAAGGGAGGCCGCACCTGTGTTGAAAACTGGAAGAAAATGGATGGCAAAGAAAGCTGTGGAAGATGCTAAGGCTGCTCTTCGAATCTATGATATTATGGGGCAAGTTCAGCATGGAAAATGAGGTTTTGGTCTTAGTTCAGCTCCTCCTACATGGCACAAGGCAACCCTGGCTCAATGGAGGAAGCTGGTAGTCAATGAGGTGCAAAAGCAGGAGGAGAGGATCAGGTGTGTAAAGGCCATTTCCCAGGTCAAGCAGGGAGAATGAATGAGATGGGAGAGTGTGGAACAACACAAGATCGGCTAGCAAGATCTCTGGACAATGGAACAGAGCAGGATCAGTTTCCTCATCAGATCAACATATGATGTTCTCCCATTACCACAGAACCTAAACCTCTGGGTTGGTGAGGATCCCTCTTGTCCTTTGTGTTCATTACTTGCAACATTAAGGCACATTTTGACAGGATGTTTACTTGGAGCCATGACCAGATGCTGCAATGTTTGGCCATAGCATTGGAAGACAAGCGTAACCTGACCAATAAGTTGCCACCAGTTTCATCAAAGCATTACACACAAAAGACAATATTCTTCTGTCCAAGAGAGCAACCACCAATAAAAGGTGTTAAAATCAAGCCTCGCTCAGGACAACTGGAAGCTGCTACATACTGGAAGATGCTGGCAGATGCTGGTCAAAGGCATATTTTTCCACCTGAGATTGCCACCACTAACCTTTGACCAGATATTGTCTTGTGGTCTGGATCAGCATGCCTTGTTCATCTGGTAGAGTTAACAGTGCCACGGGAAGATGCTGTGAATGAGGTGTATGAGAATGTAGCAGGGCGGTAGGAAAGCCCTGCTTAAATATATTTTGTTTGTTTATTTTTAGAATGTGATCTCCCCCTCCATCCATGTGTTAATTGTATTTGTTTATTGTGTTTTATTTTGTTTATAAATGTTGGCGAATGCCGTGTGTTATTGTTTTGCAGCGTGGATGGGAAGCCCTATCCATATTAAAAACCTTGTGTTAATGTGTGGCTGTCGGCTAGTGCATTGTTAAACTAGCCGGCAGTCACACAAATTAATGAACTCATGCAGATTGTGGCTGAGGGGTAATAGAATAATTACAAACTAGTTAAACTCCTCGGCCATGGTATTTAAGCCTGCAGCTCTCCCTGCTCTGGGTGATTGTTGGAGGAGGAACTAGAGAGCGAGCGAGCAAGGAGAAACTAAAATTTAAAACTATCAAGGATCAGTTTCGGCGATTGCCCAGCCTGACCTGGTTTGTATTTGTTAGTACTGTGTTCATGATTTATTTTTGTTTAAATCTTTTATTTTCACTCTGTGAGCAAGTGTTTATTTTTGTTTAAATGTTTTATTTACTTTTGTATTCTTTAAATAAAACGGCGCATGCGACACTGCACTGTACCCGTCTGTTGTTGTTGCTCCTTCTGGTCTGAGTCACCGCAACGCCATTTCCTGCCACAGAGAGGAGGAAACTTCGATATGCTCAACTAGCTGCTGAAGCGGAACAGCGAGAATGGAGAGTCCGGGTTTACCCAGTGGAGGTGGGGTGTCGAGGATTTGTGGCACACTCTACAACTCTGGTTAAGTGGCCAAGAGTTGCGTCGCACAGTGAAGAACTTATCTGAAGCAGCAGAAAGGAGCAGCAACTGGCTCTGGTGAGATGGAAAGATTCTGGATGGGGATCTCAAGCACAATGGGAAAAAAGCAACTCTGATGTAAAGTTAAGTAAGCTGGGCTGAGCTGAGTGGGGGATTGAGGGGGGTGATGCTGGGATGCCAGAATCACTGTTGAGCCCTCTTGAGGTGACGTGGGCTAGTCAACCAAACACAGAGGATGGAAGGTGCCCACTTGAAGACTCCAGAGATGTACCCTACTTAGCTCAATCCAAACGGTTGTCATGCTGATGCGCTGGGGAGACCGCACTGGGTTGATCCCCGGAGCCAGTATCGTAGCCGTTGTGGGTGCTGATGCGCTAGGGAGGCAAAATGAGCTGATCCCTGGAGCCAGCATTACATTTCAGCAATCAACACCAGACAGAAGGATATCTACATCATCAGATGGAAAACAACACAAATGGATGGAGATGCAGATGGATCACATTAGTTTAAAGCAAAGCTACGTCTTAGTTGGTGCTTATCTTGGCGAGAGCCAAGTTCAAATCAACGTGAAGTTCAACATCTACTCTAATGTAATGGAAATCATGTTAGTTTCTTTTGGCAAATGTTTTCCTTTGGTTTTTGTCTATACTAAATTAAGTAGATTAGATGCCCTGAATACAAAACAAACTGCAGCAAAAAATAAATACCAGACACATTACTTCTGTATTGCTGAGAGTGATTGATTAGAAAGGAAGGAGTTTCTGTCTCCTGTCTGGCACCGATCTGCTTAGTGGGAATGACTAACTGTACCGATAGAAAAGGAAAGGAAAGCACTCAATGATGTCAAGTTTAATTGATACATTTAGCAGTTTTGCCATTCTTCAGCAAAGAATATTCTTTAATCCTGGTCCGGTTATTTCAGTTAGAAACGGGAGAGAGAGGAATCTTCCCCGTAGGCTTACTAATTGTCTTTAATTCAAACGTCTGAAACAGGCTAGATTATACTTGTGCTTTTCAATCAAACTTCGAAGGACAAACATTATGCTTTACATTTGTTAAGCACAAACACATTATGCCTCTGGATTTTATTAAATGTGGGATTTGGTTAAATTATAGTTAAAAAGTACTGCAAAACTTTATTCCCACACTATTACCCTGTCTTTGGTCTATTCAATCAAACAATATTTTTATTTCAGGTTTTGCAGTAAAATGTAATTAACTGTTCTGTTTTAGTGCAGAATTTTCATCCTTTGTAACTAGCACCAGGTTAAATATCCAGTACAAAGCCCTCAACACTGCAGGAAATGCACGTCCCACAAGACTTCCATTCATTCCAGTAAGTGTAATGAGTAGAAGTGAGCAGACACTGGGATTACACAAGTAATTCCCATTAATAGGGTTTAAATTGTTAGGTATTAATTAAAATATAACAAAACCACTAAAGAAACATGTTACTTACTGTGAAAGATTTCACTTGTTGAAAGGTTCATTTGTCCCTTGGATGCAGATTCAGACATAAGATTGAGGTGTTTTTTAAATTTTTTAAAATTTAGCCATTGGCAAATTTTAAAAAAAAATTTCTCCCAATTTTAAATGGCCAATTATTATTTAGGCTCAGCTCACCGCTACCACCCCTGCGCTGACTCGGGGGAACGGCAAAGACGAACACACGCTGACGGTTTCTTTACACACTGCGGATTCACCATGCAGCCGCATAGGTTCTACAGCATCGGAGGACAATGCAGCTCCCTTTCAGCTAACAGGCAAGCCCGCAGGCGCCCGACCAGACTACAGGGGTCGCTGGTGCGCGGTGAGCTGAGGACACCCTGGCCGACCTACACCCTCCCCCGGCGACGTTCAGCCAATTGAGCTCTGCCTCCTGGGAACTCCCTTCCACAGTTGGCTATGGAATAGTCCAGACTCGCACCGGCGACATCCAGGCTATAGGGCAAATCCTGCACTCATGCAGAGCACGGGTTTACTGGGTGTTTTAAAGCACTTTCATGCATTGTTTTTATTAATTACAGATATAAAAGAAAAATAATCAAAACAAAAAACTAACTCGCACATGGAGTGCTAACTAAACTTTTTAAAGAAAAACGCCTAAACTATAAAACCTGACGGCTAAGCCATTTACTGGTTGCAAAACACACAATTTTTACAAACACAAAGGTTGACATGCTACCTTTTTCTACACCACACAGGTTCCTTCTCCGTGACAACCTCTCTTCACACAGCCTGGAGACTGCCCAAAACAAACATCTCTGCCCTGTTATATATCTGCATGATAATTACAGGCAGGTGTCACCAATTAAATAAACTAATTACATATGTGTGTGAGAGCACAGCCACACCCATACACATGTATCTGGGAGGGACAGAAATTAACCCTATCCCTGCCAGCCACCAACAAATTTTCTTCAGGCAGGGATTTGCCCTGCCACATTTGCACAGCACAAAACAGAAGCTTTCGGTCGTTTTCCCTTGTCTACACAATTGTTGAGTAGTAATCAATAACAGTCTGACTGTGGTTTAATATAAAACCTGTCATATCAATCCAAACCCGTTAATATTTTATCTGGTTTTATCTTGTCTTACTTTCCAAGTTCTGTCTTTCATGTGTTCTGTCAGCTACTGGACATTACAGAATAAGCATTCTCAGTTTAAGCAATAAGCCACAACATTATGTGTAGAAATCACACTACACTGTTGTCAAATAATCAGGGGTACAGTGCCAAAAAGTCCCTATTCTTACAGTTACAAGGCTGAAAAAATGACTGTAGTTATACTGACATTAGGTAAAGAAATGTTACATTTCTCGTTCTATAGAATACTCACATTTCTATTACCAGACCAACTCAGGCAAGGATGATGTCACCATGAATTCAACCCTTGCTCGCAGCCACACAAACAATATTCATTTTATTTTAATAAATTGATTACTGAAATGACTGTTGTCTCTTAACTGAGGTTGCATTAATGACCTGTTGGTGCTGAAGTCTGGGGCTTGCCATGGCGTAACAGTTTGAATATTTTTAAATAAACAATTATGGAAAATGCTGGTTAAAGAGGCCAATGAACTAGTAAAAGGAATTTTCAAACCTGATATAACACTACCCTGCAGTTTACCTGGAGATTACAATGGGCTGCAAGAGGCCCACAGGTTTACCTTCTGGAGCATTGACATAATACCTTAAACAAACTCTCCAGACAGTTGGTTGTGATAAATAAATACATATCTATCTATCTATCTATCTATCTATCTATCTATCTATCTATCTATCTATCTATCTATCTATCTGTCTGTCTGTCTATCTATTTATCTAGCTGTCTGTCTGTCTGTCTGTTTGTTTGTCTATCTGTCTATCTATATATTTGGGTGAAGGATGATAAAATAGAGAAGTTTGACCTCATGTGTCTCCCCTTTGATTGGGTATAAAGTGGGCTACCATAAGTATTTTTAAATTAAAGAAATGAGTCATAAGCTGTGGCAGTGAAAAACAGTAAAATTATTGGTTCCTTATATGCCAAATTAATTAGAAGCAATTTTAAAAGAAAATATCATTTTAATTGGAACAGATTTATTGTACATTAATCCATACTGGCATTATTTTCTGCAGAATCACAGTACACAACGAAATGAGTTTTTCCATATATTATTAATCATATACATAAGAAAGTTTGCAAAAGAGAGGAGGCCATTCGACCCATCTTGCTCGTTTGGTAGTTAGTAGCTTATTGATCCCAGAATCTCATCGAGCAGCTTCTTGAAGGATCCCAGGATGTCAGCTTCAACAACATTACTGGGGAGTTGATTCCAACCCTCACGATTCTCTGTGTTAGAAAGTGCCTCCTATTTTCTGTTCTGAATGCCCCTTTATCTAACCTCCATTTGTGACCCCTGGTCCTTGTTTATTTTTTCAGGTTGGAAAAGTCCCTTGGGTCAACATTGTCAATACCTTTTAGAATTATGAATGCTTGAATCAGATCGCCATGTAGTCTTCTTTGTTCAAGACTGAATAGATTAGATTATTTTAGCCTGTCTGCATATGACATCTTTTAAACCCAGAATAATTCTGGTCACTTTTCTTTGCGCTCTTTCTAGAATATCCTTTCTGTAGTGAGGTGACCAGAACTGAACACAATATTCTAGATGAGGTCTTACTAATGCATTGTAAAGTTTTAACATTACTTCCTTTGATTTAAATTCAACACTTTTCACAATATATCCAAGCATCTTGTTGGACTTTTTTGTAGTTTCCACACATTGTCTAAATGAAGATATTTCTGAGTCAACAAACTTAAATCTTTTTCATAGGCTTCTTCTTCAATTTCAGTAACTCCCATATGATATTTATAATACACATTTGTATTGCCTGCGTGCAGTACCTTACACTTTTCTCTATTAAATGTCATTTGCCATGTGTCTGCCCAGTTCTGAATGTTGTCTATATCATTTTGAATGACCTTTGCTGCCGCAACAGTGTTTGCCACTCCTTCTATTTTTGTGTAGTCTGCAAATTTAACAAGTTTGCTTACCTTATCATAATCTAAATCATTACACTATGTAACACAATTTTTGTTCCTGGGTAGTAAGTGTTATTTCCTAATTGCTTATGCCTCAAAAGTATAGAAAATGGCTATTATTCCCCACAAACTTTGCTTTTGTGACCAGGACAGTGATATTTCAAAATATCACTATTTCCAATGGGAAAACGGGCAAATGTGTGTCTTTTTGTTCACATAAAATCAGTAAAAAACAATACGTGAATCCAAATTAACATGTATTTATACTAAAGTAATACAAAAATGACTACAAAAGATTTAGAAGTGGGTAGTTTTTTGAGATTTACGATTATACTGTATTCATAGGAAATAACACTTACTACCCAGGAACAAAAAAAAAATAATAATTTTTACACAGTGTTATTGTAGATATATACACCCAGTTCCAATCCAAATACACCCCGTGTGAATCACTGCATTTTGTCTATCAAGTAATTCTCACTGTGAAGAATAATATTAAAAAGAAGTACTCAGCAAGGCTTTCTATTTTTAACTCTGCTGAAGGGCTCAGTCGTTAACTTTTACTTTGGATTGTGTGTGTAAATGAGCAAGGTTGGTCGAGAAGCATTGATTGTCATTTGACAATGCCACAGCAACGTGTCTTTGCAAAGAGGAGTAATAAACATTAATGAAAAAAAGAACAGTAAGTCATTTCCATCAGGATATTAGTCAGTTCTAGATTGGTATGAAATTATATTACCGCTTTGAATGTTTTGTGGTACAAATAAATTAAATTGTCTGACCTCGATGATCTTAATAAAACAAACATACTTTTACAGACTGTTACAACTGCCAAGAGTTTCAAACCTTTGCTTATGGTACTTTTTTTTTTTTTTTTTTTTAGTACATATCATAAAATGTAACAGCTAGTTCCTTTAAAAAGAATCCAAGGTAGCAACTGATTATTTAAATTACAGTCTACCTTCTATTTAAAAATGTCTATTATATCTATATATATATATATAATATATATATTATATATATTATATATAATATATATATATATATATATATATATATATATATATATATATATATATACACACACACACACACATATTTTGTAAAGGGTAGTTTGTTTCCTCAGAGACGGTATGTTTTTCTGGGGGCGTTCATCGCCCAAAGGCAGCAAGTAGACTCACTCTTAAAAGAGACAAACACAACTTCAACAAAACGACTGTGGAAAGCAATCATATAAATTTATTTTTAAATCAACATGAAACAACATCATGTAGACTAGTTGACAATAAGTCAGTTCATAAGGACAACTGCCTAGAACAGATCTATTTGCATCTCAGACAACTAGTGCATTAAGCATAGAGTTCACGTTTCCAAACGTTGCTTTGAAAAACCAACCTTATTTCTTCAAGTGACAGCTATTGAACGAGGGTTGCTCGAAGGTGAAGCGTGCATTTCAGATTGGAGAAGCTGTTCAATGGCGTGAACAGCAGTAACTAAAGGGAAAATGAACGATTTCATGCGCACAAAACCTATTATAGATAAAGGATACGATTTTAAGACAGCTGTCGACAGTTTTTAGTTGCTGCTGTACGTATTTTTAAATATAGTATATATAAATAAGACGAAACACACACACACACACACACACACACACACACACACACACACACACACAAACCAATTTGTGAGGGAAATAACAAAAACGGCATAGTCTCGTAAAAAACTGATTTGGAGATGATCATTTGTACTTTTGAAACAAACTTTCTGTTGAAACGCTATACTGAGCAGTGACGTAATTCAAAGAAGTAGCTGTCCAACTTTTCAGCACTTTATACTGCTGCTCAGTGCGCTGTGGTTTGAAAACGTGGAAACGTTTTACATCCATTTGACACCGAATCATAATCTTTGATAAGGGGAGACTTCAACAATAGGAATGGATGCTGGCAGCAGTAAAGTCACACCGTCCCTGGTTGGCAGCAGCAGCAGCAGCAGTAGCTCCAGTGGAAATAAGAAAACTCCAAAGCATTTGTGGAGGCAGCAGCACCACCATTCGCTCCTACATTACCATCAGAACCACCAGCATCTGCCTGGAACAAGGAACCGCTACAGGGTGAGACAAAGAGACTTTTCTGACACTGAGAAATACCCGTGCCCCGGAAAGATGGACCGAACATACGCAGTCGACACCGGACACCGACCCGGTTTAAAGAAATCCAGGATGTCATGGCCATGTTCGTTTCAGGGACTTAGACGGTAAAACAAATTGGCTGTTTTATTATTATTATTATTATTATTATTATTATTATTATTATTATTATTATTATTATTATTATTAGTCTAAATAAAGCAATTTGATCAAGAGGTTTTGAAAATATATGGTTTTATCTTAAAATCTAACTTTCTAACCGGGCTACCACGTTTAGATAAGAAGCTGGTCGTATTTTTTTAAGTCTTGTTTCTGCTTAAGACGTCTTACCAGCTTTGTGACAGTAGATGTGCAAGGGGGAAGAAAACAAAACATTTATTTACAGGTATAACTTCGGTGTGGATTCATTTATCAAAGAACACACTTGCAGTTCTCTTCACATTTAATTTAAGGTGTTTTATAAACAAAGTATATTAGTAATTGTTTACCTGAGAAGGGATCGTTTTAAAAGGGATCGTTTTATTTTTCTACACAGAAAAAAAAAAAAAAACTCGGTTGATTGTATACCGTTAAGTGTTATTAAAGCATGTGTACACATTTTGTCACATTTTATCTTTTTTTTCTGGGACTTGAGGTGAAAAAGACAAACGTACACATGCAAGTACAACGAATAGGACTGTGAGCGTGAGAATTCACCAGACCAGCAGACAATAAAGTAGCGGTATACAGTAATAGTCTTTGTGTTTTTATATGCTTTCTATCCTCGATCATACCCTACAACATGAATTACCGTGAACCCGAGAGTGTGACATTTGCATTTAATATTTTTTCTTCGTTTATGCACAATAGACTTCATCAGAAAAATAAATAAAAACTTTTACAATTCAAATCTCATTGTACTGTATTTCCGCGTACAGAATACAATACATTGTATTATGACGTTGTGATAAGCCTGTGTGGTGAAACGGGTGCCGGACTTAAATAGCTTGCATTGTCTCCAATTTTGATTTATACCCTATTCAGGCTGATGCATTTTGTTTTCCATATGGAAGGTGGGATGAAAAAATACATTCTGCTTATTTTTTATTTATTTTTTTGCAATAATCATATCCTACAAATTACACATCGTAACACGTTTTGCATTTGGAGTTCAACAGTTAATAAACGCTACAGTATAAATAAATATCATATAGTTGTATTTCCGTTCAAGGTGAAATAAGATTATGCATACCTGGAAAACACGCTTCGCAACGCTCTTAAAATAAGCTGGAACCATTTGAATTGCATTTAAAGGTATCAGCAGTTTTTTAAAGGCGATGGGGTTATACTGCAGTTCTGGAAAGTACGACTCTAAGCTCAAAAAACGTTCTTAGCTTTTACAAGAGATAAGACTTAGATTACAAACTACAGAACCAAAGAAGTAATGTAATTTGTGGTCTCTGTAGTAGAAATACATCTATGGCCAAACGTTTAGCATCACCTAAAATTTTAGGAATGAAACATAATAAATAAATACATAAATAGATAAACTATATGAATTTAGATATTTTATTTAACATCGTGCAATCAAATAAACTAAATGCTATCGCAAAAGTCTACCTGAAGCCACAATAGTAGTACAGTATATGTTCAATAATTTTTTTGTCAAGTATATGGAAAACTACAGAATTCAATATTTTTACCTAACATTATTCAGCAGGTTTCATTTGACTTTATGAAGGGAAATTAGTTAATTATACAGGGTAATGCTTAACTTTTGGCCATAGCTGTAGTTGCATTATGGTATTAGTTTTAGTACTATAGATTTATTTTAACATTCTTATATATGTTTTATCAACCATAGAATAATTAAGAGGCATACACTGTCATACATAGTTCTTCCCTCAGCTCTCATTAGATGGCACTGTTAAAATTGATGGCTCTCCAGTGGACTGGAAATCAATAATGAAAACTGCATTTTATTTTTTACACTCAAGTCTGTAGTTGCTTTTCATTTATTCCCAAGATATATCTTTTTTTAACATAGCTGTGATGAAAACCCCAAGGTACCCTTTCCAGATGGTGGGATAAAGAAAGAAATACAGGGTGATTAGAAAGTAAGTTTACCACATCAACGCATACTATCTAATCACCCTGTATACCTCTCAATTATTAAAATGAATTATACAGACCAGTTGGAAGTCCTGCTTATGATCTGAGCACTAGCTACTTGATCAAAACATGTACTTGTCTACATCTACGGTGCTACCACATTATAATGTGGTTGTCGGGGTCCATAATTGTCTTCAGCATCTGTAGCAGTAGATACTAGAGCTTGTAACTGACTGTACGCTTTTAAGCTTAGGCTTGAGAAGCTGTTTTTTTGCCACTTGTCCAAGTTTATTTCAGTTGCACTTATTATTGTTATTCTTGGTTATATAATTGTGTATGTATTTTATATATTACCCAGCACTAGCGTCTCCGCTCTGCGGGTCAGCTGATGCTTAGGCATCTCTTGCTAGCGTCTCGACGCTCGGTACTCGCTCTGCGTAGTGTCAGTGCTTCGATGCTTGGTGCAGCGCTTCCACGATTGGGACTCGGTGCTCGACGCTCAGTGTGTCAGTGCTCGACGCTTGAATTCAACGCTCGACGCACGCACCTCGCGCTTCGACGCTCTGCGCTTCGACACTACACGCTCGGCGCTTCGACGCTACACGCTCGGCGCCTCGATGCTCGGCACCTCGATGCTACACACTCGATGTGTCAGTGCACTGATGCTCGGCGCTCGGCACTTCGACGCTAGACGCTCGGCGCTCGGCACTTCGACGCTAGACGCTCGACGCTCGGCGCTTTGACTCTCCACGCTCGATGCTCTTTGCTCGACGCACCTTCGATGTTTGCTGTGCCGTGCTCGACGAAGATGTCGGACTTCCATCTTTGCACGTCCTGTCAGGCAAAGCTGCCTGCCAGTGACCCACACGATGAGTGCGTGGCATGTCTTGGGCCAGAACACGCCGCGTCTGCGCTAGCGGATAGGGCTTTTTGCCACCTTTGTGCTGGCTTCCAGACATGCGCCCTTCGGCAAAGGGCTAAGAAATCAGTGGGTGGGCACTCTCCTTCCTTGGGATCTTCCCACACCATTTCAGCCCCCCTTCGTCTATGGCGACGCTGCCAGGACAATTGCAGCTCTCCATGAGCCCGGCCTCCCAGATTACAGTTAGTCAGAGGTCCCCCACCAGACACGCTTGGGCTCGCAGCCCCTCCCCTTTTAGGGTACGCCCTTGTCAGGAGTCGAGGTCGCCCTCCAGATCGTCTCGACGCAGAGGACGCTCTCGTTCCCCTCGTCGCGACAGGCGATACAGAGACAGGTTGGGGGTGGTGGAGTTAACCTCCAAGATGTCTCAATTCATGGAGGTCATGATGGGGCAGCAATCTATCCTCATGTCCCTAGCCAATGCAGTGCCTTGAGCCCCAGAACAACCCACTGGGTCCATCGCCAGCCAGCCATTGGCTCTTCCACAACCTCCACCAGCCGTTTCCCTTCCACTGCAACATCAAAAGGACTGGGATATCGATGCGGTTTCCAGGGATGCATCTGACATCCTGGAAAGGGACAATATAGAGGCTGAGGTAGCCTCCCAGCACTCGGATCAGGATGCTGGGTCCGAGGTGGTGGATACTGACGACCCTATGTGGTCTGTGGTGGACAGAGCAACCCGCCACTTGGGCATCGATTGGCCTAAGACAGAGCCTCCCCGGCGATCTCTGTTTGAGTTGCTTTCAGCCCAGTCCCATCAGTCCAGGATGCTTCCGGCATTTCCGGACTTTGTTAAGGAGGTGCAGTCTACTTGGGGGGCTCCGGCCTCTGCTCCTGCGACGTCTCACAAGGCTTCGGCCTTTACTATGCAGGGGGCTAGTGATGCTGGTTTAGCGTCCTTTCCACCGGTGGACGCTGCGTTCGCTGCATTAGTGACGACGCCGACAATATCTGGGCTTACAAAAGACCCAGCATGCCCCAATAAGAAGTGCAGGACCACAGAGGTACACCTGAAGAAAGGTTACTCTGCGGCCATGGAGGCAGTCAGACTGTCTAACATAACCAGTCTACTGACGGTTTACCAGGCAGCACTCCTTCGAGACCTACCTGAGTGCCCTTCTGCGGCCCTCAGAAACGAGCTAGTCACAGTCAGTCAGCTGCTGGTGAAGCTAGCCCAGCTCAACGCGCGGGCTCAGGGCAGGAGAATCGCATCTATGGTGGTGGCCAGAAGACAGCTCTGGCTCTTGCAGGTGAGAGTGCAGGAGCCTGACAAGGCCCCTTTGCTGGATGCTCCCATTACACCCGGACACACATTTAGTTCGGCAGTGGAGGAGATGTTGAAACGCTCCATCAAGGCACGGGAGGCGTCGCAGCAAATGGCTAAGATGTGGCCAAATAAGCATTTCCAGCCAAAGCGGCCTCAGCAACAGCCATGTCGTAAGACACCGCCACAGCAGCAGGCGCAACCACGGGGTAGTAGGACCTCCCACGTAGGTCCTTCAGCGCGCGGCCAGCCTGTGTTTGCAAAACCGTGGCGCGTAGAATGGCGCCCTAGATGAGGTGGCAGGTCACGTCCTCGTGGCTCTGGCCAGGCCCCTCGTGAGTGAGCACAGCCAAAACAGCCCTGAGACATCCAGGGAGCTGTTAGCCCACCCTTACACTGTTCCACAGTTCCAGTTCTGGCAGCAATGCACAAACGACATCTGGGTGTGCAAAACTATATCCACCGGGTACACCCTTCAGTTCCTGTTAAAGCCTCCCCCTTCAGGGGGGTGGTTGTAACTGCAGTGAAGGACTCGGTTCAGTCCTCAGCTCTGAATGTAGAAATACAGGCATTGCTCAGGAAGTATGCCATTCAACAAGTAGACCCTGCTCTGATCAACCAGGGGTTCTATTCCAAATACTTCCTAGTGCCCAAAAAGGACGGCGGGTTCCGCCTATTTTAAATCTGTGAGTACTGAACAAATTCCTATGGCAGTTATCGTTCAGGATGCTTACGCACAGGTACATCATCCAGTCAGTCCGATACAGTGACTGGTTCACCACCATGGACCTGACAGATGCGAACTTTCACGTTCCCATCTGCCCGGATCACGGGAAGTATCTGCGTTTCGCATTCCAGAACAGGGTGTACGAGTTTTGTGTCCTCCCATTCGGCCTGTCACTAGCTCCGCAAACCTTTTCCAAATGTATGGATGCCATTTTAGCTCCTTTGCGGGCTCAAGGTGTCCGACTGCTGAACTATCTGGACGACTGGTTCGTCTGCGCGCAGTCGAAGAAGCAGTTGGCACAGCACAAAGTGATGGTTACAGACCATCTTCAGTGGCTAGGTTTGAAGGTCAATTCAGAAAAAAAGCCGCCTCGTGCCAAGCCAACAGACCGAATTCGTGGGTCTGCATCTGGACTCAGTGTCCATAGAAGCGACCTTGTCGACACAAAGAGTTGCCTCGCTGGAGCGGTATCTCTCCCTGTTCAGGTTGAGAGAAACAATCAGCATGGAGCTGTGTCAGCGCATGCTGGGGCTGATGGCTGCTGCCTCACAAGCCCTTCCTTTGGGCTTATTACACTAGAGACCCCTACAGGCCTGGTTCAATGCCTTTGAGTTACATCCGTGGAGAGACAAACACCGCAGGTTGATGGTATCCCAAACCTGCTGCGAAGCACTACGCTGGTGGAAAGTTCCGTCAAACATCCGTCAGGGCGTGCGCTTGGGTCCCATCTTCTGGAGGGAGGTGGTTATGACCGACGCTTCCAACCAAGGTTGGAGAGCAGTCTGGAATGGCTCAGACACCCGCGGAGTGTAGTCAAGACCCTGGAGGTCAGCCCACATCAATGCTCTGGAACTCAGAGCAGTGGACCTCGCCCTCCGGCACTTCTTGCCAGTGCTTCTAGACAAGTACGTGTTGGTGCGGTCGGACAACACCACGGTTGTGGCGTATATCAACCTCCAGGGCGGCCTACGGTCCCCCTGCCTTCACCGAATGGTAACACGGCTGTTGCTATGGGCACAGCCAGGTTTGACCTCTCTGCGCGCGGTTCACCTACCGGGCAGAGTCAATTACGCAGCGGCCCTCCTGTGCAGAGGAGGCCCTCTTGCAGGGGAATGGCGTCTCCACCCTCAGGTGGTAGAGCGCATCTGGGAATGGTTCAGCATAGCGCAAATAGATCTCTTTGCTTCGCGAGAGACCACACACTGCCCTCTATGGTTCTTGGTGAGGGACCCCGACAGCCCCCTAGGAGTCGATGCACTGGCTCACAAATGTCCGCCAGGTCTCCTATATGTGTTTCCACCAATTCCAATGCTCCCCGCCCTCTTAGAGAAGGTCAGGGTAGAGCAAGCGACAGTGATCTCGGAGGATATGGTTTCTGAGCTTGGTGCAGTTGCTGCATAGTCAACCGCGGGAGCTTCCCCTGCGAGCATACCTATTGTCCCAGGCCGAAGGATGGCTTTGGCACCCGAAGCCCAAGCTCATGCAGCTATGGGCTTGGCCCCTGAACGGGAGCGCCTGTCAGCCTTTGGGCTTTCGATGGCGGTGATTTCAACCATTCAGAGCGCCAGATTCAGACGGTGAGCACAATAATCTGTTATACAATGAAATTAGAAATGCGTGTAGCAAAGGAGAAGCCATACTAATGGGAGATTTCAACTTCCCCCAAATAAAATGGGAAAACCCAGTGGGTAGCACGAAGGATGAAATAGAAATGGTGGAAATGACAAATGACTGCTTCCTAACACAATTTGTCAAGGCACCGACTAGAGGGGAGGCATGCCTTGATTTAGTCTTTTCAAATAACGAAGATAGAATAACTAAAACAGAGGTCAGAGAACCACTGGCAAACTCAGACCACAACATGGTCTCATTTGAAGTGTTTTTTAAAACCCCAAAAGTAATGACTAAAGCTAAGGTTTACAATTTTAGAAAAGCAAACTATGAAGGTATGAAACTGAGACTAACAGAAGTAGATTGGAGTAAAATAGAGAAAACACCCACAGAAGAAGGATGGTTGTTCTTCAAAAATGTAGTACTAGAGGCGCAAAACAATTACATCCCTAAAGTAGACAAATCTAAATGTAAAACTAAATTGCCAAAATGGTTTAATAGATCAATTAAAAAAAAATATTCAGCGAAAAAAGGCACTTTACAGAGCATTAAAAAGGACCAAAAAGAAAGTACGCAGAAAGAGTACACAGAACTGCAAACGCAAGTCAAAAAGGAAGTTAGAAAGGCCAAGAGAGAAATAGAAATGAACATTGCTAAGGGAGCTAAAACCAATTCCAAAATGTTTTTCCAATATTACAACAGCAAGCGAACATTCAAAGAGGAGATTAAATGTTTAAGAGATACAAATGGCAAAATCGTAGATGAAGAAAAAAAAAAATAGCAAATATATTAAATGATTACTTTTCACAAGTTTTTACAAAGGAAGATACTGACAACATGCCCCACATGTCATCCAGTTCCTATCCAGTTTTAAATAACTTTAGCATAACTGAGGCAGAAGTGTTAAAGGGACTAGGAGCTCTTAAAATAAACAAATCCCCTGGGCTGGATGAGATCCTCCCAGTAGTACTCAAAGAAATGAAAGAAGTTATTTACAAACCGCTAACCAAGATCATGCAGCAGTCTCTTGACACAGGGGTGGTACCGACAGACTGGAAAATTGCAAACGTAATACCGATCCACAAAAAGGGAAACAAAACTGAACCAGGTAACTACAGACCAGTAAGCCTGACTTCTATTATATGCAAACTTATGGAAACTATAATAAGATCCAAAATGGAAAATTACCTATATGGTAACAGGGTCCTGGGAGACAGTCAACATGGTTTTAGGAAAGGGAGATCGTGTCTAACTAACTTGCTTGATTTTTTTGAGGATGCAACATCGATAATGGATAATTGCAAAGCATATGACATGGTTTATTTAGATTTCCAGAAAGCTTTTGACAAAGTCCCGCACAAAAGATTAATTCTCAAACTGAACGCAGTTGGGATTCAAGGAAACACATGTACATGGATTAGGGAGTGGTTAACATGTAGAAAACAGAAAGTACTGATTAGAGGAAAAACCTCAGAATGGAGTGTGGTAACCAGCGGTATACCACAGGGATCAGTATTAGGTCCTCTGCTATTCCTAATCTACATTAATGATTTAGATTCTGGTATAGTAAGCAAACTTGTTAAATTTGCAGACGACACAAAAGTAGGAGGAGTGGCAAACACTGTTGCAGCAGCAAAGGTCATTCAAAATGATCTAGACAAGATTCAGAACTGGGCAGACACATGGCAAATGACATTTAATAGAGAAAAGTGTAAGGTACTGCACGCAGGAAATAAAAATGTACATTATAAATATCATATGGGAGATACTGAAATTGGAGAAGGAATCTATGAAAAAGACCTAGGAGTTTTTGTTGACTCAGAAATGTCTTCATCTAGACAATGTGGGGAAGCTATAAAAAAGGCTAACAAGATGCTCGGATACATTGTGAAAAGTGTTGAATTTAAATCAAGGGAAGTAATGTTAAAACTGTACAATGCACTAGTAAGACCTCATCTTGAATATTGTGTGCAGTTCTGGTCACCTCGCTATAAAAAAGATATTGCTGCTCTAGAAAGAGTGCAAAGAAGAGCGACCAGAATTATTCCGGGCTTAAAAGGCATGTCATATGCAGACAGGCTAAAAGAATTGAATCTGTTCAGTCTTGAACAAAGAAGACTACGTGGCGACCTAATTCAAGCATTCAAAATTCTAAAAAGTATTGACAGTGTCCACCCAAGGGACTTTTTCAGCCTGAAAAGGAAACAAGGACCAGTGGTCACAAATGGAGATTAGACAAAGGGGCATTCAGAACAGAAAATAGGAGGCACTTTTTTACACAGAGAATTGTGAGGGTCTGGAATCAACTCCCCAGTAATGTTGTTGAAGCTGACACCCTGGGATCCTTCAAGAAGCTGCTCGATGAGATTCTGGGATCAATAAGCTACTAACAACCAAACGAGCAAGATGGGCCGAATGGCCTTCTCTCGTTTGTAAACTTTCTTATGTTCTTATGTTCTCATGTTTATTGGGATGATTATGCCTGGCCTCTATTAGCCTTGGCCACACCAACAACAGCAAATAGTCTTGCACTCTCACAGCAGCTTGTCTCTGTCTGCTCTGCCCATGCTAATGTGAGCACCCCCTATATGTTTTTATGTCCCTGCCTCCCCGGACGTCATCCACCAATCCCGGCTGAGGCAAGCTTACTGCTTCCCTAACAAACACACACACACACACACACACACACACACACAAATAAACAAAAGAGTCTGTAGACCAGTCCTGTAACAGTATAAATCCCAGGTCGTTACAATATATACATTATAATAGAAACCGCTATTCCACCAGTTTAAAGTTTACACCACTCTTATTTAAATTGTACAGTTTTAATAATAACAATTAAAATATTACATTACAAATACAATGTTTATTTATAGTGTCGTAGGTTCCTACAAATGATGTTTATACACACCTGTATTATTTTATACTTGTTTTGTAACAGTAACCAACAGTTTGTTTTTAACACAGGAGCTTTACAAGTACTATATGTACCAGTTAAAACTTAAATGCGATTAAATATGATAATGTAAAAACAACAATAAAACAACATGACTTTGTAGTAGGTTGTCTTTTTTTTTGTTTCTATTACAATTTATCCAAACATAATTCATGATAGGATCACCAGGATCACTTAGCACTTGAAGGACTGCGTTTATAAGCATACCTAGAACAACCATGAGCAGTCAACCAGCGCATTAAAAACAACATACATATTATAATGAAAGGACAAACAATTGAATACAAGTCATAGTTTTATTCAGGAACGTCATATAATGCATCTACACAACCAAAACATTGTAAATAAATAGACATTTGAAGAGAAATGTGTTTATATACAGACATATTACATAAAGTGCAACCTCAAAAATGGTAAAAAATTAAACAAATATGAAATATATTCATGTCAATCAATAGGCAAAAATCACTCAATTCACTCTCATCAATGTTGCATTTTACATATGGTTATGGAACTTCCCTCAAAATATTATGTTCACCCCGTCTACCTGCAGCTTCAACTCCAGGATTTATAATGTTCAAAACAGTGCCGTCATTACCAGCCTCTTGAGTGCCAGGTGGAACTGACGCTACTGCTGGAAAAGCAGCTGCCTCAGGTGAAGTAGCAGCTGGATCAGGTGCAGGGGTTGATGCAGGTAAAGTAGCTGGCATCCTTGCAGTGGCTGTCACAGGATTGCTTCTTCTCTCATGGGATCTCCTGTGCCCTCTTCTCGCACTCAGTCCTGGCATTTAGTTGGCATCCTCCTCACTGTCACTGCTGCTGGAAGATTAATCTTCGCAAACCCAATCTACTTCAGAGCCAGATTCATCATTGTCCATTACTGCTGCAACAGAATTGCTGTTTGATAAACTTTGCAGTGATTCCAAACACTGCTTTGCTGTCCTGCATCTTCCGTGATCCATTTTCAATGTGTATTGGGGTAACAATTAATGTATTTGAAAAACGAGTGACTTGTATAGTAACCAGAGTGCAGATAGACAGCCGGTGTCCTGGGGAAAAAGTAGACCGGGGAAAAAGTGGATCGCAGTCTAGAATTTAAACGGGAGGTTCCATTGTTTCTAAGATTTATGCATAGATCACTGTCTGGGGAATTAGGAGATCGAGCCCTGGGAATAAGTAGATCAGATATATTAACAAAAAATAAATACTTTTAAATGGATTTTGTAAGTATAAATTTACATAAATAAGTAGATCAGACGTATTTGACAGTATAATGATAGATAAGAGAATGCTGTAATATACATTAACAATAAATACATAATTTAAAATGAAGTTTGTAAGTGTAATTTGTATGTGTTTAACAAATTTTATTGCAACTCACAAAAGTTTTTGATATTTAATGTGTAAGCAGTAGCTAAGTTAGTGGATTTTGTAAATATACATTTACATAAATAAATAAATCGGACGTTTACAAAACCTATGACATGGTAGGTTGGGAAATAGAACACTAATTTTATTTCCCATCCTAAGCTAGATAAATGACAACATTCCTGTTCCTGTTCTAATTTAGCTGTCATGTTGAGTTCTTCTAGTCTTTTATTTTTCTTTAAAACTAGGATGATAACATTTAGTCTTTGTAAACTGTGATAGTTACCACTAGGCCTACTGACAAAATAATATAAGCAATACTAACAATACTGTGTGATTGTATGACATTAGAATATATTACTAAAACATTTTAATTTCGATTAAAGGTTGACAAGATTTTGAGGTGTAAAGCCTTTTAATAATGTACAGTAAATAAATCTTTGCGGTCACACATCAACTACAGCCTACTTCTGACTAACAACGGCATTTTTAAATACACACTGGCAGAAAAAGTTGACAGGCATTTAACACTTTAGTCTGAATATAAAGACATAACAGAAAACTTTGCATCACACATATTTTACAGACAGAAAATAAATAAAGAAAACCAAGAAAGAAGTGTGTGAACACATTACCGTACAACCTGGCAAATAAAATGATCAGACAGAAAATGCTGAGGGCAGTTAACTTCCCCTTTAATCAAATAGCTGCCCTCCTTTTACCTTACTGCGCTTGCGTGATCTACTTTTTACCTACGACAGCCTGGCAACGTGAGCTGTCAAGGCTGATTGATGGGCTATCAGGAGGTTCATTGAAACACTAGAAATGTCAGAAGACTGCTCACTTGAGGAATGCAGACTGATATAATCAAACATCAACACATGGAGGCAAGTCCTGACTGATCAATGAAAATAATACCACAACATTTCATTGTTATAATATGTTTTATATGTAGCGGTCAATTTGACCGCTCCAGGTCGCAATAGATATTACAGTATTTTATCTCCCTAATTTTTGTAGCTAAGCAATTCTTTCTTTGTCAGGGTAATTAGTACATATATTTAGGAAAAGTCAGGAAAGCACAGCTCCTTATCTTAAACACACACACAGCAATTTAAATTTAAATTACAAAAATGGTCAAAATGAAAGCCTTGGTCATTCTAGTGTTAAAATATCTGGAATGTTCACCCAGCGTTCGCAAGTCAAATTGCATTATAGGGGAAATGGGAGTCATGAGTTTACGGTGTTGTAAGTGATTCTGCACTGTAACAGGTCGCGTTATAACATGGTAGCGCTGAATATACTATTGTGGTTGTATGCTGCTGTAATACACACAAACTGTATAATCCAAATTTACATCATAATATTATTTAAAATGCTTACATTATAGCAAGCTGGTATTTTCTGTAGGCAAATAAAAAAAGTTTAATATAATAATCCTCTTTTTATATAACACCTTTCATAGTGAACCACCATCACAAAGCACTTTACAGAGGTAGGCCGTGAACTGCATTATATACAGAGTCACTTACAATAGGGCATTGATTTAACAATCTCATCCACAGGATGGAGCACAAGGATGTTAAGTGACTTGCTCAGGGTCACACAGTAAGTGGCAGTGGTGGGATTTGAACCGGTGACCTCATGGTTATAAGCATTGAACTTTAACCACTGGACCACACTGCACCGATGATCATTCAGTCTCCTTTATATAATTTACAAACAGTGACATGCATCACCAGGTATCCCATGGAATATGCTGTATGGAATATTCAGAAACAAATTTGATTTACAAGTGAGCTAAACATAATGTGCCCACAAAGGAAACCAAAGGCATACTTCAAACAGTACTTTTTTAGAGATACAAGGCTCTATAAATCCCGGACCATTGTTATTTCTATTCAGTGTTGTTATTTTTAACAGAACTTGTTATTACATGTATTATATAAGGTTATATATATATGTATTTAAAGAATAGTATAACATGCGCTAGACATTAAAAGGGTTAAATCATGTTAATTTAACACAGAGATGCAACATCTAATTCACAGGGATACCCGGCTCCTATTTACTCAAAAATAAATGGAATCCTTGCTAATTTTGCAATTACAACAATGCAAGGTGCTGTGTTATTATATTATACTCGATGGAGCTTGTTATCCTCAAGTGACAACCTGAAAACAGGGCAGTTTAAGTATTCCAGACAGCTACACTATTAACACAAGTAAGATAATTTACAACACAATGAAATGTGCACCCTCTATATATGTGCAAGAAGCCTTTCATGTTAAATAACTAGTAATAAACAACAAAGGCACACTTTTAGCTATAGCTAACAAAATTTTCTAGTAAATCATACGTACTGGTAATATGTAGTAGAATCATTTCGTAGACCTCACATGGCACACAGATTTGTAATGCTATTTTTTCAAAGCACATATAAACAATAACATTGTCGGAGGGTTCTTTCCGTTGAAGGAACGCAACAAATACCCATGAGTTGCTTCTTGGAGTTTGAGTCCTTTGGCAATGGCTCTTCCTGAGTGTAAACAAAACAAAGCAACACAAAAACATGTTTGCCATCTATTTTCTTTCAGACAACTCAAACCAGCAGACGCCAGACGCCCTGACTAGCATTTGAGTGCCAATCATTGCCTTTTCTATGACTAATGTGCTTTGAATTGCGACTTAAGTGCTCATGATACTTTAGGAGATTGACTGGAAGTACAGCATTGAAATATCTGCAGTGTGTTTTTTTTGCATTGTGTTACACATGAATACATATTTTTATGTTGCTGATTTTGCTGTATTATATTTCTGTATAGGTCATCTATTCTATATAGGGAGGTATCATGTGATACTCTCATCATAGCCATATATTTAGAGATACTGAAACTAGATACCCTCTAAAAACCAACAACATTATCAGAATAGTTTTATTTTACTAAAACTGCTTACAAATAAAACAGAGAAAATTGCACTTTGGTGTAATCTGGCCCGATCTCTCTTGGGGGATGGCTATAATTGAATACACTCTCGCAGTCATCACCCACATCAAATGTGCGCAAGGATTCCTTGTGCATTGATGAAAGCACTGTGACATATATAAATGCCATTGAAAAACATAGCACACTGCAGGCTCTGCTGTCAAAGAAAAAAAAACTGCCTGTGTAAAGTGGTTCTGAAATAGATTCAATTCATTTACAGTATTGTGAAGAAATATTTCTTAAAGTATTGATTAAAATAGACCACCTTTTTTTTTTAAACAATGACCTGTTTTTTCAGGGGATGGGAGATGTTTTTCTGGCTTGTAAGGGGGTGTAAGTTAGAAAAGCATATCAGCTAACTGAATGTCCAGTTATGGTTGGAATGAAAATGCCATTAGGAAATTAACTCTGGGGCAATTCATAAAATTACATTTTTCTTTCCTGTGGAAATAGTGTTGCATTCTAGCTGCACACACACATACACATATGCTTGAAGCCCACCGTTAAAGAGCCATTTCAGACCAATCAACATGACTGATGATATTTTTTCCCTCAGCAAAATGTTTACTTAATGTTACGGTTTTGACATGTTTTCATCGGAAAAGCTTCTTTGTCTGCCATTCAGAACACCTACAGTTTCTACAGTATGGTAGGCCGTCCTGTTCTGTGGAATTATAACTAGATGAAATCGTGAAAGATTTTTTCATAAACAAATATTTAACTACTGCTGTTTCTCACTAAAGTATATTATTGAACAAATGAAAACACTATCAAACACTGGCGTGAAGTTGAGTGTCTATATATTATAAAAGGTAGATTTTTGTGGTTACCATTTAAGGCTGGTTTTTCGAGAGTACTGTAAATGGTTTAACTTCATCGGACATAAAACAGAAGATTGCTTCTTCTAGCTTATTTTAGCTACCATTGTAAGCTGAAAACTGAATTGCTTGGAAAACAGTGTTTCAGTGATTGTGCATTGACATCTCTGGGCACATTGTAACAAGCACAAAACAGTACAAGGACTTTAAACATAATTAAATGTCCAAAATGAAGAACCTTCTTAGTAATGTGCTACTCAAACTCAATAGTGTGCTATACTGTATATTTGTGCTGAGAGTTTTAGATAACATTTTCCTATTCAAGGCTTCCGATCGAATCTTTGTTTTTAACTTATATCATTTGGAATAAATTTTTGCACTGACTCTAAATCAAATGATGCTGTGTTGCTATGCAGATATATGACTGTTCCATATGAAAGACTAGATTAGCACAGAGCAAATCAGGTTCCAGTATTCCAGATCTGCTCATTTATGATATGCATCGCTACTCAGCCTTGCACTGAAATAACCCCCTAGGACCAGAACTAAGTCGTTCTGCTGATCTCTGAAAATTCATATATCCACACTCGAAAATCAAATAGAAGGTTAAAAGGAAATAAAATAGAATACACCTCAGAACTTCGTTAACCAGTCAGGAAACTCCATTCCAGGGTGCTTTCATAAATTCAGATACTCTAGAATATCTAAAAAAAAAAACAAAGAAAAAAAAACAAACAAGAAAAAACAACAAAAAAAAAAAAACAAAGGGAATCTTGGCAAATCTGGCCACTAGGATGTTTAGAACAACAATAAAAGCACTGAGGCTAACCTTGTTTAGTACAATAAACAGGGTTCTATTGTTTAAGTATGTATTGAGGAGCTGTGGTGACAAGAGTTGCAGTACAGACTCAAATCTTGTGGTAACAACTTATGAATTATTAAACCATTTTAAAAGTAGGACAGAAGCAGAATGTATTTCAAGAATAGCGAGAGCAATCTGTTTGACTGTACAAGATAGCTGGATGTACACTTAGGCGTAGATCTAAGTATAGACGCAGTCTATAATTGTGGATGCAAAATTCAAATTGCATTAAGGCCAGGCAATTATTTTGCACTGCACCCTATGTAAGCTTAAGAGCAATGCAAATTACTTAACGCACAAAAATAACGATCCGGAATTATGATAATGGGGTTAGGAGTACAGAAAACAATAAGCGCTGTATAACATTTGTGGAGCACAAAAATATGAACCAAAAAAAGTCCTCTTGGCGCATGGAAAGAAAAGTTTTTTGAGAAGCAGCTGAGATTCCTTACGGCTGAGGTTGCTCAGCGTGAAGACAGTTGTTTGGAAAAGCCTCAGCCAACATCAGTTATGCTAGAATCCTTACGAAATTATATGTTTTGGTCTGCTCTTTTCAGCATGACATCCAGAAATTTGCCAAGCAGACTGGAAAAGGTAAATTGAGCTATCCCTCCAGATATACCAACCATGGTCTGAAAGGAACTAGAGGCTAAGTAGTGCAGAGAACACAGCACTTCACATGTGTAGTGATAGTGGTTCCTAGATTGATGCTGGGGTCTAGCTCTTTGCTCAATTCTGCTATCTTGTTATGCTACCTGCAGGACAAATAAAGGGTTATCTGGGATTTTTACTTAAATAAACAGACATGTATTGCACCTCTGTAAAGTCTGATTGTATCTGAACAAAGAACATGGAAATAATGCACATGCCCCAGGAGACTCATTGCACTGCATGTGTCTTGCCAAGGAGCTCTTCATATCCAGTGATCAGCATCCCTTCCCTGTTGTACTGTTTACTTCATCTTGACACACATCATAGTCAGAGAACCCCGACAGTATGGGATTTTATACATAATTTTTCTTATAGCTGGATGTACTGTTATTAAGTTGCCCTTTGTATTTGCTGATAAATTGTCACCTAAAACAGCCATATCTTAGATTTCACAATAAGGTGCACACCTCCTTGTTTTGGACAGTACTGCATGTTTACCATGTGTGTGAATTATTTATGTTTTCCAGTAAAATACCTTTTCAAGGACATATGCGATTTAACAACTGAGAAATTAATGAATATATAACAAGCTATATAACAAAATACTTTATTATTAATAAAGGTTTAGATGTAATACGATTTAATCAAAGAGGCTTTTAAAAAGTATTGTGGGTGTCATTTAGTATGTCCTGTATGAAAATCCTGTAATCACCAGCACTGGTTCATCTTGACAAGGGCTGATTGCAATGCTGATATTCTGGCTCATGAACTGTAGACTGCATTATGTAGACAGTGTACACATAATTTGTGTAGGTAATGTTGATCTAGTTTTTCATGATTCTAACAGCTCTAATATTGTGTTTACTGCAGTAGTGGTCATGTATGCTTTTATATGGAAATTACCATTAAAGAACCCTATGGTATTCAAATCTGGTAAAGTTTATATCTTAGATAGGATATGTTTTTAATTGCAAACCCAATGCCAAGTTATAATTCCTACTATGAGCCTCGAGGAGGCAAGCAGCATGTTAGTTGCTTTCTGTAGCTGACAGTTTAAACCTAACAAACTGCTGTGAGTAATGCTTATAGGGGCAGAAGTTGTTTGGAAAAAATGTAGCACCATTATATTGAATGAAATACAAAAATTATGCATGGATAAAATAAATAAAAAAAAAAAAAAACCTTGCAGTTGTTATATATTATTCAACAGCACTACTTATTGTTTAAGAATGTTTTTTTTTCAAAGGTGTAAAATAACTGCATTTAGTATTTTACCACAAATGTTCTAATTTTTCATATTTTAATGAATATATTCAGTAAAATCAACAGAGCGGGTTACATTAATAATACACAAAACAGTAGCAATAAACATTTGTTATGCATTGTGAAGTCTACCAATTATTGGTACATCTTTTCATGACTATTTACTGTGACCAATCTTTATAGTTTAGTGGACTACTAATACATGGGTAAAATGCTACAAACGATAAACTAACATTTAGCAACTAAAAAATCTTCATCATTTATCTCCAGCTTCTTTTTGTATTGTGTTGCAATCACTTACTGACTCAATGACATTTCGGTTGATTGTTAAACAGCTAAGCCTTGTTTTGCACACATTGTATTTTTCTTTACATACTTGCCAGCCCCATACAAGAGCCTGTAAAGAAACTACAGCCTCCACAATGCACATTGATGGGCTCCAGAAACTCCCAGACAGATTAATACTTTGAGACCTGTGGAATGTAAATATGCAGATTGGCTTGCTTGTTTTTTTATGAGGCAGTCATCAACATTTTAAAAGAGTTATGTTATCCCTCTGTTTAAACACAATAGAAAAAAGCAAGAAAGAAAGTTCAATTAAAAGTTGTTGTTTCGAATAATGAAACATAGTTTTCCTGTGTTACATGGTTGATAATCATTTTAAAAAGAGCACATTTGTTGTGTAATATCTAGTTTTAATTTGAACCTGAACATCTGCTTTGTTTAGTTACAGTTTATTAAAGGCAGTATTTTTTGTTTTTAACACACAGAGCATTACACTTATGCGCTGGTTCTCATTTCCAGTCATGATTTCTCATACCTGTTTTTCTCCCAATTTGCGAACTGTGGTATTGCTTGACATACAGGGGTCTGATCAGCATTTGCGATCTGTCCAAGCCGGTACTCTTTGTTCGAAATTGTATGAAATTGCTGAAATTGTAAAAACTTTTCTCCAAATTTCTCAGGAAGCTATTGACGCTTCTTTGACAATGGCTTCCTGTATGTCATGGATGATTCATGTAGTAATGTTTTGGTTTGTCTTTTCTCAGTGTATTTGGGCAGTGACGTTTTTGTTAGTCTTTTCTCGGCAGTCAGTCACGTTGCTGTTTGTGTACTTGGATAGTCACGTCTTTTGTTGGAGATTTTTATGCAGGCATCACTACACTGTACTCGAATTTAAGACGCAGGCTATTTTTGAGAAGATTTTTTTAAAAGCGCTTCTTAAATTCAAAGCAATATGGTAACTGGTTGTTAACATTGATTCGTTAATGCGTGACATGATTTAAGTATATTCCTTATATTACTGTCCCTAGGAAAAACAAAGCCAGAGCAATTAATTTTCTGAACGTGAGAAATTAAACATTCAAAGCTTAAAAGGATGACAATCAATGAAATGTCACATTGTATTAAATGAAATGTTAATTGTGGTATGAATTAACACAGATTTATTAGATGCAGCCATCTGTATGACATTTACCACGGCTCACTGATGCAAATACACAAATCAGATACAGCGTCTGTAACAGATTGCTACAAATCACTAGTGAAAATGACAGAAATTATAAAAGAAATACAATTTGATTAAATGGCTACACACTATACTCTAAGAGCACTGACCAATCGTCAGTGTTCACACTATACAGTACACATTACGATCAGAACAATACGTGCTTTCAAATTCAAAACATGATGAGTGTTTGTTTTACTGTATAAGCTGTGCAACATACTCCAAACAGCTCCTCGTTTCAGAGGGGCACACTTCAGAATATTTGTTTTCGAAATTGTATTTTACTAGTAATCAAAAAAAGAATTAAACTGGCACCAAAACAAATATTTGAGGAAGGTTTAAAATTGTACACATCCAGCAGGAAAGGCTAGCCTTGTTTAAATTATGTTCTGTCTTCTGGTTAATTGCATGCTGTGGCTCCAGGGATAGAATAATAATGAACCAGTGTTACCTTTCTGTGATTTCCATCATCATAACAGATGAAGTAATGTCAAAGATATTCTACATCTTCGAGCATTTGAGCAGGAAAAGTGAACCTGTGTTATTATTATTTTACGTTCCTCAGTAGGTTGATATATTTTTTAAACAAACCCTACCTCTCATATCCACATTTAGCTGTTAAAATGTTTTATTATTGACATTCCGATGATAAATAATCTTGAATGACAATGCAGTGGCACTACAATGGAATTGTAATTGTGTGTGCTTTGGCGGTAATGGCACAAGGTCAGCTACACTGTAATAAGTCATAGGTAAAATGGAACCACAGTGGTACATTTTGTTTTAATAAAAAATTGTGACAGGGGCCCCTGTCACGATCTGGGTATCCTCTCAGATATTAGAGCGACACAGAGGGGTGAAACGCTGCCCAGGTGTCCAAGTTTTATTAAGAAACAGTGGTTGGTGGCCACCACTAGGGTACCAGCAATGGTATCCCTAGTGTAGAAGGACAGGCACACTGGTATACATAATAAAAAAAAAACACAGTGGGCAAAACAGCTGAAAACAAAAGGTTGCCATCCAGTGGCTCAGTGCTGCTCCCTCTAAAAGGGAGGGCCTGCTCCAGGAACCATCTCCCTAACAGACTGTAAATAGACTGGGGTGGGATTAAAATCCCCTAAAGGAATCCCTGTGCTGAGCACCCAGACCACGGTTAACACACACGGGATCACGAGTGGTTGCTTTGTTTGCTCACCCTGGTTCATATACACAGTCGTGAAGATTCCCAGCCCTCTTCCGAGTTGCTGACAAAGAACAACAAAATGGAGAACCAAGAACAAAGGGCTTGGCTTTCCAACCCCCTTTTAAAGGCAGGTAACCAGTGTTCATTGATTATCAATTATGTAATTGACACCTGGCCACCTGCTGCACATTCCTTTCAATTGGGCAGGGAGGGAAGTTTAATCTCCCTGCCCTGCCATATAGAAAATGATATACTTTTATTACAAAAAAATCTAACAAACCCCACCCAACCATATTTATAATGAAACAAAATTATATTTTACAGCGGCAGGCCCTACCACAACTGGTTTCAAAACATTACTAATCCGTGACACTAATAATGCATTGCAGTACCGTGGCACCTTATTAGTACTATTGTGCACACAGTATGCATGCTTGTACTCTTATTGTGAATGGCCTTGTAGAGTGCATGCTGTTACTGCTGTAGTTGTTTGTAGTCAACGACTGGTATCAGCTGCTGTGGCCATTGAAATAAATTAGAAAAATTAAAGATAATGGTAAATGATAAAAAAAACAAATAGTGAAGGAGTTTTTATCCTGCTTGTGTGGATGTTTCGAAACCCAAAAACAATAGCCAGCTGAGCAGAAGCTCCCTGCTTGAATGGACAAAACGATTCTCAATATTTCACCTTGCCGGCGACCCCCAGTCTGCGTACGAAGTATTACATGGCTCTATTCATTTCTGAGTAGGATAAACAGAAATGTATGGTTCTGCGTGGATAATTAAAAAAATCTTTCATTTGCTAGGGAATACTCTGTTGTGTCCTGATGTTGGGTTTCTATTTGTATCATACAGCAGTTGATGAATACATACATGTAGATGTTCTCATGAAAAAATTATTGTGAATCCTTTCCAGTTGCCAGTTTCATTATTTAGGTAAAAAAAAAAAAAAAATGGGGGGGGGGGGGGGGGGGGGAGATGGAGGGTTTTGTGCCCTATCCCCCTGGTATTGTATCAAAGCATTAATCCAAAGCATACTGCTGTTGTTTAATTTATACAATTTTAAAAAGACTGTCTATCAATGCCACCAGTCCCCAAAGAGGGTGCATTAAAACATATCTCTAGCTGTCACTATGCTTTCACTGGTCAGTTGTGATCATGTCTGTGAATGAAATGCAAACTGGCTGCAGGCACTAATAGCAGCTGCAGTTTCACATCTTTCCTCTCTACCGCTCTTCCTAATTTTTGCTTTTGGCTAAAGCCCATACATTTTTTAAAGATGCCCATCCCCTAACCATGGTGATGCTCTTGATATCTCCTAGGAAATGGTGGGTTTAATTAACCTCTGGGTCCTTTTCTGTTTTCCATACCAATTTCTTAGCATATTTTATATTCTGTTGTTTAAGCACTTTTATTAAAAGTGTAGAAAATGTATTTTAAAAATTAGTTAGTTTTTTTTTTTTTTTTTTTTTTTTATTAGTTTTGTGACAAATAAAGTAGGGTTGTCTGTGCGGTGCTGCTATTGAGGTTTGCATTGCTCTTTTCTATTTAGACTTTGCACAGGTTTATATTTCAATTGCCAGCCTGATAAACAACATATAACTTGTGAGCTCAAGTCCATCCACATAAGTATATACAGAACAGTGTAATCCAAACTGATGCCCAATGAAAAAAATTCAGGGTGATATGTGTAATGTTCTTATATAAAACCATTACAGAGGCATTGAATAATGTATGGGCCAGAATATATTATCACACAATAATATATCTTGAGTTGGTTTTGGGCAGCAATGTACGAGAGGCGCAAAAACTAACCCACATTATTGGGTGATAATAATATAGTCTGACCAATATGTTATTTTATAGTCTATGTTTCTTAAACCATGCAAAAGTAAATAAAACCAAAAAAAGTTATATATTTATTGTTTGTCGGTTTTTCAACTGTTTAAATCTTATAGATTAACAAGCAAAGTAGAATAACTTGTTTTATTTCTATTTTTTTATTCACAAATTTCTGAAATAATCTATAAAGTACCAAAAATGTAACCTCTCCATCTGTATCCAGTTTCTGCATGCAGAAAACTGAAGGATGGGTTGCTGGGCAGATTTGCCAGACTTGGACCACATGGTTAGGGATGGCAAAACAAAAGGGGGGGGGGGGTTACAGTATATTAACATGTATAGAGGATATTTTTAATTGTATTATTTTATTTTATTTCTCATTTTTCACACAGAATGCAAATAGGACTGTGAGAGGTTTCTACCAGCAAGTGTTTTTTCTAGTTTTTTCATCATTTCATTTTCTCTGTTAAAAACACCTCCTGAAATTCTTCTGCTTTTGGTCTGAACCACATTTTTTTGTGAGTTCTCGTCATTGTTTGGTTGAATGTCCGTGTTTTTATTTAGAATGTGCTATGTATTATAGCTTGTTGTAGCGAGAGTGATAATGGCAGCGGTTTGTTTTTAAATGAAGCTTCCTAAATGTAAGAATATCTTTTTTGCAGGTACTTATGTATGTACATGAAGATTACAAGGATTTCTTTTTTTGCTATGGAGCGTTCTGTTTCCATGGCAACATGGAACATAGCAATATATTGCACTAGTTTGTGCATATGGTGCTCTTGCTGATTATGATTCAATCAATCATGCCAGGTCCTATTCACCCATCTTTAACTCATGAGTTATTTTGAAGTCTGTTTTTATGAATAAAATACAGTATAACATGTACTGTATGAAACTGTTGTTGGCTTCTAACAACAGTTTCAGTGACTGCTCACTCTCCATCTGTTTTTTTTTTTTTGCATGTTTCTCGTCTACGTTCAATTGCCATCTGTTTTGCAAAGGGGGCTGTAGAGTACTATAATTGCTGAGGTGCACTTAAAGAAAGCACTGGGGTCTTCAATTAATATTCCATTTTTTTTTAATGATGCACATTAATTCAGTCCCCAACACTAAGCCTCTGGGGGATCATCTAATACTTTGTCAATGGGAAACTGGCTTCAGTATTTTATAAAAGCCACTGCTAATGTACAAATCCTGCACATGACTATGTAAGTGCCAAATGTACAATTTTATGCTATAATGCTTCCATCTTTAATATTTTTATAGTAGTGGTACTTGTCAGTATTTTATTCCAAGTGATCTGCAGATAAAAGAGATCCCACGTACTGTATGTTGCATTAATCAAGGTTTGTTACAGAAATGTTAATAATATACTTAATAAAATAATTGGAACAGTATAATATTGCCAAGAAACAACTTAGCTGCAGGTCATTGTTTTGCTCCTTTCAGAAAACGTGCCTTCACCTTTGCCTGTCCAGTATCTTTAAAATAGAGTCTAAAGGGCTTTAAAACAATCTTGAGTGTTTTAGATCTTTTTTAAACAGTGTGGCTGGAAGGCAATCTTTCTCATTCTATGAGATATCATTTCGTCCATTTCAACATCCTAAAGACATATGACCCCAAATGCATGGTGGGTTGCAAATGCAAGTTCTGAGGTTATTTTCTAAAAATAAAGCATAAAACTGCATTAAAAAATGCAATTTATTTGACAGTAATATACTGCTACCTTAATGTTTTTAGGCTGTATGAGCTACTATAGTTAGTAGAGCTACTAAGTAAAAGCTTTATTAAGTTATACAGCATACAACCATTGGTTTGTTGTGCATTCAGGATTAAGATTGTAGTACAATGCTCCAATGTAGAGAGTAGAAAAAAAGTGCTCTTTGATAAAGTACAGGCATATCAAAAAATGTATTATAGTACTGTGCTTCATTTATGTTGTTTGCAGTGTCAAATGATATATGTCATTCCAACAATATTAACACATCAGTCCCCAAAAGACCATTCTTATCATCAATAATACAGTTTTACACATTTAATGCTTCCTAATTATTTTACTTTATTTACTTTCTAAAAAGGTTGAACTGTAAATACAATGGTTAATTTGAATAGGCGGCTGACGTACAGTACACAATCTTTTTTGTAATTTGTCATTCACTCTGTTGTAATGTGTTATGTTCATTTATTTTCTCTAAGTTGATGCTCCACCTTTTTCCAAAGCTGTATTTAGCTATTGTTGCACCTGCGGCACACACATTTGCATTCATTTATTCGTTCATTTTTTATTTGTATTCAAATTTGGTAGCTGGAAATATTACATTGCAATGAATTATCTATTTACAAGGAGGAGGTGTAATGCACAGTATAATGCATGATAGACACAAATAATTTGATTTTAAATATGAACAAATACAAAGTTATGGGTTTCTGTAGGACCAATAAGTCGCTAATCATAGCATGGAATATTTATTTATTTATTTATTTATTGGTTATCCTGTGTTGATGGCTGAAGTATAATGCTGGCTCCAGGGATCAGCTTATTTTGCCTCTCCAGTGCATCAGGACACACAACAGCTGTGATGCTGGCTCCGGGGATCAACCACAGTGCGGTCTCCCCAGCACATCAGCATGACAACCATCTGGATTGAGCTAAGTAGGGTACATCTCTGGGGTCTTCAAGTGGGCACCTTCCATCCTCTGTGTTTCGTTGACTAGCCCATGACACCTCAAGAGGGCTCGAATTGATTCTGGCATCCCAGCATCACCCCCCTCCGTTCACCACTCAACTCAGCCCAGCTTACTTACCTGTACATCAGCGTTGCTTTCTTTCTATTGTGCTTGAGATCCCCATCCAGAATCTTTCTGTCTCAACTACAACCAGTTGCTGCTCCTTTCTGCTGCTTCAGATAAGTTCTTCACTGTGTGACGCAACTCTTGGCCACTGAACACGACATCTCTGAAAAACCAGGCTGTAGAGTGTGCCACAAATCCTCATCAACCCACCTCCACTGGGTAAACCCCGACTCTCCATCCTCGCTGTTCCGCTTCAGCAGCTAGTTGAGCATACTGAAGTTTCTTCCTCTCATACACCTCATCCACAGCATCCTCCCACGGCACTGTTAACTCTACCAGACGAAGAAGGCGTGTTGATCCAGACCACAAGACAATGTCTGCTCGAAGGTTAGTGGTGGCAATCTTAGATGGAGAAATAAGCTGTTGACCAACATCTGCCAGCATTTTCCAATCTCTAGCAGATTCCAGTTGTCCTGGGCGAGGCTTGGTTGTAACATCTTTTCTTGGTGGTTGCTCTCCTGGACAGAAGAATATTGTCTTTTGTGTGTAATGCTTTGATGGAACTGGTGGCAATTTTTATTGGTCAGGTTATGCTTGCTAAGGCCAAACATCGCAGCATCTGGTCATGGCACCAAGTAAACCGTCCTTGGCTAAGACCCACCTTACATCCTGTCAAAATGTTCCTTAATGTTGCAGGTGATGAACACAAAGGACATGATGGATCCTCACCCACCCAGAGGTTTAGGTTCTGTGGTGATGGGAGAACATCATATGTTGATCTGATGAGGAAACTGATCCTGCTCTGTTCCATTGTCCATAGGTCTTGCCAGCTGATCTTGCATTATTCTACACTCTGCCATCTCATCCATTCTCCCTGCTTTAGTGGGCTTGAACTGCATTCGTACCCGTTCAGTGTTATTGGTTAATTTGCCCAATAACTGATTAGTGCAGGCTACTGTTGTAGTCATTGTTGTCATGTCATCCACGCTCGAATTGGTGGTAGTCACATTCCAGAAGCCAAGCACTCTCCTCCCACTACCCATTTTGATGCCCTAATAAATTACTTCCATTGCCATGGTAAAAGCCAGTGGAGAAATGGTACATCCTGCCATTATTCCAACTTCTAGGCATTGTCATGTAGTGCTGAATTCAGAAGTTGAAAAACTAAACTGCAAATCTCCAAAGTAGACTTTCACTAAATTTGTTATTGTCATTGGTACGTTGAAAAAATCTAATGCTGCCTGTGGAAGGGCAGGGCCCTGTCTGTAAATATTGTTGTGTGGTGATTTGGTGGTGGTTGGCAGGGATGGGGTTAATTTCCTATCCTTGCCAAAATACATGTGAGAATGTGGCTAGTGCTAATTGAGTAATTGATAATTAGGCTCCAGCCAGGTGTTTTGGGGGGTGTTTCTGTGTTGCTAAATTTGTTTTGTGTTACAAAGTTCAGTGAAGGCTCTGCCCAGCCTGAACAGTTTTTGTTTGACCTTTTATTTTTGGCTCTGTAAGCAGTGTTTTGTTTGACTTTTTGATTTATTTTTGTTGATTAAAACAGCACAGCAGTGCTTTAACTGCAGTTTTACTGTCTCCGAGTCTCTGTCCTCCCAGCTATCCTGTCACACTGCCCAAAGAAGTTTGTGTGGCACTGAACTATATGTTCCAAATATAGTTATTCATATCAATAAATCGGCCATGGTGTACCAGATTGCAAAATCAAATACTTACAATAATAAAATAAAAAAATCCACAATAATAAAAAAAGAGTCAACTGTCATTGGCTTGACATTATTATTGTCAAACCTTATTTGGAAAACAGTGAATAAAGGCCAACTGCTTTTTTAAAGCAGCTATTGCTATCGATCTGTGAACAGTACTAAACATTATTAATGATAACATTTACTCCTGAGCATACAGTAGATTTAATTTGTATGCTTTAACTAGGAATTTGATCAGCAGCGTACCAAGACTCACTTACAATGATATGCAAAGTGTCTGGTTTTAATAGCATTGCTCTTTCAAGCATAACTAATGTGCGTTAGTGTAATCTACTACGAGGACCAAGTTCCCTGGTAATGGGTAGTACACTACGGTAAAACTGAGAGAAGTCAAGCATGGTAGTGTATACACACATACATATGGTACAGCACACTTTTAAATTATTACTATATTTTAAACTATGTTGTGAGAATTGCTAATCTAATTGGGATTTTTTTTCTATATTCTTTTCAATATAATCTTACATTTCTTAGACATGGTTACAGATTGAGGTAGCGGGCTACATCTTCAGAATCCTTCCCTCAAATTGGAGGAAACTTGTAACAAGACCTTAATCCAGCACAGCAACTGTACTCTTTCACAGTACGTACTTCTGATTGTCTGAGATATTAAGGCCATAGCTAGGGAAATCATTTTCCAATTCTGAAACTGTGCGTGGCCATTTTTCCTAACATGCTTTTCATCATACGTGAATGCAGATCAAAGGAACTGATTTTTGATGGTACTGACCTGATAAAGCACTCCTTGTATGTTTGGTGAGTGGTATTTACACTACTGACATACTTTGGGCCCTATTTTGTAGCAAGTCATAAAGGCAATGGCACATTTTCAGAAATAAGTACTATGTAAATGCTGCAGTTTAGAAAAGAAATATGAACAAAATGTATATGTTTTATGGAATTCAACAGGTCTTCAGTAAAAAGCAGATCCTTGGGACTTGCCCATAGACAATTGCTTTGCATTTGTTTTTAGATTGTATGAGGTATTAGTTAATCAGTATAGCCTAGTTGTTTCTGAGTGATGTTTTTTTTTTGTTTGTTTTGTTTATTGTTTTAAACAGTGACCTTTGACAGAACATTCATATTAAATATTTCTGTATTCGGACCAAATAATTAATCTCAGTAACATTTATTATCTCTCCATGTGTACGTGCAGTTTTCTATCCTGTAATCCAAGAAGAAACAAACATTCTTTCTTACTGTGGTAATTTCATTTAGACACCTTTTTTTTCACACAGGGATACAACTGGTGTATGGGTACAGTATAACAATACCATATGTCTTGTTAGCTTTTAATTTCAACAGAAGATTGGTTCTCTCACTGCTGTCTTTGGCTGAACTTCTAAGCAATATATATTGTTTGGTGCGTTCATGATTTTGATGATCCCCTGGGCATGAACATTTGCTGTGGATGTGGTCAAAGTTGCCTCCGTTGTCATAGTACCTATAATGTCATGTCTTGTTATTTTTATCAGTGTGGGGGTTAGGGATGTTTTTAATAGAATGTGGTTAAGTATGCTGAATAGTGAACATGCATGGGTTTGGTGTCCTGAATAGTATACAATATACTACCCTGCATATTCTGGATACTACGATCCAGGATTCTTCAAAGGGGGGGGTGTGGCAGGCAATGGCATTGTGGTGACGTCAGGCCAAAAGGAGGAAGAATAATACAGATACTGCAGTTGCAAAAAGAGACGCAGCAATAGATCAGGCTGGTCAATCGCCTTCATTCTTCCTAAAGGTTTAGTTTTTAAATTTTTTTCTCGCTCTCATTTCTCCTCTGCACACCCACCCAGAGCAGGGAGAGCTGCAGGATTAAATACCGTGGCCGAGGGGTTTAACTAGTTCATAATTATTCTATTACCCCTCGGCCACAATCTGCACGAGTTCATTAATTATGTGACTGCTGGCTAGTTTAATAACACACTAGCCGACAGCCACACATTACCATGAGGTTTAATTCATTGCTGGCAGAGGACGAGTTACTCCCCTCACCTCTGCCAGAACATATTTAAAAATAAAAACAGAACAAAACAAAACGCAAGGCTATGCTGTCATATATACCCATATAAAAATACACTAAAAATAAACAAACAATACATTTAAGCAGGGCTTTCCTACTGCCCTGCTACAGGAGGTGAATGCTAGGTTGGGATGGAAATTGTATTCTGTCAAGTCTCCAGAATAGCAGAGTACCAGTGCATGCAAACATGACAACTGTAACAGAACCTATTTCTCGAGTGAAATGGATAACAAGTGTCCCATTCAGTTGTTCTATCGCACATTGTTAGTCAACAGCAAGCAAGAACAATTGTTCACTAAGGGCCAGTATAGGTAAAATTGGTAACAAATGCCCCAAAGTTGACTTACATGTATTAATCTGTTCAGTACTGATTGGAGAGCTGTGTACTTTAATGTATTGCTTAGCAAAACAATTATACCACCTAGGGGAATCTAACACACTTTAAATTCATAGCTAAGCATCGTTTTGAACACTACATGTGGAGACTAGTGATGATAATCCAGTAAAATAGACTTGCATATGTGTAGGACATTACAACCTTGGATTTACTGCACTCATAAATTGCACCAGCTACATAATCCTTTGCTGTTTAGTAGCAGACGATGAAATTTTAACAAATTCCGTTATTCGTTGTATGTGTTGCTGTACTCTGTGTTCACCTGCACACCCAAGTAATACTTTAACTACAAAAAAGGTATTAAAAGCTTTTTGCACCAGTGTTGAGGGGGAAGTGGTGCGGCTGATTGTTCCAAACTATATCACACAGACAACTTGCAACTTTGGTGTATTCGAGGGTATACACAGGTAAATGCAGTTCACCCACTTTTAATTTGGGCAATATAACGTTTAAAGACTTCTCATTTTAGAAATAAAGTTTACTCACTTCTGCTCTCCTGTGATATGCAAATCCTAGGTTAAAGACAGGATATTTTAACGGTGAGCATCGGTGTTGCATTGTTGTGTGCGAGACTAACAGCTGAGAGCACTCAATCAGAACTGCAGCGCGAGCAAGGGGGCGTGACCACAGGACTGAGTGTTCTGTTTGTGTGAGTGTTTGTGTGACTGTTCTGTGATTGGTTGTTCATGTTATGTTAATGTTCTGTTCAGCACACTGGACCTGCAGGGCGGTGCTAGTAGCCTTCATCCTAGCCCACGAAACTGTTCACGTGAACTGTTCACGTGAAGCGCACCGTGGGTCTGTGGCTGCTCACAGGTGGCAGCACCTGAGAGGAATAGGACTGCATGGGTGGGCCTATAACAATGTATCTGTTCATGCTGATGTGTTCAATCTATCTGTTCAACTCCACCAAACAGAGACGTTTACCCATGTTTTATTTACCACTACACCACTGACTTGCAGGCTACAAGGTACTGTCACGAACTGTCAGAGTTCTCTGACACTTTTCAGTGAACTGCACAACAATACAGTAAGATTACTGTTCTAAACTTGTTTTTGCCTCCTCTAGTGTACCAAACAGAATACAGCACATGTCTAAATAGAGGAACGTGTGTGCAAAAGAGACAAAAACACTATTGGTAAGAAATTGTAGTAGTCTAGCAAATGATTTCAGTATATTATGCTTTATTTTGTGGTAAAAATGTGTCTCACCAAAGGTCCCTGTTTATTCTTGACAGATTCTCTTGACATTTACGGGATCTTTTATTTTTTTGCCAACATAAAACAGGATTCTATTTACACATCTTGCTGAAGATCAACAAAGTGATCAGTAAAATGATACTGGCCCAAGGACATCACTGTATAAATATGTCTATGGTATACAATCTTAGACTTAAGTCAATTGACTTCAGTGTATAATTAAACATCCAGGACTGTGCTTGGTGCACACAGCTGTCTGTGAAAGGCAAAAAATAAAGACTAGGATGTGCTTATTTCAAGTTTCTAGTCTGTAACATGTGCAAGTGTTAAAATAACCTACAAAGTGTGCTTTCTGATGAAGTTCAAAAGGCATGCTGTATACTGATACCAAGGAATATATATCTAAGTGTTACATTGGACATGCTTGAGGGACTCTGTAGTTTTAAGGAGCATCAGAAAGCCAAGGTTAGTTAGCTCATCATTTCCAGTGAAAGTGTCTGTTGAATTTAAGGCGTATATGAAAAAAAAGGAAAAGAGAAGTCCAGATAAGTATAGCTTATTGAAGATAAAAGTTCTGAGTTGCAAAGTTACAACCAGACATCTAAAGGTTATAAGGGGACAACAGTGTGAAGGTATCCTCTTTCCAAGCACGGATCAGAGCAATACAAAGAACATTTCAGTATTCTCAGTTTAAATGCAGTCTCTCAGTGACATCATGATTTTTCCTTAAACCAATCAGAAAGACACAAATCTCTTCTCACTTGGTTAATTGCCCATTTGTCCTAACCCTAGCTTCAAAGCATCTGGTTCAATCCAGTTTATCTTTGAAGTAACCAGTTTTTATAATCCTCATAAAATCGGCTGTAATTTCCTAAGAAAACCTGTTTTATTTCTAGTTTGTACTGTCCAAGTAGGAATTTAACCAGAATCTGGCTTAATCTTTAACCCATTCTGTGAGCTGTATTCTAAGACCAAAAATGAATTTATATCTAAACAAAATGTTCCAACAGTGTCACTGCTGGAAGAGCCCCCTTGATGAGATACTTTAACTATCCTTAGCAGAAACTGGTTTTCCATCTAGAAAATGTGCCATTACTGTTGAATAGCAACCAGAACATGAGATTTCCACAAAACCAATTAGTGTTGGTTTGGGTTTTGCAATGTTGACTAGGAACTTGGCCAAATAGTATGTGACAAAAAAAAGTAGAAAAAACAAACAACAACAAAAAAAAAAAAAGACCTGTCAGATTGAAATGTTTTTCAGTGTTTATAACCAGAGCAAGATTCATACTTGGTTCCCTCAGGTGAAAAAAAAAAAAAAAATGAAGTAGGTGCAATCCAAGCCAGATATATTTTAATTAAATCTAATAGCTTGGAGCAATTTGTCCAGTCAGCCTTATTTGTTTAGTAAAAGTTCAGGTTGTATTTTTCTCTTGTAAGAATAAAGTTATTTTGACATACATCATGTTTGAGATGGTGGTGCAGTTTTTCAGTATCATGGTAAGGACATTGGCCTTGGTGAGGGTAAAAAAGAAAAGCATATGTCAACAACACTTCCAACACTTTCACATCTTTCTGGAAAAGCACTTGTATAATACAATTTAAAAAAAAAATGTATTGGTATTGTTAGTTTTTCTCTCTCTTTAAAATCCGAGGTCCGTCCAAAAAAAATTTTATATATATATATAATATTATATATATATATATATATATATATATATATATATATATATATATATATATATATATATATATATATAATAGAATATAAGATGGAAAACCAGTTGGTGCTCTAGAAAGGGTAACTGTATGCAAGAATAGTTTTCTTGCTTTCAAAAACCCAGCCCACCAATTTGTAATGTCTAGGCATCTCAGCTCATTGAATCTATGGGTCTACAGTATATGCTTAGCCACACCATTATGGTCGTACCGCCCCTTTTCTCTGTGCTACGTCACAAGCATTGTGTGATGGAAGTATGAGCACTCACCCTTATTAAAGTTTACCACAGCATTTTTGTAGTTTTGCCATGCTTTTCCCATGGTTATACTATGCATTTACCATAGTTAACCCTGGTTTGCCATGTTTATTAATATATTTTACCATGCCCCTCTATTCTTAACAATGCTTATCAATGCTTCACCATCCTTTCACTATGCTTTATTACTCTTTTCTATGCTTTTACTACGGTAAACGTTTATAATGGCACTCCGTAATGGAAACACAATTTAGTAAGACAACCGTATCAAGAATGTTGTTAGGAATCTCTATATATGTCCTATGCGTTCCTTTGCCTCTTTTGGAAGAGGGGTAGAGTCTAATTCACCACTCCATTGTCCACTACCTGTTTCAAAATCGAAAAAGGCTTTAATGCAATGTGACCTACATTGCCATGGCACTTGCTGATGACGTGGATGCGTGTTCGCTGCTTGATTGACAGGAGACCGAGACTGGAAGGTTGGGATTGACATGGCCCGCAGGCGCTCAGCTTTAATTACATACAGTACTGTACATGCAGGAAACCCACATGTCGCTGCCAGCAATGATAGCTCACGTGGGACAGTCGGCCCAGCGTACAACAGGCAAAATAAACACTGTACAAAAAACAAAAAGTGCCAAGAAGACGGCACGCGCAACAACTCAGCAGACCACCTGAAAAAAAAACCTAATATAATCAATGCACCAGCAACTGTCAAGAGTAGACACATAACAGTAAATGAGGAGCAGCTAAATAAAATAGAAGAAAACAAAGATTGAAAAAATACTTAAACAAACTAGAGCATGGGCAGTTAATGTACTTAAAGACTGGTTTAAAGAAAAAAAATGTATAAATTTATTTTAAGGAAACAATTAAAAAAAATCTCAACAACATTAAGGGAATTTTATGCCAGTGCAAGAAGTTCAACTGGGAAATAGTATTCAGTCTCCAGTTTTATAACGCTGAGCTGGGCTAAATACATACAGTAGAAGTTTTAACATCTCTGCTGACAGTGAGTTTAAAACCAGCAAGAACGTATTCCTGTCAGTCCTGAAAACTTTTAGAAAAGTAGGTAAAGACAAGGCCAGACACCACCCCCACAATTACCAGCCTGGATTTGAAGCGTCTGCGGTAAACTGAGGCCCTGTCCCCTGACACCGCGGCCGGATTGGTGATTAAAGTCTGGCTTGGTCTTCAACTTAATCTGGCACAATTTGATCGCCAGGGTGTCCGATAACTAACAAAAGCATGTTCTGAGATCTGAAAGGATGAACATAGACTTGAATATGTGTCCCTCACATATAATGAGTACAGAAACTCACCTGCAGATACAGCTTCAGCACCCAAGGCCGCGTTTCCCTTTACTTCCTCAGTGTCATTTGAAACTCGGCCCATCAACAGCGTATGTTCAGTCCTCTAGCTTCTAGTGAGATGCCACTTTTGATGCAGAAATTCACAATAAAATGTATACATTGGGGACTATATTACACTGCTGATGTATACACAATAAAAGTTTCTAGTTTTTTCTTAATTTAAAATGTGTTTTAATTATTTAAATTATTTTTCATCCCCCAAATGACAGTTAGCCGTGTCATAAGCGATATAAACCACACTGGGCCATGTGGGTCCGATGAGATATATCGCTTCTGGGGTGGTTAAAGGGCCAGCCATGGTATATCTCATGGGAACCGCACAGCACGTCGTGGTTTATACCTTACATGATACATATTATTCCCCCTTGGGGACACATCCTTAGAAAGCAATTAATAACTGAAAACTTAAAGAGCAAGCATCCCCTTTCAAATGATTTATTGTATGAGCTCCTTGCAGATAGTTATAGGGCAGACAGATGTAATGTGGTTCTCTTCAAATGGCACTTAAATGCCTGCTATTCCATCTTAGTGATAGCAAATGGCCTTAAGATTTGTATTCATCTGTGAAGGTGACAGGGTTAGTACTCTAATAGGCTGTTGCTAAATACATATAACTATAAAATATGGGTCTGATTTATTTATTTTCTGCCCTCTTGCAATGTTTTCCTATTTTATTATTTTGAAAATAACATTAAGCAGTAATTGGTGCATCTATGTATCCTGTCACAGTGAATGCTGGAGATTATCAGTAATAGGGATTTTATATACCCTGTGTTGATTTTTGGACAACCTGGAAGTTTTATTATGTGTTACTGTCTCTTTGATAAATATAAAATAAATAAATAAATAAAAATCCTTGTTTGTCTTAAATCTCACACATTTATTTAAATTATTACATCTTAAATAACTTCAGTATATGGTATACATGTTATCCATCATAAATCAGCTCATATTAAAACAAAAAAAACATTAAAAAAAGATGTGTATCGTCTTTTTGACTTTATTCTGTCTCAGACAGCATGCTCCCCAATCTTTTAAGACTCGCTTCTTGTGCACACACAGCACTCTCCTGTACAACATTCTATAGCATGTTTCAACACTAGTCCCAGTTTCCTAGGGTTTTTTACATTTCGTTTACTCCTTTATTATTTTTGCACTGGCAGTCTAACTGGCAGCACTGAACAGATTACTTCATTCCATTGAAATCATCCAGCACAACCTGCATTTATATTACTCAACCTGAACCTGAGACTAGCAAGTTAGTGCTACAGTATCTGCCTGTTTTAAGGATATTAAACATGGTATGTTGCATAACTACCTTCAGTTAAATACAGGTTTGTAAAACAAGGATGACGTATCCGGACATGCACCACGAGTTGAGGGACTCATTTCCATAGTCCTTTCTTGGATATCCAATTACACTACAATTCTGAGTGTCATTTTTGATTACGTGTTGTGCCTAATATGAATTATATTTACCCGAGAGCCTGTCTCTCCCAAATTGATTCAAAGAGGCTGAATCACGTTTTATGCCCCCCATTATCTCTCTGAACGTGTATCTGCATTCCCAGGAAACACGTTTGTGTTTTCAGAACATTCACCTTCATTGTAAGAGCTTTATGTTATATCAGCACGCAAGCTTGGGAATTTGATAGCTTAGGAAATTCCAAACTCTACATTGGTTTTAGAGTTTTATATGAGCAATGAGTTTTATCTTCCCTTTTAATAAATTCTGCTTTTAAATGTACTAAAGTTAATACTGTATTTTCTGTGGTTTTTTTCTTTTTCTTTTTTTTTTTTTTTTTTTTTTGGTGAAGCTCCAGTAGAATATATTTGTATATCCGTTACAAACTATGTCAAGAATTATCAGAAAATTGTTGGTTCATCTGTTATATGCACAATTTTTTTATTTATTATTTATTTATTGAAATGTTTTATTTATAAACCTGTGTAGCACCCCATACTGTGGCTTTGACGTATTGTGGACGTTTGAAAATAGGCTGCATTTTAATGACCTCAACAGGAGTGAACTGGAATTACTCAGATCAGATCAATAGAGACCTTTGTGTATCCTAATGAATACAGAAGCCCCAATTATAGCTAAGTCAAATGAAAAAGGAAGTTGCGCCCTCTGCTGTGTGACTGTGGTACATCATTGGTTTGCTTCTTGTAAGACCTTACAATTAGAATCAGTTTTTTTTTTTTTTTTTTTTTTTTTTTTAACAAGTACTGGGTTCTTTTTTCAGATTTGCTGATGTTACAGTATATTGGTACTTGGACCCAACTGTGAATCTATATTATCTTACTTAAATCAATATTTTGGTTGGAAATGCTGCTTGTAAATGCTTTTCAATACTGCATTTTTTTTCAAATAATAAAGAATGCAGTATACCAGCAGCAAACCTATTGTTCAGCTGTATGTATTCTTGGAGAAAAAGGGTGCTGCTTATGCCTTGCTCATAAGCCTTGTAATTGTGCGGTGAATCCTGGTAAAATTGATTTTAAGACCAAATCTTCCAAATTCATTTTCAGAATTCTAAATGTTGACATGATTTACATTTCATTATTTAAATAAGTCGCTGTTGTTATCATGGGTTTGTTTTTTTCAGTTAAAAAAGTAAAAAAAGTAAAAAAATTAAAATTAAAAATTAAAGAATTTAGAAGAATTTAGTAAACACACCAAAACATGTCTAAAAGTTTGACTAATGTCTTCATCAGCATGGGAAAAAGTACAGTACATGTATAATATATCAGGATATCCTTTTTCCAAGGGAACAGCTGCTTAATATTTTCAGCACCTAAATCTAGACAAAATCGTGTCATTTGTTCTCACTTTTAAAATAATTTAAGGCCTTTTACCACATCCAGCGGGATTTAACAAAATGTAGCAAACTCCTAAATGCACTCGGGATCTGTTGTGATTTAGCCAATCCAGACTGATGTATGTAAATAAACTAGAAATGCATTATGGTAATGGAACAAAATGTTTTGGGCAACGGACGACCGGGAGTGTTATCTGTGCATTCTGGGTCCTGGGAATATAGTGGCTTGGTGGCAGGATTGCAGATTACCTAAATGGGCTAGTGGGGCCTCTTGAATGCAGCGAATGCAGAGTGAATGTAGATTTTAAGACTGTCTTGTGCTAAATGAGTTCTCTGTATGTAGTAGCCTCCCTTATACAGGGCTTATCTCTGTGTGCTGTCTATTGTTGTGTCTGCCATAAAACTGCCAAAAAAACGCTCCGGTGTTTATTTACAATATTTGCCAGTAGTCCCGGCGCCTATTGGAGACCGGAGACTATTTGAGTCTCTGAGTTTATTATGGAAGATCACGAACATCTGCAATAATATATATTTAAGCACACAGTTTGCTTAATTTCATATTCAAGTTTAGTGGGGCAGGTTTTTTTTTTTTTATATTTTTTTTTAGCTATCTGTGATTATTAAATAGATAGCAGTGACCAAACATGAATTATTTTGAAAAGCGTTTTCTTTTCTTTCTTTCTTTATTTATTTTTTTACATATATTCTCATCTCTACCACATAGATTGCCTGATCCTGAACTTACATAAATTGAAAGAACATCTTGTGGATCCAGTAGTTACACATACATAAATGAAAACAGTGAAAAACAGGCATAAATAGTGATAAACACTACATCCTAGCCACTAAACAAGAGACAGGCTGTACGATGAGATATGTTACAGACTTGGTCATTTCCCTTCACATGCATTACCTCATTTATACAGAAGGGGTCAGTATTGCACCGATTATTCCTACCATGTGCCAGTCTTGGAAACAAAGACGTTTACCTGT